>NC_091949.1:8555820-8910820 GCF_041260155.1 Ptychodera flava | reverse complement strand
AAAATAGATATATCAGATCAATATTTGTTGCATGTATAATCAAATCTAGTGTTGGAATTTCAGAATTATATAACTAATAACAAAAGTTCATTAAATATGCAAATGAGCAGATAGTTGACATGAAATTCACAGTATAATCATAGTGTTCTGAGATTGTCATCGGTGACAAATTTCATGAAATTTTGTGCAGTATTTCTTGATATATGTCGACACTGTCATTACCATCTCCATAGGAAACCATTATATGAAAAAATGATATTAGATAAATTCATTAATATGCAAGAATCACTAACCCAAATCAAATCATTTCTTGCAATTAGCAAATAGTACCTCTCTACCAAATCTGACTTGAATCTGTTCAGGCGTTTTTGAGTTATCTACAAAATATCTATAGAAATCTACAACAGGCAGACAGGCAGACACACACACATACGGACAGACAGACAGACAGACATCGCTATGACATTAGCTCACGTGTGTGAACGTGTGAGCTAAAAATTGTAGTTCCGATAAAGCTATAAAGCCTAATATTAAGCAATCGACCCTACAGTTTTTTAAAGCCTTATATAAAAGTGAATGTGAAAAAGAATAAAAAAATTAAAAATTTAATGAAAGCGTGAAATACGAGCCATGAACTTGGTTGAGATCGTTAACACCAATTCATTGTTGCATGTGGCATACAAACGACACAGAGGCCAACAATTTCGATAACATTAAATCAAAATCTTTAGTAATAAAGCTACTGAGAACTTTAACGTATTTGCTTTGAAGTTGGAGAAGATAAACGGGGTGGGTGCAATCAAAGCCTACCCCGATTTCTTTATTTTGGACAAGAGTACAAGAGTAGTGGTTCAGTACATCAACAACGTCTTTTCACGTCAACAACGTCTTTTCACATCAACTGAACGATCAGTACGACTTGACCCCATGACCTGTACAGCTCTTCTTAAAAGCATAAAACAGTAGGTACAGCAGGATTCACATCCGATTCTTCAAAAGAATGGTTTCACAGAGAAAATGGTCAAGTGGTTGCACAAACACACTGTAGACATCAACGAAGATAATGACGATACCTAAATTTGGAGAGAAATGTCACACAAAAGTATAGCAATAACTCGCTCTCGTCTCTTATATTTTTCAATTGCAATCGTATTATGTTATGTTAAAGCTCCGATAGCTGCGAATTATATGCATTATTTTATGATTTTATTTTCAAACCGAAGTTGGTTCGTGTAAATGTGCTAACTGAAGGACATTTATAGAAGTATCACTGCTTGCTGATTTGGACCATATACGCATTTTAACAGGTTAAAATAATGAATGGGTGCCGCACTCATAAAATGGCGCTCCCACAGAAAAGTATGAAAAATGCAGTTTTTCCTGCACATACACATCATGATGATAAAGTAAACAAGCGTGGTGACGTTTACTTGAATGCGCAACACACGATAGCCACCATTTTGTTGTTGTAATCTTTATCTTCTCTGTCGCATAATTAGTTTTTGAAAATGGCGGTAAATCTACAATGATAATAAAACATTTGAGCTTACATGCAACTTTTGACATCTATGACAGTGTTTTTCACTTTTTCAGTCGTTAATGGGTTTTATTCAAAGAAAACTCTTGGAAAACGGGGAATATTTTGAGATCGGTGTATTACACATTCGCAGCCCTTGGGGCTTTAAGCAACGTAAATACTTGCTACCATCCATAACATTTAGTGCAAGAACTGAGCAACACAGATAATCTAATCCGTTCACATTTTTTAACTAAACAGTATCTTTAAAAGACTTATTATGTCAATACAGTCTGTCATTTAGCCGCGTCTAGATTCAAATATATCTGAATAAAGCGAGGTATTTTAAATTTATTTTTATGAAAAAAAAATCGTAGGCTCTCATAGTGAAAGGACATTAAATGCTGACATAGTCAAATCATATCATTTAATGTCATAAAAAATAAATTTCTTAAAGCGCAGGTCAGTCCTTCCTTTGTCCATTCGACCGCCAAATTCTAATTCATTTATTGTCATTTGTTCTACCAAATGTACCTGCACACGTTCAACTCACTATGTGTACCCAAGGTCATGCTCATAAGTGCTTCTTCCTACTTACACTGTTTGACAATGTGCTTCATATTTTCCGAGCAGATTTCAAAGTAGAGATTTCGGCAAGCAACTGCCTGCAAGGCAGCCAGCTATTTGTCATATCATATTGTTGTGCGCAGAGATAACTTTTACAAACAAACAGCTCCTGTCCTTTGGAACTCCTTACCAACTTGACACCACAACCTCCCCTAATGTCATTATTTTCAAAAGACGTTTAAACTTACATCTTCCAGGTAGCATTTTCATTGTAACTGTAAGCGCCAATGAGCATTGTTTAACTTGGATATTTGGAGCTATACAAATTTTCTAGATAGGTAGACAGAAACAAATACAAAACGCAAGCTTTTTTCGAAGTTTTAAAAGATCTGCTCTAAAATAGACAACATTTCGCCTTAACGACCAAATTCTCACCATTTTGTCAATCTAGCAGCAATGAAATTTGTTTTAATCTTCTTCATTGCTATGAAAACGGGTGGCTACTGACGGGCATCATTTTTATTCTCTATTATCAATAATACCAAAGAAATATTTTATGGTGACTCATGCTGCCATGACTGTACATGTAATTATGGCATATGGACATTTCTTTGATTACAATTATCACAAACATTTACCTTGCATCCATCTCTTTCCCACGTGCCCTTGCTCTTGTTCAGATACGTACATGTAGTTTGTCTAACAATCATTGAGAACTCCACTGTCTTTCCTGCAAGTTGATTTAACAAAACCGCGTTTGATGTCTGATGAAATGAGTGATTTTGTGAATTACATATAAAGTACTTTTATGCTTGTTATCTTTACATCTATAACTACGTTGTCCATCATCTGCCTTATTAGGACTAACCCCCTTAAGGTTGCGCAGGGCAAAATTTGACCGATGATTTTAACTGAAAGGGGTTAATTCTTTACAGTATAATACAGCATCACACCAGCGTGCGTTGCGACAAGACGGTGACCCTCGACACAAGTCATAGCAATTGCAATCGAACGACGTTATATATTTTATCAAAAGCGAAAATATTGGTCATCTCTTTAAGAATCAAAACATGTCTCAGTAACTCAATCGATTTATCAGTTGCACATCTTTATCAAAGTAAACACAAATTCTGACGGTCGTTGTGTGTAGTGACACACTGACAAGCTTGAAGGATTGCAATAGCGAAGACTACGTGCATCATGTAAACAAAACCTATTACCTCATAGTGTTGACGTATGCGTATCAGCAGTGTTCTACGGCCCGCTGTGCGATATTTTACTTCAAAGTAATATCTAGTATGTAGAATCTAATTTCGGGAGGTTCAAAGACAAAAATTATGCAATTTCAACTTACTCTCTGGAATGGAAAATGTTAAGAAATATTTTCCAGTCCTCATAATGTAATCCTCGGGAATGAAGATCTTGGAATTGTTTCCGTCGAACTCTACATCCACAGAAAACTGGTAACCACGGTAATCATGTGAATACTTGACAACGCGATCAAAAACAAACGCTACAGATTTTCCGTGCATAGGTTCTGAGTTTTGTAGCGTTATGATAATAGCGTGGAACAACTGTGATACCTGTATGTATGCGACAAAGACAGCATTGGGAGATATTATAGATCAAGAATTATTAATTTTTAACAAGATGTAATTTTGTTGTTACATCATATGTACGTACCAAATTGCGTGTCAAGAGTGTATGTATGTATGTATGTATGTATGTATGTATGTATGTATGTATGTATGTATGTTAGGTAGGTAGGTAGGTAGGTATGAGTTTTTATTTGCTTTTGTCCATGTATATGCATATCACGGCATAGATCTGGACACATTTGACCATGCATGGATGCATTCGTCAATCATTACAGCATCCAAGGGCAATATTGATCTCCGCATTACAGTAATCAACCAAATACGCATGTATCTGCTTACAGGTGCCTTGTGAATTATTTTACTCTTACCTCAAACATTGAGCCAAATTGCGTGGCATTGTCGATTCCGATGTAAAAACTTTCCAATTTCGTATGTGAGTCATTTACATGAGTGTCACCGGTAAAAGTCATACGAATATCTTCCTGTGTACCCGTCACTTCAAAATGAATATGAGAAAGTGTTTTGTGAGACAGTCTCCAAATACTATAAAACTTCTTCGTTACTTATACATTTGACATCACGAAGGTGCCTATCAATGCGTGTTCATGTCAGTGTGCTTTAATTATCTGGCGAAATATCACATGGACTCAAAATGAAACTTCTGTCTTGGTACACTTTGACAGTTTGACTGAACAAGCTTGTGCTTAGGAATTAAAAATAATGCTTATTGTTTATTTCCTCTTCACAATGAATAGTGTCATGACGTGCATTCCTTATAACAAAATTCAAAATGTACCTTGTATTTCCTTGTTTTCCCTGTCTGTAAAAGATAATGACAGTATATCAAACTCTGAAACGCCATCCTTGACATTATCAGCTTGAAATGATCTTCTTTTCAAGCATTTCACCTAGAAGATAAAAATTAATCATGATGGGATATTGCTATATATCGATTATATTGTTGAATTTTACAAAATATTCTTCACAGATATTATTTCATCTCTATCAGTGTCACCTGAAAAAAACCTAGGCCTGTTTTAGACGTCTTGAGCAGAAATCAATATGATATTTATAGTCTTCTCAATTATGAAACGGACATATAAGGTATCGGTTTTTCGCTGGTCAAGCGAACGTCATTATTCTCCTGACAACAATTATTGTGGAGAAATAATAGGCGTACTCAGCCTGTTTTTTCAATCTTCAAACGATCTTTATTTGTAAAGTGTGTCAAGAGTTCGCTGTACTCCAGTCCCTAAAGATGACTTCAATAGTTGTAGTTGTACTTAGTCTATTTCTCGGAATACTTAACCATTATTATCAAAGCAGTGTAGAAATGATAGTTTTCTATCCTTTATAAACAATTTAGAGACACAAACTATACGTATTAATTAATTAATTTGTTTCTTTGTAAATGTGTATATTTATTCACTGTTCATGAACTTACAATCATATTTAATGTTCCTTCCCCTTGTGCTGGATTAGAGAAGAGCTTGTCCGCTGCTGGCAAGTTAAACTCGTTACCGTTTCCCATCATAATCGAGCGGTTGGCAAGCCTGTCCAAGCTGTCACTTTCTAAAGCAACTCTTATTGATGGTGTGTCCAATACAACAGGGCCACTCCCAGGCTCTATTTTCTTTAAAATAAACTTTGCCAGGTTGTCTGTTGTGTTCATAATAGTTTCTATCAACACATCCTTTTCGATTAACACATCGTCGTTGACTTCTGCTGACGAATGCAATGCTGCAATATCCGTGTCCATTGCATGTAAGATATCTGTAAATAGAGCCCGGAAAACAATAAAGATTGGTCAAGAATTACAGTTCCCTATTCGTGAAGTTTGTTCTTCAGTGTTGATGAACTCGGACAGTAAATAAGGCTCGAGTGGATATGTTATTGTTTTGAGTTGAGCGATACAAACGAACAAAACATCCCTTGCAAGCAACAGGGATGAATAAAACCACTGTATTTCACGTTCTGCCGTGATTTTTAAGTTCTAAAATGTACATTATTGAAATATAGATGCCACAGTTTGTGATTTTGCGTGTTAGAAAGGGAAAAAGGTGAATTAACTAATGCCAAGTATAGCATGTGTTTCCTGTCATCTGTCATTTGTTCTATAAGTGCAAGCCGCTCGAAGATTGCTGTTGTAACGTTTCAGAAACCGCAGTGGTACCAAGGCCAATACGGTATGATATAGATGTGTTTACTAAAGACTGAGATATAGTTCATCATATTTAGCATCAGAGCGTCATCGTCGTATCGGATGAAATGTCTCATTCGTCACCCTGTAAAAAAAATTCTCATCTTGAACGGAAACACATTTTCATTACATATTAATTTGTTTTATCAGCGCACAAGGCGAGATTTTTAAACAACAGAAAACGATGTATGATAAACAGTCATTAAGTAAACTGAACAGCAAACACCCGCCCCTGAAAAATACTGGAATTTTTCCTTAACCTTATCTGTGTGCGAAGCTATTGAGTATGCATTCTCAGAAAGTCTCTGTGATGTATTAATTGTAGAATTTCCTAATTCTATATCGTGTCGTGTGATTTCCTACCATCATGGTATTTAATTTCTTTGCACAAAATCGTAACCCTTATATATCAGATTGAATGTTGTTAAGGTCTACGTTAGTTTGAAGCTACCGAACAATGACTCCAACATAACTTTAAAGCGGACGTACGGTTTAACAGTTTTTGAGCCATGTTTAAAATCAGCACCATTTTCATATGCATTTTTCTATTATCATTGTTTCAGTATTTCTAACCGAGAAATGCAATCCAGTATTACATTTGTGTGATTAATTGCTTAAAAATTCATAAATTTATAATGAAATGCTTTCCCTCAGGACGTTTTCCTGCACATAAGCGTCAATATTCAGCACCTCGAAGTTAAGATTATGTATTGGCTTAACCCGGCGTCCTCATGGCTCCGATGTGTGACTGATCGGCCGGCGCGGAAACATGTCTTTGCGTATTTATCACGCGACGAGATCTACAAAGCATGTTCTCCCTGGCATAAATGTGATGAACTGGGCAGTGGCTGAACCTTCAGTCGATTTAGACGAGCAGTCTTGACGATTAATGGTAATGTACTCGCTTGTTGAAGTATGCTGTCGCTAGCCGACGCGACGCTGGTCTTAACAGTAAACAATTTGCAAACAATCATTTCATGATGGCATATTCCATTTTAACCTACAGGGACACCTAGGGCATATCGCGCGATTGTGTAAGGTCCCGGGTAAGGTTCATGTTGCTCTTTTATGTTGTAAAGTTTTCCCACAGTTTAAAATACTGTGTATGTATGTTACAGTCTTCATGATTAATTTTGAGGTGTAGTCAATGATGCTCTTCTCGTTACACCGTCCATTACCCCAATTATTTAATGACAGGACTACATGGAAAGCAACGGAATACTGGATATCGCCGATGAATTTAATGTCTGTTACCAAGGTCCCTTGTGACAGTGCTGTTCCCGATCTTGACAATGATGTCAGCAACTGTGATCGTAGCGTGAACATGACTGAGTCTATGAGTCCTTGAATCTTTCAGGGACAAATTGAGGTGTCCCTGAATCTCTCGAGGACTATCCTAATGTGACCGTGAAACTTTGAAAGACCGCCAAGACGACTCCTTGAAACATTCATGGACCACTCTGATATGTCCCTGGATCTTTTAGAGACCACTCTGATGTGACCTTGAAACTTTCAGGGACCACCCGGATGAGTCCTTGAAACTTTCAGGGACCACCAGGATGAGTCCTTAAAACGTTCAGGGACCAACCTAAGGTGTTCCTGAATCTTTCAAGGACTATCTTAATGTGACCTTGAAACGTTCAGGGACCACCCACATGATTCCTTGAAACTTTCGGGGACCACCCTGATGTGTCCCTTAATCTTTTTAAGGGACCACTTAGATATGACCCCTAAACATTGTTTTAAGGACTGGCCTAGAAAGGCACTTTGAAATAGTAAAGAACCAATCGGATAGGATCCTAAAACCTTAAAATGCATCCAGGTCCTCTAAACAATGCAGCAATCATCAAGTTTTGACCTTTAATCTTAACATTTTCAAAAATGTGTATCAATGAGATGAAATATCCTTTGAAATTGTCAAAAGGGATAAATTTACAATTTTTTAAAAGGAGATGGTTTCAAATACTACAATTTTTTATACTACTTTAACATTTAATTCGATAATTACAGTTTTGATATTTTCACTAGAAAAATTGATAATTACTAAATGCTTTGAGTAAACCCTCTCTTAGAGAGCATATTCTGTGACTTTTACAGTTCATCTTATAATTACAAAATAGTTCCAATTGTGTTTCATGCATTTTTGAGCAGTTGCACTATGAATAATGCCAACCATGTAACAATTCTCTTGGTGCCGCTTCGAATAAAATATACTCCTTACTCGCTAACGATGCTATCAATCAATTTTATTTTTCAGTTTGATGATATGCTTTCAAAGCATTTTGAAAAGCGATAATATTGATAACAATGAAGAAATGTTGACACACGCGACATACATGTAGGATCATTTTCAGTCATCACACAATAGGAAAATGTTAGTAGTGCAGTGTCAACAATACAAAACATATAAAATGGAAGTCTCCTGGATGAACAAATTACGATCATACCTTTATGAATGATCACGAACAGATATCTTCATGTTTGCCTGTCATGAGTCGTTTTGTGGACGTACCAAAGTACGTTTCTTGTGACAAGTTTTTTATCGGTTTAATTCGATGTAGCTTCTTGCTATATTTTTATCTATCAATATATCAATGTATAACCTATTCACTTGATTCACTTTAAACAGGTCCACAATCATAATTGATATCAATAGGTTTGGACCAAACATGGTGGTCAAAGGGTTAATTAACAATACAGGGTCTTGGTAGGGATAAGTTTGGTCTAATGTGCATGTAGTAAAAGTTGATTTTCTCATGATTAAGCACAGTTTGATTTCAGACGGGTACTCACATTAATTTAGTACAGTGGGCTAACTCTGACACAAGAGTTGTATAGTGGGACTTGTATTCAAATTGACTCTATGGCAACCTAAGGAGTGGTTTTTGCCTTTATATCAGACTGACAAGTTTACCAGCCTTTCAAGTTGAAAGTGCCCGACTCTGTAGTTTCGTTATGGCAGAAAAGAATTTAAGCTACAATTATCTATCTTTACTAACATTTCAAAAGTGACTAAAGCTGGTCTGGTAGTGATTCGAAATGGACGGACTTAGTCATTATCAATAAGCTTAATACATTTGAATCACTGACCTGAAGCCAAAGCTTGCCTTTCTTGCTGAGATATGTTAAAATTATCCAGACCGCTGATCAGTTTTGAATAGTTACTGAAACCTTCAGTCATCTGTTAGTGGTAAAAACATAAATTGCATAAACATAAACTACGGCTACAATCAGAACTAATATCGACTAAAACACAACTCATTTTTGAAACGTTGTGCGTCATATCATGTTGATGACTTGAAAACCTGTAGTCTCGTAAAATTTATGAGTATTTTATAAGCAAAAATCTATAATTGATTCTGTTTTTTCAATTGTTTGGAGTTCATAATTTTTGGTTCTGTTGACGGAAAGTGCACGTGTAATGTCTAGAGCGACATTGAAAAAGCCAATTGCTTTGGGCGAGGACTGCACCACTGTAGCAAATACTGGGGATGGAGGCATGAATTAAATACAAAAAATATTTCACTGTTTAAAGTACTTAAAACACATTTGCATAAGGTCAACTTAGGATACATTTAACTTTTTGCACATTGAAATTAATTTCATACTTACCTCCTTCATTGATATATCAACCTGTGTTCCATTTGGAATGAGACTGGAAGGTTTTACAATAGCTGCAATGAATAAACAAATGTAATAACATAAGTAAATAAATGGTTAAATAAATGCAATACAATAAATAAATAAACTAAATAAATACGTGGTTTATTAATAGTCAAATTTGACACGTCAATTTACCCTACTTAATTTCTTTCGGGCAAGAAGTATAATGTTCTTGGTAAACCAACTCTACTAACACTTCCAATCCATTAAAAACAAAGTGCAGCAAACTATTCATTAATTTATTTATTTATTTTAAAAGTAGTTTCTCGTTCCCCTCTCGTTTTCTTGTCATTTACCTTTCGTCTTAATTTGCAAACGAAGTCAGGCGGCATTTCTGTTAATATTATGTAAGCCTAAATATGAACTTTTTTAGAAATACTTATCGTATTTTACAATTTGCAAAGTTATATGTATTGACAGTCATCTGAGAGACGATCGTTCTTATACACATTATAAAGCTACTGTACAGTATAAAGTACATTGTAAAGCAAGAACATTTAGAACTCGAAACAACAATAATGACTACCGCAAGCAATAGGTTTTCGAAAACCATGCTTCAGTGGACATCAATGGGTTGTCCTGTAACGCTTGCAAGTATTGCCGTACAACGTAGAGAGGCGTAGAACGCTCGACGCTAGCTTTGCCTCAGTACATTGTAAAGCAAGAACATTTAGAACTCGAAACAACAATAATGACTACCGCAAGCAATAGGTTTTCGAAAACCATGCTTCAGTGGACATCAATGGGTTGTCCTGTAACGCTTGCAAGTATTGCCGTACAACGTAGAGAGGCGTAGAACACTCGACGCTAGCTTTGCCTCAGCTGAACGGGCAAAGGTAGGTTAACTTTAATCTTCTTTGACAGATATACTAACCATAATGTCACTGCGACAACAATTGACCGACTGTCATAAGTATATATTTCACTCTAGCACAATCAGCGCAACTCTAACAAAGCTATTGCTTGACTAGACTGCTTCAAGTCTTGCAATTTTGTGTGACAACCGTTAACAATCGTTAATACGGTACAATTGTCGCTGCACCATTAACATACAAGCGCTCGTTGTTAATCCGATTTCGTGTGATAAGGGACCGACTGTGTAAGTGAGCTGCAGGCTAGATCACTTGAATCTACAATTTGGAACTCGACTTTCATTCCATTTCGTGTACAGAGACTTTCAACCGTGTGAAAATTGTACATTTTAAACCGTCGTGACAAGAAATTAATCACGAAATTTTAACAATATTGTAAAATGTGAAACTAATTAGGAGATACTGTAAATTCCAAGTTGCTTTAAATAAAATTTAATGGAAGTAGCAAAGAGTCATTAACATCCAGTATGGCGAAGTAAATCTTACCTTTCACCGTCACTGTAAACGAACATGAAGCTGTGTTGCCTGACGGGTCCGATGCTTCATAATGCACAGCAGTAACACCAATGTTAAAATTGTAACCAGGTTTGTGGCTTCCAAGTACATGAACAATTCCAGAATTATCACTTGCATTGGGCATTGGCCATATCACTTGGGTGGTGGGATTGCCAAGAGATGTTGTTACGTTAGCGTCTGGTGGACATGTTATGCGAGGAATTTCAGTGTCTGTATATAATAAACGAGGAAACATACATCTTCATTACTTGTCCTTAACATTCGCTGATTTCGTGCGAATAATTAATGGCAGGTTGGAAATACTCCGAACGAAAATTGTCGAGTTATATTTCAAAATGTTTGCATCAAACTTCAACGACTATTGTCAATTGAAAATGTCCTACTTGATAGTACGCGGAAAGTGTACCGCGGGCGGGTACTTGGAAGACAATGTCATGCAGAATGTTCAATTCCAAAAGTAACTTAAAACGTTCATTAATAGCAAAAGCTCTAGTGCAACTAAGGAAGTCACTTTGTATGCAAATTGCACTTTCTCTTTTATGTGTTAAGAAACTAGCTCCATTGTAACTGTGAACACTTGTCATATTAACTTCAAAAATGTATGTTGCAGGACATAAATGTACTTATTTCCCTGCTCCGACGATTACCTCAACATCTGATGGGCACTCTACTTAAAGCCCCCACTCAATTATCAGATTTATCTAATATAAATATTATTTCCTTGATAAAAATTCAATGGAAAACAAAAGAATGACAAACTGTTAATGGGCTGTTGACACATTTGCTAATGCGAGAACCTGGGATTGAGAAGGGCGCTCTACTTAAAGGATTTCTACATCTGCAAGAATGCTCAATTCGTTGTAGAAAACTACGTGAGCAAAAACTATTTCTTATATCTAGGTTATGGAATATTGGGGAAATAGCTAAGCAAATCATGACAAGTCGCTTACAGAGTAGCAAACGTGAGACGTTTTTGAACAAAGTCAGAAACCGATCGAGCAGTATAGCTCCTTTTGCAGATACAGTTACCGACGCAACTGGGCAAGCTTACATCGGTAAATGTGATATAAACAATTCAGTGCAATATTTTGTTTCTCTCTTTCGAGTATGAGAATTCGATGAAGTAGCGTTCTCCTATGACCATTTCGTTTCAAACGACGAAATTTAGAGCCCTCTGTGGGTTACTGGACAAACACTCAGGCGGAATTAACAGTATGTAAGGGGAGCAATCCGTATCTTTATCTTTTCCCACTCCCCAAATTCCTTTCGTGCAATGTATTTATGTGATGCTTTACCATTGGTACTTCCCCATCACTGCATTTGTTTTAACTAAGTCTAAGATATTTGGTGGGATTTACTGAGATTTTCGGCCATCGAGAGTTATTCAAGTCAAATTTTACTCCATGGTCGATACAAGAATATCATGACAATGTCAGTTGGATACGTCGTGCTTGATAGTCCTATATGGTTTATTACGGTATTGATATCAGTTAACTTACTCACCACATACATGATCAGACACTTTGGAAACATCCCCTTCTATGTCAAGGTCAGCAATATTCCACTTGAAAACATCACCATCAATTGAACAATCCAATTTTATCCTTCCAATGTCAGCATCACTGAGAGCCGTAGACCACATGTTGAATTCAGACAGACTGCCAATGACAGCCTGGTTTGAATCAAATGATCCTCCCAAACTGTCTTGCTCTTGTCCTAGAATTAAGACTCCTCCACCTCTTATTATCTGTCCAACTTCAACACCAGTCTCTTCACTATCAAGGACACCATTGTGATAAAATTTCCATTTGCCGTCGCTGGATAACCATGTGGTGCAAATATGTTGCCATATACCATCATTCAATGACATATTACTACTGAACAGGGGATGATTGCGGATAGTGATTATGAACTTGACAGAGTCATGAAATATTATGAACTCGTTAGACTCAGAATCACTGTAAGCATAAGATACCATTGACTGCTCGCCACTCTTTTCGCTTTTTATCCAAATACACGCAGTAAATGCAGACATATCCGAAAGAGGTCTTGTTACTGTTATACGAGTATTGCTACTGTGAAATAGAATTGTTGGTGGATCTGAAAGACAATATTTCAAGACATTATATATCATCCTATTGTGCTCTTATCATCGTAACGAGTAGAAATCTCATGCATTTTGAGAAATAAAGAAAAAAATAAAACCGCGAGTAGAGAGTAACGGTACTTTCTGGAATATATTTCGGATCACTGATTGGTTACGTTGGAACTGTACACTTGACTGTCACATGATGATCACCTGATCACATGACTAGAGATAAAGGTTACTTTCTGAAATCACTGATCACGTGATTTTCACTTCATGCAGATCGGCGTTGCTAAGCTACACTGCGAACTACGTCCTTTTTGTACACAGAAGTCGATCAGGCTTTGCACGTATGTTCACATATTGACGTAATTGTTGGAAGGGAATCGTACAGATAAAACTACCTGCACTGGTGTGTCGAAATCTGAGACCGCTGAATATCTTGATGACATTGTAATAGTGCACGTCTCACATCAATTGTATATTACTCAGCTCAAGAGTATGCATTTTAGTAGCGAAGACAGCCATATTAGTCCGTGGGCTGGAGGGGCCCACCGTGCACCCCCCCCCCCCACATCCCTACTACATGGGTATTTTTTTGTTCTTTAGGACCTGCTGAACAAGAAAAAAGATGTTAACATTGGATATTTTGGGATGCACTACCTATCTGGGCTGGTTTTTGATTTGCATGTACCGTAAAAAATGGCGAAAAATGGGTAGGGGTAGGGGTACTATATCCTCCCCTACATTGAGTAAACTAGCATGAAATAGCACAAACCATACATTTTTGGAAAGCTCAGATTCTGCTCTTTATGAGAAACACCAGTTTTAGCAAAATTAATTTGTGTACATTGAATAGGACGACTTTAAAATGAATTTTTTTGACAATTTAGAAATTTTTACCCAAAGTACCATGTAACAATTGTGATGTACTTTTATTAAGCAAAATTTTGACAGCTTTTTGTGTTTGAATTATTTATTCCAACATATTAATCAAGAAAAACAGTGTTAACATTAGATATTTAACTATACACTACTTCTCTGGAGTCAATTTTGAATTGCGTGTATCTGTATGGGGTGTGCAAAAGCTAGGGGTAGGGTACAACATTCTTTCCTTGATGAAGTAAACTGGCTTGGAATGCCATATACCTTATAGTTTTAGAAAGCTGAGATACTGGTCTTTCTAAAATGCATAAAGTTTTAGTAAAAAAATATGACGTCATAGAATTGGATAACTTTAAATCGATTTTTTCTGGCAATTCAGTATTTTTAACCGGAAGAAAATACGATAACTATTGTTTCCTCCTTATGAAGCAAATCAAACAGATTTATGGATGTTATTTACTAATTGCAACGTGCTGAAGAAGAAAATAAATGTCAAAATTGAGTATTTACCATGCATTATTGTCTCTAGTCACTAAAATAGCAATTTTTGCTACACTGGTATATCGTGAATGGGCATTTTATGCAATGAACTAATGCACAGCCTTTAAAAGAAGACTTTCAAACGTGCACACATAGTCGTGTTGCAATTTTCTCCAACAAGTAAATAGATTATTGATGACTGTCTATTTTTATAATTTAATTTTTAAATATTTTTCGATAAAATAATTTGATAAGGCGTATTTTGAAAATTGTCTATGCTTTCTTGTCTTACTTATACAGCAAGTATTACTAACAATCTATTAGGCCGAGGCTAGAGGGGGCGTCTACATGCACCTTCCCCCAACCCCACAGGATAACAAACTTGTAATTTCATCAGAAGCCTTGGGATCACTAGAATAAGAAATGGGATTTTAACAGACAAAATATAGGGACTCAATAGCTGTTATGGTCATGTTTTGAAGGGTACCACAAAATCACGATTTTGTGACCCACATGGATTTTTGTCAAACCTGTCTTCTTGTACGCGATCTGCTGAGCTTACTCTTTAACATGACTTGGGTTATGGGCTATCATTAGAATGGGGATTTATTCTTCTTGAAAATGGTATATAGCAACATGCAATGTCTTCTATAGTTTTCATGAAATAGGGCCATAATTAACCCCATACCCCAAAGTTTTATGTCACAATTACTGTCAAAACTAATCTAAATTCCACCAATTTTTACCTATACATAATACAAAAGGCAATACTGTGTATTACCTTTGTGTTATTTGCTACAAGTACATGTTAGAAACTTGGAATAACTTTTAACAGAAAAAATACTGGGATCCTGTAGCTGTAACAGTCATATTTTGAAGGGTACCGAAAAGTCACAGTATTACTGACTCTCATTCGTTTTTGTTAAACCTGTCTTCTTGTAAGTCTTCTGCTGAGCTTATTTTGAAAATAACGAGGCAAATGGGGTACCATTAGAAGGTTAATTTACTCTCCTTGAAAATGATATGTTGCAATATGCAATATCTTCAATAGTTTTCATGAAATAAGATCAAAACTTACCCCATACCCCAACGTTTTATGTCGCAAATTACTGCCAAAACTAATCTTAAATTCTACCAATTATTTACCTAGACATTATACAAAGGGTAATGCTTTGAATCAAATTTGTTTTATTTGATACAGGTAAATGTTAGAAACTTGAAATAAACTTTTAACACAAAAATATCCGGATGCTGTAGCTGTAACAGTCATATTTTGAATGGTTCTGCAAAATCACAGTATTGCCAACTCGCATACATTTTGTTAAACTGTCTTCTTGTAAAGTCTTCTCCTGAGCTTACTTTTTAACATAAGGTAGCAAGTTTGGCATCATTGAAAGGTAATTTACTCTCTTTAAAATAATATATCGCAATATACAATATCTTTTATAGTTTTCATGAAATAGGACCACAACTTACCCCATACCCCAAAGTTTTATATTCCAAATTACCGTCAAAACTTATCTCAAATTCTGACAGCTATTTACCGGGACATAATATGAAGGGCAAAGATTTGTATTAAATAAGTATATTTGCTTTAGGTTCATGTTAGAAACTTGAAACGGACTTTTAACAGAAAAAATATTGTGATGCTGTAGCTGTAACAGTCATATTATGAAGGGTACCACAAACTCACAGTAGTGCCAACTCCAATACGTTTGGTTAAACCTGTCTTATTGTAAGTCATCTGCTGAGCCTATTTTTTAACATAACCTGGCTATTGAGGTATCGTTAGAGAGGAATTTTTTTCTTCTTTGATATGACATATTGCAATATACAATATCTTTTTAAGTATTCAGGAAATAAGACCAAAACTTACCCCACACCCCTAAGTTTATATTGCAAATTACTGTCACTACTAATCTCAAATCTACCAAACTTTTACCTAGACATATTACAAAAGGCAATGATTTGTATGAAATCTGTTTTATTTGCTACAGAGACAAGTTACAAATATTAGATAGACTTTTAACAGACAAAATATTGGGAATGAATGGTTGTTGCTGTCATGTTTTGAAGGGTACTGTAAAGTCTCAGTCTTGCCAACTCGTATGTGTTTTTGTTAAATGTGTCATCTTGTAAGTCATCTGCTGAGCTTACTTTTTACTCTAACCTATCTTACAGGCTATCATTGGAAAGAAAATTGATTTTGCCTTAAAGTGACATATTGTAATATGAAATATCTTTAATAGTTTTCATGAAATAGGACCAAACTTACCCCATATCCCAAATTCGCAAACTGCAAAGTTTTCTAACAGATGTAGTTTGCAAATAAAACTAAGGGCTGGGGTAAGTTTTTGCCATTTCATCACAACTTCAGATGATAATGCACTTTATCATATGCTAAAATAAAGAGTGATAAAAGCTTTGTGACGATACCCTACAATCTGCGTTACGGATAAAATAAAGGTTGGCAGATAAATTTCATGGAAACTTGTTTAATAAAATTTCACGGGTTTAAGCAACATATATCCTGCTGTCCTTCAAACTATGATGCTAAAAGCTATTAAATCACAATAATTATCCTGTTAATGGTATTTTTCATAGTTGGAAATGTCTCTGTAATAAATAAAATAGGTTTCATACAAAGTTTGTCTTTTTTTAATAGAATTTATCGAAATTAAATGCTAGTTTTGACAGTAATTTACAACATAAAACTTTGGGGTATGGGGTAAGGTTTGGTACTATTTTATGAAAACTATAGAAGATATTGTATATTACAATATGTCATTTTAAAGCCAAATAAATTGTCTTTCCAATGACAGCCCATAAGCTAGCCTATGGTAAAAAGTAAGCTCAGCAGCAGAAAACTAACAAGACGACACATTTAACAAAAACATATGCGAGTCGGTAATACTCTGACTTCACGGTACCCTTCAAAACATGCAAGTAACAGTCATTCAATACCAATATTTTGTATGTTAAAAGTCTAACTCATATATATTATATTATATACTCAATAATTGGTAGAATTTGAGATTAGTTTTGATGATAATTTGAGACATAAAACGTTGGGGTATGAGGTAAGTTTTGATCTTATTTCATGAAAATATAGAAGATATTGCATATTGCAACATATCATTTTCAAGGAGAGTAAATTAACCTTCTAATGGTACCCCATTTGCCTCGTTATGTTCAAAATAAGCTCAGCAGAAGACTTACAAGAAGACAGGTTTAACAAAAACGAATGAGAGTCAGTAATACTGTGATTTTTCGGTACCCTTCAAAATATGACTGTTACAGCTACAGGATCCCAATATTTTTTCTGTTAAAAGTTTATTCCAAGTTTCTAACATGTACTTGTAGCAAATAACACAAAGGTAATACACAGTATTGCCTTTTGTATTATGTATAGGTAAAAAATGGTGGAATTTAGATTAGTTTTGACAGTAATTTGTGACATAAAACTTTGGGGTATGGGGTAAATTATGGCCCTATTTCATGAAAACTATAGAAGACATTGCATGTTGCTATATACCATTTTCAAGAAGAATAAATCACCATTCTAATGATAGCCCATAACCAAAGTCATGTTAAAGAGTAAGCTCAGCAGATCACGTACAAGAAGACAGGTTTGACAAAAATCCATGTGGGTCACAAAATCGTGATTTTGTGGTACCCTTCAAAACATGACCATAACAGCTATTGAGTCCCTATATTTTGTCTGTTAAAATCCCATTTCTTATTCTAGTGATCCCAAGGCTTCTGAAAATTACAAGTTTGTTATCCTGTGGGTTTGGGGGGAGGTGCATGTAGACGCCCCTCTAGCCTCGGCCTAATAGATTGTTAGTAATACTTGCTGTATAAGTAAGACAAGAAAGCATAGACAATTTTCAAAATACGCCTTATCAAAATTATTTTATTGAAAAATATTTAAAAATTAAATTATAAAAATAGACAGTCATCAATAATCTATTTACTTGTTGGAGAAAATTGCAACACGACTATGTGTGCACGTTTTAAAGTCTTCTTTTAAAGGCTGTGCATTAGTTCATTGCATAAAATGCCCATTCACGATATACCAGTGTAGAAAAATTTGCTATTTTAGTGACTAGAGACAATAATGCATGGTAAATACTCAATTTTGACATTTATTTCTTCTTCAGCACGTTGCAATTAGTAAATAACATCCATAAATCTGTTTGATTTGCTTCATAAGGAGGAAACAATAGTTATCGTATTTTCTTCCGGTTTAAAAATACTGAATTGCCAGAAAAAATCGATTTAAAGTTATCCAATTCTATGACGTCATATTTTTTTACTAAAACTTTATGCATTTTAGAAAGACCAGTATCTCAGCTTTCTAAAACTATAAGATATATGGCATTCCAAGCCAGTTTACTTCATCAAGGAAAGAATGTTGTACCCCTACCCCTAGCTTTTGCACACCCCATACAGATACACGCAATTCAAAATTGACTCCAGAGAAGTAGTGTATAGTTAAATATCTAATGTTAACACTGTTTTTCTTGTTTAATATGTTGGAATAAATAATTCAAACACAAAAAGCTGTCAAAATTTTGCTTAATAAAAAGTACATCACAATTGTTACATGGTACTTTGGGTAAAAAATTTCAAAAGTGTCAAAAAATTCATTTTAAAGTCGTCCTATTCTATGTACACAAATTAATTTTGTTAAATTGGTGTTTCTCATAAAGAGCAGAATCTGAGCTTGCCAAAAATGTATGGTTTGTGCTATTTCATGCAAGTTTACTTGATATAGGAGAGGATATAGTATCCCCTACCCCTACCCATTTTTCGCCATTTTTTGCGGTACATGGAAATAAAAAAACAGCCCAGATAGGTAGTGCATCCCAAAATATCCAATGTTAACATCTTTTTTCTTGTTCAGCAGGTCCTAAAGAACAAAAAAATAGCCATGTAGTAGGGATGTGGGGGGTGCACGGTTGGCCCTCCAGCCCACGGACTATATCACTTGACAAGGCTTTGCACGTATGTTCACATATTGACGTAATTGTTGGAAGGGAATCGTACAGATAAAACTACCTGCACTGGTGTGTCGAAATCTGAGACCGCTGAATATCTTGATGACATTGTAATAGTGCACGTCTCACATCAATTGTATATTACTCAGCTCAAGAGTATGCATTTTAGTAGCGAAGACAGCCATATCACGTGACAATCAAATAATGAGTTCTCCCAGTAAGTACCTTTACTGTGTAGTCGTATGACAGTCACGTGTTGACTAGAAACGGTCAGCTACTTCAGGAGTATCTTAGAAAGTATACTTTCTACTGTCGCGTGTTTAAAATTATCCGACCTAAATATTAAAAATTCAGAATCTGTAATGTATTCTAACCATGGGTAGGCCATCGTCAATGACATAGTCCTAACTTGGTTAATGGATTTGAAAACCATTGACGAAAATGATGATGAAGTGATATTGGTCAACAGGTGTCCAGAAAATGGTGGAGAAAACATTGTATTGCTTGCAGTTGATGTCTGATGTATGAATGGAATTAGCTAAACTTGAGAAATGGTGGGGTATGCGATCGATGGCTGCAATGTGGCTAAATGAAGTCTGAGATAGTGTTGGTTTGGGACAAAGATGGATATGGGTTAAGAGATCCAGAAGTCCCTCACGTGGAATATGTCAGTAGGAGTTTCAAATTTTTCCAAACTCTTGACTTGGCAATGTATGAAGCTCAGTTTTACAAGTACAAGAACAAAACATGACTTGAGAGTGCAGGGCACAAAGGGAAATACAGGGCTAATATTTATATTTGTCAATGTAACGCCTTTATCGAAAATGGTTTCAGATTCGTAGTTAGATTCAAGAAATCTTATAATAGTATTACGATAAATTGCTCTGTATGAAAGGATGCCGACGTTTCTGTAGTTCACTTCTATCCAATAATACACTTACAAAAACTAACAAAACTGCAATTCACAAACCTCTATATTCAATAAATTTTAACTTAGAGTTTTTTGAACTGTCACGGTGAAAGTCAGAAAATTTCAAAATCAGATTCAGAGAAAGTTCCTTGCAAACGTCCAGAACTGTCACATTTTATTCAATACAACAATAACAACAAGACCTGTCTTATTGTAGCTTAATTTTATTCATTAAAACGCCATTGATAAAAACAAACATGGCCGTCTGGCAGACTTATTGGATTATATTGCTAAAATGATTTACGTCCGAATGTTAGTTACAGTCCGTTGTTCTGGTATGAAGTTTATTTGCTGTAGACATCAAATACAGTAAACAAAATGGCCGTCATGTGGCCATATTGGATCGTATCACAAACAAATCGACATGCATATGTACGACATAGGGAGTACTGCTTGTATTGCTCCCAGCATCTACGAGAAATTTGCGTGCATGGAGCACGGACAACACATACAGGAAACAAAATGGCCGTCACGCGGCCAAATTGGATCGTATCACAAAATAAATCGACTTGCATGTGTATGATACAAGGAGAAATTCTTCTATCAAGTTTGATTGAAATCACTTAAGGCATATGTGAGAAATTTGCATAAATGAACGGACGGACGGACGCACGGACATGACCAAACCTATAAGTCTCTCCGGATGTTTTCCATGGGGACTAATAACCACTTACTAAAACACAAATAGTAACGTTCAACAGAAAGGGCGGGTTTTTAATTGAAACATTTACAAAGGTGTCACGGAAACCCATTGTGCTTTTATTAAAATAATGAAAGGATATAAGTAAGAAGTATGAACATATTTAATGTGAACGTTGGGGCCTTCGTCTGAGAATGTTAAAAACGACCTCTGTCTTCAATAAATTATTGCATATGTTGGAAAATTCTTCACCTTATGATTTGCTGGGAGATCAACGGCAGTTTCAAAAATTCAACCACGTCTATTCCGGGGTAAAATTTTAATAGGGGTCACAAGGACAGCTAGCGAGACAAATGTGTTTGTGTCTCTCGGCTAAAAACTAAGCCGACCCACCGACGCTCTTTCCATTTCTAAACTCCATGATAAAATCGATATTCAGTTTCTCAAGGTGGAGCTGCATGTTGCCAACACAGTTTTTTTAAAAGGGATTTTTCTCAACGAAGATGACAAGGAAACCCCCTCATGCAATATATTTTCAAAAAGCAGAAAATCTTAAAGTTAATATGGTAGCAATAGTTAAGTCGAAGGATGAAGGGGTGTATATGTAGGGTAAAAAACCTCAATTTTTGTGTTAATGATAAAATTGAATTTAAGTCAAAAACTTGATACTATTTCCTGAATTGTAATATTTCACTTGAAAGAAGGGCGTATGTAGAAAAAAACACTATTATCTATTCTAATTCTAATCGGAAATGGATTAAAAGACTGACACTCAAAAAGTGTTTCTTATTCAAAATGTAAGAACTTTATTGCCAAACAAAAAGTCGTGGTTTTAAATATTATTTCAAAAGCACAGTGTGAAAATTTCAGAAGATTTGACCCTGCCAGAGTAAAGTTAAGGTAGCGACATACCAAATAGACACTTTCAGATTTTTATCTTTTTATTAATTATGGAAGTGCCAAACCCTAATAAAGTACATATTTTCTGAAAGCCTTGATATTGGAGAATCCGATATACACCCTTCTTTGAGTTAGATCTAACCCAATACAAATGCCGCCACAAACATCCATACACATTTATTACGACTGTAGACTGTTATTCCTAGGATCCTTCAGCCAAACCTTGCCCGCTTATGTTCTGAACCGCATTGTCATGCTTACTTTAGACAGCAAAATCCAACAGCTTGAAAAGATCAATAATTGTATGTTTAGCCATGGCATACACAGAAGAAGCGACACTGTAACCCTGGAGGAATGCGTATTTTAGGACGTCGACAATCACCCTATTGTCAAACCATTGTTCGATACCTATTGCTGCACTGCCGCCGTTTGTGAACGAGTTACTGAAGTACTTCCTGCAATGGAACCATACCCGTGACAAACGAGACAGGCAGAGACACTCGCACGGGATTTTGATCAATCCATCGTTGCGGGTTTGTCGCATACGCAAAGCTTATGTGAAGCTTGGCGCCGAAGCTCAGTAAAATGGTTTGCGTGCCGACCTTAATTTAAGGCTGGTTCGCCCAAGATTCGTTGAAGCTTATTCTTGCAAACCTTTGTTGAACCTTAGGCAACTAACCTTTATAAAAGCTTAAACTTCCAAATCTTGTTCCAAGCTCGGGCAGTAAACCTTGGGCCGAACTTTACGGATAAGCTTATTATCATCCTCGTTTCTACTGTAGCTTTTGGGTCCCTTGACCCAGCATTTGACCTAAAGGGTTATTTTTTGCTCAGTTTAGGGAGGCGATTTTGCTGCCGAGTCTTGGCAAATGACCCGTTTGAAAGTTATGATCCACATTTAAGTAAAAATATAGACCAGTAAGCGGGCTTTGGATAAAATAAACACGAACATGTAACCGTTGAAATGTGTTTGCGTTGAGACCGACATTGCGACAGGAACACTTACGCGTTACGCCCGGTGCTTTCAATTTCATGTCGTCTGCACAGCGGAAGAACAGTGCGGCTTGATCGACTGCATCACGACTTTTATCAATTAACTACTATATGACAAGTTTCTTGTTGACAAGTTTTAATGCCGATGTACTGAATGATATCGAGTATAGCCTTAAATGAGCCACAAAAATCCGACTACACTTCTGAAAATACACGACGGCGAAGAGATGCACACACCACACCTTACGATTCGTACTCGTTGTGACTCAGAAAGTTCGTGATCCTGTTCCTTGTAAAATTGTGATACAAATCATATTACTAGGTAAAGATACTCCCAAAAAAGACAAACTTTAATGTAGGTTTTTTAAACAAGTTTAGTCATATTTAGGCAAGCCAACGACAAAAACGAGCACACGATGTAAATTACCTTTAAAATGATTTATTCGTATATTGCAACAAACTGTACACAGTATACAAGTTACGAAGCTGTACTCACTTCAAGTTTTCCCTAATCTGCTCACAAAACCTTTTCTAAGATGATAAATTCGGTATATGGGACGTGTAAGGAAGGGCATGGATAATTCCTGAAGATGAACTGACAGGCACATCTACTATTAAACGTAAATCCACATTGCATTCGTACGTAGAGGCCGTACATCTGCAGATTTACCTCCGGGAGTTGCGCGAGGTCTAATTTGACCGGATATTTGGTAGGCCTCGTAACTTTCATGAAGGGCTGTGAGTATTTTTCGGAGTTGAAAAATTACTCTCTTTACACACTCCAGCCTATGTTTCACATTTAATGCGTTACTTCACACAAATATTATCATCCTTCAAATTATGGAAACCCGGATTGACATCTTTATAATTAAACTGTTTTAGGTAGAATGCACCTCGGGGACAGACATTCGGACTCTCAAACTTTTACAATTCTCTTCTGATATACCACATGTGGGGGTTCATTTTAAAGCTCTTGGTGAAAGAAAACATTTCACCGGCTCAGTTTTTTGAAATTCGAAAATTTTTATTTTTCGCCATAGAGTTAACGCAGGGATGGCGGCCATTTTGAATTTCTAATATCGGTAAATCTTGGGTTATTTGTTTCTCTAGTACCAAAATTTGCACGGTGACCCCCTATTTTTATTCTTGATTTTGAAAGAGAATGGTTGAAAGATTCCTTGAGGAAAGTTAGAGCAAAAGTGTAAGTCTTTCATTTTCGAGGTGCATATTACCTTAATGTGAAATTTTACCACAACCATCCAGTGAAGTGGAATGGCCCAAAAGCGGAATAATATCAACAAGTGAAACGGTTGCCATCACTCCTTCGCAACCAACTTTCTATATGAGTACAGCGCGAATAATGATAAACAAGGGCCTATTTCTGTCGATTTCGTATCAAGTATCGGAATGTCGCCAGGGAAATGATCATAACCAATGTATGCATGTATGATAAAGGGGTTATTACACATAATGCGTCTGCACTTTGGGCACATCACTTGAATACAACGCGATATCGACCAAACTGCGTGTCTGCGTTTTCCGGTCACACGTAAGGCTTAACAGCTCCGTGTTTTGTCCTTAGGTGAAGGTTAAAATGCCAAGCTTCACTGAAGCTGAATCCCAGGTACGCTTGATTTAAGATTTGGCAATAACCCTGTTCCAAGCTTTGGGCACAATCCTTATCTCAAGATTTGCAAACAAGATTGGATTAATCTTTATCGACGACAAGCTTGGCCGAAGAGCATTGGCAAACCTTCATCCAAGCTTAGAGTACCGCCAAGCTTGGACTAAGGTACTGCACAATCGCGTGTGTATGATTTCAGAAATAAATGTGTTTGTGTTTCATATGAACATAATGTTCTTTTTTATGTACGGACCTGCAAGACCGGTGCTTTATTTATTTACATACTTTCCCCAAAAATGTTTCTTGTTTAAAAAGCTTATGCTAAGATTTGTATCATGGCATATGCTTGAATATGACACATTTTTATGGTAGTGTTGATTATTGTTTTGTTGAGTGAATTCCATTTTCAATTTCATGATTCTTTGCAAGCCTTGAAGTATTGCTCCTTTACTGACGCATCTGCCGATCGCGAATTTTATATAGTTTGTTATGAGGAATTGAATCAAGACGAGGTGGAACGTGATGATCCAGCGAAGTCTGTCCCCAAGATGATCTAAAACAACATAAATGCCGACTTTAGTAATGGGAGTAAAATCATAAATTAAGGAAAATAAAGTAACGGTTGCTGATAGTAACGAGAATTGATGTACCCCGACGCGAGAATAGCTACTAAGAAATGGCTGTTTTATTGGGTAGAAATGAAAATGTATAGTGCTTGCTTTACTCTCGTTTTCGATGCATGATCGATGTACTTTACGTGACCCTGTATTCTTTGTGGTTTCCATGGAATATTGGTAACTAAACACGCGCAAACGGCGGAAACGCCATTAAAATTGACTTTGGTCTCGGTACCGTCTGGACTTGTCTCGAGAAAAGTCGGGCCTGAACATCTTCAGGTGAGAATTCCTCATGTCGGATCACTAGAAATCTGACGGATGTTTTGGACTGGTTATAAAATAAAGACTACATAACTACTATTCCAAAGAGCTGGAAAGTGATAAGAAGCGCCTCGATCGTTCTAATGAGAGTGAGACAAATGATTTTAATGGATATAGAACCAGACTTTCTTTGCTAACTAATCCTTATCATCAAACGTCAATTATCGCCTTCTCGGAGTCAAAAACCGCTCACTTAAAAGTCCTTCGCTAATCCATCGATATGGTGATTTTCTGAACCCATAAACTCACAATATGTCAATTGATTGAATACATTAACAGCTAGCTTGGCAAGACATTTCTAAACCGCGTCTCTCATGATATCTTGATAATGATGGCTCATAACTGAGAATTACATAAACAAATATCTTAATTATGCCAGGCCGGAGGATAAGATGAGAGAATGACAATTATTCGTGAATCAAAAGATTTACGAGCCTTTTGAAGTCTATAGCTGGTAACTTGTTCCAAAATCTGGCTCTTTTGCCGAAATGAACTCTCATGTAAAGTACATAGTCTTCTTCTCAGATCTTAAATGAGTAAATGTCTACTGTAACTACTGTATTATCTTAGATACCTTTAGAAAAGTAAGAGTCATTAGCAAAGAGTTTGACAAATAGTAATGGGAACATTCAAGCAAATCATGTAAAGGAAAAATTGACCTAGATTTGAAGCGTGAGGTACTCCATATGTTATACATTTGAGTGTTGAAGTATATAATTTCCTATACAAACATTCTGTTTCCTTGAGCCAGATAGCTTTCGAACCATTTCATAGGGTAACTGTAATTCCATAAAATGGCAATTTGTCCAACAAAATGCTTTTCTTGAAGGTATCATAAGCTTAAGTTAAATCAAGACAGATTCCAAGGAGGACGTTTACTCGTCGGTCTCGTGTAAAACTTTATGAATTAGATATATAAGAGCTAATTTTCTACTTAAGGTTTTTTCTGAAACCATGCTGTTGTGGGTAGATCAGAGAATCTTTACTAGCTGTTAACTTATTTTCCCTTCAAACATGTCACTTGGTTGGAACGAGAAGGAAATTGGACGGTAGCTACCAATGTAGTGAGAAGAACCTTTATTTGAAAAATGGAGATATCGTAGCAATTTTTAGAGGACCAGGAAAATACAATGCTTAAAATATATGTTATGATATGACACACATAGGTTCGTCATCACCCAAGCAGCAACTACTCATTGCCGGTCCATTTACGCAACTACTTTTCATCTGTAAAAGTTAATCATCCGTTGCAACTGCGAAGTAATTAGATGGCCAATAACAGCTGCGAAATTCTTTCTCCTCTTCAATGTACACGATACATAGACTCGATTTATCTATTGCAAAAAATATAAAATATCGATTATTAGCGTCTACCCAAGACAGTTGCCATAGCAATAGTGAATTGGGTGACAACCAGGTTGGATATAAGAAAACATTTTGCAACGACACAATCAATTATTATTTAATTACCATAAAATATCGATAATGACGATGAAAATATGATACACACATTAACAAGCTGAAATTGGAATTTTCTTCACTTAATTCTTCCCTTATTTTTCATGAAGATGAAGATGTAATTCATCTAGTTTCAACGTGAGTTTGGGATATAATTGTCGGTGGTACAGATGCTGAACTTTTCATCAATTAACCGTTTCCAAATACAAAATGTTTGAAGGATATTATTGTTATATGTTACGTTCCGTGTTGGTTTCTCGATATCAGAAAAACATTTACCCAGAAAGCCTTTTTATTATTCGATTATCTTTTGGTTTGATAGAGTGTATGTATAATAAGTTTATTCAAACACTTATGAAAGTATGTCCTCTAGAAATGGTATTGACCTACTTGAAAATGAATTTACTGAGGCTGTAGCTAAGTTGCTTAATATCGTATCAGAATGTTCAACAAATAATTTTAGCCATTCACATTAGACATAATTGCAATGTGCACGTTTCTTTCATCAGCAGTTAGTTTGTTTATTTTGAATTATTAATGATGGCAGTGTACTCTTTGTAGGTGTTATTATTTGTTTAACAATGATTATCATTATTAGTTTGAACATTTAGTTTCCAAATCTTAAATGGAAATACAGGTGGTGATTCATGGTATGAAGAGTTAAATGTAAAGCGAACAGTTGGGCGAGATTTGTACATGAAACTATAGTTTCTGCATCTCTAAAATCGTCTTCCTTTTCGATAATTTTAAGCCCAGAATCAGATATTTGCCTTTTTTCATACTTGAATGAAAAACAATAGTAGTCACATTGTTTGTAAGAAGCTAATGTATCATAAAAAATTTACTTTATGATCCACTGAAATGAGTATCATTTTTGAGAAATTTCAATAAAAAAGCCTTAAAACCTAACAAAATCTTTTTGGTGCCATGGTATTGAATGAACATGGATCAAAGAATAAAAAAAACGAAATATGCCGTTGAATCGCTTCAGTGCAGACTATAATCCGTATTCGTTTGCAAGAATTTTGCAACATGAATCTCAATTAAAAATGTTCGTTTCAAAAAACGAACATATTTTCGTAAGGAAAAGTCTAAATTAGGATATAGCTGTAATACCCATGTGAAAATATTCTGGTCTATCATCCTTCATTTATGAGTCGTAAACTCAGTTATCATTACTATCCCACATTATGAATGGTTTGAATATTTTTTCGTCATTCAAAGTACAAATACAATCTGTTTTGGTCTGATGAGTTTCAAGAGAGATAGATTGAAACAGTCTAAATAATTTGCTCCGATGACGGATACTAAAATTGAACATGCAACCTAGTGGCTGATATTGCTTCCTATGATATGAAAGGTAATGTTGATCATAGGTATGAGCTGTTTTTAAAGTAAGGGTATACTATTGCAATATGAAGATCTTTAAATATAACTAGCACATTTCTGAAAATGCAGTGGACTGTAATAGGGGATTGGAACAAGTGTATTATTGATCATTCACATGGATCGGTGCCGGCTGTGACTGCTGACTGTGTACATCGTTGGTGGCGTAATTTGCCTGAGTAGTGACATTTAGCGGTAGCTTGTCCAGAAAAAAAGTTTTGATAGCCTGCTATTTGAAGCTGATTGAGGACATTCCCCCAAAACGGCCTTGATTATTCACAAAATCTGGCTCCTTGGAACTCAATGAAAAAGCGGCCTACACGCGGTGTGCTTTTTGGTACAATTAAATGGAAACTGCCAATAGATCTGGTATAGTACTGGTGACTGATGTTAGAGCAATAATCTGACAAATTTTGGCGACTCTGCCATACAAAAGATCCTGAATGACAATTGCTGCCTGGAAACTAAATTGTACGTAAATGTTAAACGTATTTAGTTCTCTAAAAAAGGGATGAACTGGGGACATTGGGGGATTAAACGTGATGACTATAATAAGGATTTCTAACAGATTATGAACTGGAAGCAGTCTGGAAGTGTAGGTTCTATCCAAAACCTGGAGACATAAGAAATACGTGGGAGAAAAAAGGAGTTGTATAAGAGAATAAGAATATGTTTTGGGTCAAAATACCTGTACGTACGGCACTCAGTCACCTAGGGAAGACAGCACAGTAAAAACCGCTCAGCCAAATCCCCATCCTTAAAAACAGTGGTTGAATAACCGAGTCAATTTGCTACAATTATTCTGAATGCGACACCTCCATATACCGTAGAGTTCATTATGCACTCGCACTGATATACTCGCTATCACACATCACACACAAACTTTATAATAATCTGAGAAATTGAGGGGAGTCTGCCATACACAAGATCGTGAATGAAAATTTTTGTCTGGAACTTAATTTTTCGTAGATGTGCAACATCTAGTTCAATGAAAAGGGGTGCACTAGGGGCATGGGGGATTAAACGTGATGACTCTAACAAGAATTGAACAGATTATGAACTTGAAATAGTGTGGAAGACTATGCACAATCCAAACCTAGAAACAATAAGAAATATGTTGGAGAATAAACGAGTTGTATATAGAGTATGTTTTGTGACACAATACCTAAGTTTAATAAAGAGACCCATTTTACGGCTGATGTGGTTGCAAACTTCCATGACACGTGATTTCCAGGAAAGTTGGTGGTCAATATGAGCTCCCAGATAAAGTACATAGTCTTCTTCTTTAATCTTATAAGAGTAATGTCGATACGACCACTAAATTTTACAGAAGTGATGTTGGTGAGGGGCAATGAGAACAGAATATGACTTATCTTGATTAATGGTTCGTTTGTTGACCGCAAACAAGGTAACAACATGTAAAAATTAATCATTTGCATCAGTTTTATCTAATGTATTATCTTAGAAAGCTTTGAAAAAGTAAGTGACCAGAAAAAAAAATTGATGAAAAGTAATGGGAGCATTCAAGCAAATCATACATGTGAAGGAGAAATAGAATAGGACCTAGAATTTAACCTTAAGGTAGTCCATATGCTATGCCTTTGAGTTTTGAAGTATAATTTCCTGAACAACATTCAGTTCCTAAAAGTCAGACAGCTTTCAAACCATTGCATAGGGTAACTCTAATTACATATGATGGCAATTTTTCCAATAAAATGAAATTGATTGAGGTATAAAAAGGTTATTGAATGAAGACACATTCCGACGAGAACTTTTTTCCTTATCTGCCTTGACTTATTATTCGTCCAAAGCTTTTACTAAGTCTGGAGAGGATGGAAATTGGGCGGTAGCTACTAATGTATTGAGGGAAATCTTTTTTGAGAAATCTTAGCAATTTTGAGGGGATGAGGAAAAAATGCCATGGTGAAAATATAATTTAATGATGTTGCACAGTAATAAGAGCTCCATCAAGAAGCAAATGAGCAGGGATATTATCATGACCAGTTGATTTAGACTGATTCAGTGACACTAAATCTTTAACAACGTCCTCTTTTAGAACAGGATGAAGAAAACTGTTTTGTTTTGTTTTTTGGCCGAGGGAAAGTAATGTAGCTCTTATGACTAATACTATATATAATCCCATGGTATTTTTCTCTGTTTGACATCATCGTATTCGAGTGTTTTCCGCGAAAAACACGAGTATACGATAACGTCAAACAGAGAAAAATGCCATTTGATTATATATTTATCACATGAACAGTCTTCTTATTTTTCTTTTGACGTAGATGGATCAAAATTATTGTAACTAATTGCATACGTTTCGTCGCAATTTATGTTTTACTTACGTGGATTACTTTCATTTAAAGAGCAAAGCGGCCAGTTACCCAGGAGATACTTTCATTCATAATTATAAATCCCATCAAGCTGAAATTTTGATACATCGAATGGTATCTCCACACACCAGACGTACGGATTCGGTCACGTGACTGTGTCAATCATTGTCTCGCGCTGTACCGATGCCAAGGCAAGTCGACCATCGGCGGACATAGCTTTTACCGTGCTAGCGACGGATAGCCTGTGAAAGCCCATAAGGAATATTTTTTGTGAGAAAACATTTATTATCTCGTGCGCACGAGATACTATCTTGTGCGCACGTGAAAGTATCCTGTGCGCACCAGATATTTTCTCGTGGCCACGAGATAGTTTCTCGCGCCCAGATAGTATCGCGTGCGCACTAGAAACTAACTATCTCGTGCGCACCAGATACTATCTCGTGGCCACGAGATACTATCACGTGTGCACCAGATACTATCACATGCGCAATTAATAATAATAATAATATTTATTTCTTAAAAAACGCCTTCCATGTAAAAAAGACATCTCAAGGCGCTGTACAGTACAGTGAGTTGATAAAATGTTGCTACAATCTAAAAAACTCTAAAAATAGCATTAAAAAACTTTCTAAAAATAAATGTGTTTTAAGTCCAGACTTAAAAACATTAAAACTTGTCGAACTACGAAGATTTAATGGAAGCCTATTCCACAGCCGTGGTGCACAGATGGCAAAAGCTCTATCACCGTAAAACTTTGTATTACATACTGGTTGATACAAACGGAGTGAATCATTCGTGGTTGACCGAAGGGTTCGACCCGGAGCACGGACACTTAAAAGTTCTTTCAAGTATAATGGGGCCGTATCATTCAGAATCTTGTATGTTAAACATAAAAGCTTGTACTCTATGCGCTTGTGAACTGGAAGCCAATGCAGGTAATGCAATACTGGTTGTATATGAATTGATTTCTTAGCTTTTGAAACAAGACGTGCTGCTGAGTTTTGAATAAGTTGTAATTTCTTAATCTGATACTTTGGAAGACCAAAAAGTAGACTATTACAGTAGTCGAGTCTGGACGTAATAAAAGCATGTACCAATTTTTCCGTAGAACTCTGGTCAAGTAGGTTGCGAATCTTACCAATTTTCCATAAGGCGAATGAAGCTGATTTACATAAACTTGCCACCTGGGCTGACATAGTTGCAGATGAATCTAATATAACACCAAGATCCCGAACTTCGGTTGATGCATGAATGCTGACTCCCCCTACGTTTACATCACAAGCACGGGGTTGACTCTCACCACCAAACTTTGAGGAAAATCTTATCACCTCCGTCTTACCATCATTAAGTGCCAACATTAGAGAAACAAGAGAAGAGAAACTATCTCGTGGCCACGAGAAAGTATCTGGTGCGCACCAGATACTTTCCCGTGCGCACAAGATAGTATCTCGTGCGCACGAGATAATAATTATTTTTTCTCACAAAAAATGTCCCTAACCGGCTTTCACAGATGGCTATAGTATTCAGAATTATTTAGAATATTTACAAATAGATTTATGAAGTAAATGCAACGACACGATCGAAAAAGTAATTCTCATTCTTAGAGATGTCCTACATTGTCAAGATTACGACCTTGGCGAGCGCGAAAGATTCCGTTCGATGACACACAGGGTGTAAGCTTACCTCATTGCATGTTTGTGTCCACAACTCTGCCGCCGCCGGTCTCTGCCGGTGTCAACTCGTGAAACCCGATCTCGGTCGTCAATGTTTTCGTCCTACGGACTTTGATGTTTGCAGTGACACATATCTCGCCCGTGGATACATCCTAATTTTGTTACATGACGGAAACTCTATTTTGAGTGTTGTCTGAGTCAACTTTCGAAGTACATCGGATTCCACAGCGCTGCACATAGCTCGACAGCTTATGTCTTCGCTACGCGCTGCAAGTTTGATTCCGAGCGAGAATTTACGGAATGTTTTGTGCAATGAAGGAAATTTATCGTTGTTGGTCGAATGACTTTATGCTTGTGCCTCCTAGGTCGCTTTCCCGAAGATTATACTGTACTCATTTATTCAGTTGAACTTACGTTAGGGTGTAGGTTTCGGTTCTATCGCCAACCGGGATCGCCAGGTACGACGTCCACGACTCGACTCGAGCCACGACCTTACTACGCCATTAAAATTCGATACTCCGGAAAAGCTATAGTTTTAGAGACTCGAAATTTCGTTGGACAAATATGCCTTCTATGTTTCCATGTCTGGATTTATCGGGTCACCTTTTTGTAAAAATGTCGTGAGAGCTAGCATGACATCGATCACAACAAATCTGTCTGTGTCGCGACGCCTGCATGTACGGTACCATGCAGGAAAAAAGTTCCGGTTGATGACGTACACCAGGGGTAATTCGGATTTCTTATCCGTCCTGTTCCACGTCACACAGGTGACGATTCGGGCCAGTTCATGTGATAACTTACTTTATATTTTCTGCTTGTGTTTTTTTCCAATTTACCAAAAAACATTAAAAATTTTCAATAATGGAAGATGGTCCTTTTACAGTATTCGTGGCTGCACTACTATTATTAATAATTATTTTGGAGGAACATTAGAATTTCTTTTACCGAAGATATCATGCATCACTTTCCATGATTTAGAGTCTGTATAAAATTCTCTGAATGTATTACTATAGCAAAGTTCCATCGCATTCCTAAGAACGATGGTCGAGATATACCTGTGCGAGTTAAATTTTGCCCTCACTGTCAAATTGAAATTACTTTTGACAAGTTTATGGTAGCGCTTATATTTGGTCCTGATGGACTTTGTACAACCTTATGGTTTTTTATGTCATGGGGTAATAAATAGAGCATGATTAGAACAAACACTTCCAAGAATACTTGAAAAAATTGCAGTAAGATTAGCAAGCGTTGACATCATTGTTGAATAAAACAGGACCCAAATTTGGACGAGCTAATTCATTTTGGAAAGAGACAATATTGTAATTTCAATTACTCCTGATTTTGATTGGGTTCTCACTGGTAAAAGCACAGCAAAGATTTTTAAACGTTGCAAATATTGGTAGGTGATCAGGTATATAAACCAAAATAGTGCCAGAATTTATGAAATAGCTGCTGAAATCACAGTACATGTGGTCTATTAAGGTTTTAGAGTGATGGGAAATACGTGTTCGAACGACACAGCATTGTTCACAATTACTAGCTGCGAGTGTATTGATAAAATCACATGTCTGGAGATTCTGTTAGTCAAAGTAATCAATGTTGAAATCACCAACAGGAATACATTGATTGTGAGTTGATTTGACTTTATGAAGGGCATGTTCATTGCCTTTGGTAAAAAGAGCAACGGGTGTCTCAGGTTTTCTGACTTAAGTCTCCTGATCAGTATGAAGTTTGACCCAGAGATATTCGCTACGTGGTAAAGTTATACATTCAATGATCTCAAAGTTGATGATGCCTTTATGTATGCTCATAAGCAAAAGATCCTTGTTGACCGGACTGTCTTTGATGTAGAATTAGTTGAAGGCCTGAAATACTGTACAATAGTGATTTTTCTACACACTGAAATTCAGGCATTGCGACGAAATAGAGAGGTACGTGCTATATTCTATCATTAAGAAGTATGGGATTTTTAAAGTGCTCGCTCAGGGAGTGTGTGTTAATGTACATGAAGTTGAAGGAAACATGGAAAGACTTCTAAAAATGAAATACATAATATTATAGTTCATCGAATGCCAGTGCATTAAAAATGGATTTACAAACTGTGACATCCGATGGTAATAGGATCCATGACTTATTCAAGACTTTCACTGTGTTTCACTGTGTTTCACTGTGTTTCACTGTGTTGTAAATACAAGGCCAGGTTCACTATTGTATGCGTTGAACATCCTTGATGGACTTGATACATACATGGCTCCGACCGCAGTCTTCTCTGATGAAGATAATCTTGCTTTGAGTTAATATATATTTCCATCCCACTTCCTTTAGTTTCTTCCTATTTTAATAGGAAGAAACTTTTTAGCATGGCTACCGTAAGCAGCAATGCTATAGGAATTGTGTCATGTCTGTATAGTAGGATGGATGGATGGATGGAGGGATTGATAGATAGAGAACAAAAATGTATCGGTAAACCATTTAAACTCGAGAATCACTGCACGGTAGTTGCTGACAGCTGGTCATAACTTGGCTTGGGGGTATAAAGATGGGGATTTGTTCAAATCAAGTTGATCCGATGAATCTAACTGGAATTATAGATTTTTAAATGATTATTTTGTGTATTTTTGTTGACCGTTTTCTGCCAAGTCTCGTGACTCTTTTGGACTGTACCCATTACGAAAATAACGCCACCGTAAAGATGGGTAAGCTCAATTTGGAGGAATTTAAAGTAAAATAAGCCAACAATTACGGAAATGGGGATAAGACTCATATTTTGTTTGGGTGTTTTTTAATCAAAAACAATAAATATTTTCTCATTGAAGGCTTGATTATGAAAACTGGTCACACTAGACTAAATAATGCACATGATCAACGCTTAAAGCTGTATTTTAAAATGGTAAAGGGCAAGGATGATCATGTTCGGAAGACTACATAAGTACTTTGGAAGAGAAATAGAGACCTGACGTGTGAAAAGAAGTGGCACGATCTGGCGCGTTCTAACACAGGGAAAAGATGAAAGGACCCTGGGGTGGGGAAGAGGTTTTTGTGCATGGGTTTACCTTATTTGATTTTATTAATTTTAACTATGATATTTCAAACAAAGAGTTCAACTCCACATCGTCTGACAGCTTTATACATTACCGACAAGTCCTTATCTCCTCTCCAACTTGTGTATACACCACTGTAATTGCTCCGGAAACATTGCCAACTTGCTAATCCGCTGTCGGTATCAGCGGATTAAGTGATTGAGTAAACACCACAGCCGTCCCACACGGCTGTGGTGTTGACTTATTAAGTTAATCCGCTGATACGCGCTGTCATTAACAAGTTGGCAATGTTTGCGCAGCAATTAGAGTGGTATGTGCACTGGTTGAAGAGGAGATAAGGAATTGTAGGTATTGAAAACACAGTCAGACAGTTTGGAGTCGAAAGCTTTATTTGAAATATCACAGTCAAAATTAATATAATCAATAAGGTAAACCGTTGCACAAAAAACCCTCCTCCCCACCCCAGGGTCCTTTCATCTTTTCCCTGTGGTTCTAATAAGAGTGAGACAGTTGATTATTACAAAACAAATGACTGTAATGGATATGGAACCAGACTTATGTGCCGTTCACACACATGCCATTAAAACGCCTCTGAAACGGCTCTGGTCCAATACTGGCACAAAAAGTTACGTGTGGATGTTTCGAAGTGGTTCTGAAATGTTTCAAATTTGAGACAGTTTAGCCGGCCAGACCTGAGCCGGTGTAGCGATTAGCACTGTCCGTAACTCGCTGTGTGGACGGACTGATCCGCTTCAGAGGACCGACGTTTGCAACTGTTTAGTGAGTATCTTCGTCACTTCTCACAGGTATTCCGTAGATTTCAAAATTATTGAGCCACGTATATTATTTAAAGTCGTGAATTTCTTTTTCTGCTGTTGACGCTTTATGTTGCGTCAGGGACAATTGTTCTTTCAGTTCTTTGCTCTTCTCGGTAACGTTGGCAACTTCTTGACTGTATTCCTCGACATATGAGTTAAAACATTGTACCCATGTGTGTAGTACATCTAACTTGCCTTGTATATTGACTAGGTGTTCTACTTTTGCCGCAAGGTTGATCAGAGTTGTCTGGATACTGGCAAGTTGAGCCATGAAGTTCGTTTAGTTGCCGTTGTCAGTGGCAATGTTGAATTCAGACTGCGTTCGTTCACGGTGATGGGAGCGTTTCTGCTTACAGTTTCTACAAACATCAAGGTCGCCTTAACACAAACGTACCTTGCTAGTAGTTCCACAGTCTTTTCACTTTCGGTTATGTATGATTGTAGTGAGAAATTTGCTTAATAATTTGTAGAAAACGTACGTTTTTGAAGGGCTTATGAATCAAGGAATAACTAACTTAGTAGCGTATAAGTGCAAATGGATCATGTTAAATTATCTCTCACATTATAAAAGAACAAAACAAATGTATTTGTTATTATATGGTGTCAAAATACGTTACTTACCTTCCAAGGAACTTACACCGTGTGTAATCAAACTCACGGTAACCATAAACAATTTCGTCATAACCAAAGCAAAACCTATTCTTTGCCGGTCCATTTTCAGAACTACTTTTCATCTGCAGAAGTTTATCATGCGTCGGGACTACGAAATAGTTACATGACCAATAACAGCTACCAAACGTCTTTCTCTTCATCAATTTGCTCGATTTATGGACTCAATCGTTTATCGCAACACATATTAAATATATATTATTGGGGTCTACCCAATGTCGTTGCTATGGCACTATAAGTAATTAGTGAAGGGCTGACGACCAGGTTGGATATTAGAAAACATTTTGCATCGACACAATCCATTATTATTCAATCACCATAACATATCGATAATGACAATAAAAATATGATATGCACATCAACACCAGTATTATTGACAATAACTATCTCAAATTGGAATTTACTTCACTTTATTGTTTCTTTATTTCCATGAAGACGTAGCTGCAATTAATATAGTTTTAACGTGAGCTTGGGATATAATTGTAGGTGGTGCAGATGCTGAACATGTCATCACGTAACCGTTTCCAAAGAGAAGATGTTTGAGGGCGCATTATTGTTTTTATCGTGAATTCCATGTACCCCTTTATTCAAACATTAACGAAAATTTGTCTTCTAGAAATTGGTATTGAGCTACTTGAGAATGAATTTACTGATGCTTTAGCTAAGTTTCTAGATGTCGTATTCCGAATGTTCAGCAAATAATTTGAGCCATTCACATTAGGCGTTTTAAATAGAATTACTTGTTCGCCGTCCGCGTGCTGGTAGGTTTTCAGAGAAAATAAAAGCCAAATACAATGTTGACACTATTACATATAAAAATGTTATTTTTCCATGGGAAATCAATAAAAATTTTGCATATATTAATACACGGGTAGGTTTTTCAAAAATCCCAGGACGGCAAACAAAGAATTTTCTTTAAATGGTCTTAAAGACTTAACTGCAATGTGACTGTTCGCATGTTTCTCTGATCAGCAATTTGATTTAATTATTAATGATGGCACTATACTGTTTGTAGAGGTCATTATTTGTTTAATAACGATTATCATATGCTGTATTAAATCGATTAAGTGTATACTATAATCCATATTTGTTGCAAGAATATAAGCGGCGTAAATCTGAATTCAAAAACTTTCGTCTCCGAAAATGAAATTATTTTGACAAGGAGAAGCCTACATTAGGGTATTGCTGTAATAGTCATGTGAAAATATTCTGGTCTATCATACTTCATTTATCAGTTGTAAACTCAGTTAGCATTACTATCGTACATAATGAATGGTGTGAATATTTTTTCGTCATTCAAAGGACAAATATAATTTGTTTTGGTCTCATGAATTTAAAGAGAGGTAGATCAAACATTCGAAGAAGTCCAATGACGAGTAGTGAAGTTGAACAAGCAACCTAGTGGCTGTTATTGCTTCGCTATGATATGTAGGATAATGTCTATCATAGGTGTTAGTTGGTTTGAACAAGGGAATATTGCTAAACTATGAAGACCTTAAGCATTACTATTGATGGAAATGAGTGTAACCAGTCATCATTTGCATGGATCAGTGCTGGCTGTGACTGCTGACGACGTATATCGTTGGTGGCGCACTTTGCCTGAGTACTGACACTTAACAATAACTCAACTGTCCAGACAAATGTTTTGATCACCAAACTGATTGGAGCTGATTGAGGCCATTCTGAAGAAACGTCTATATCAAGTTAAAAAGTATGTAATTGCTTAAGCGGTTTAAGAGAAAAACATTTTTGCACCAAAAACAGAAGTCATTGAAGGTTTCAAATCTTCCGAATGTTTGTGTTCCTTCTCTCAGATGCTCTTTCAAACTATTAAGTTTATGCACGAGTTCCCTTAGCTGAGTGAACAAGGATGAGTATAATACTTTTGTATGAGAAATGCCAAATAGAGTCTCCTGGAAACTATGTTTCGATAAATTTATCCTTACATTACACATATCTTAATAACAGAGACAATAACAAAAGTTGCTTTGGTCATGACCATTAATTTATTTTCGCGATGGTTTCATGTATCGTGTCTAAAACCGGGGTCGAATTTATGCATGGTCATCCATTCATTCAGTATCTTACAACATTTCAAACAAAATATCTCGTATCAAACAAAATTCATGAAAAATGGCCGACTTTGTCCCTTTAAATAAAGACAATACCCTATAAAGACGCTATGGACTATTTGGTTGTGATTGTTTGAAATGTTTTGATTGGCGCTCCTTGGAAAAGTAAACATTTTTAAACGTTAACCAGCAACTTGGCCATACTTGAAGGTACCATGTATTTTGGTATATGTGTGTTAGAAAGCGACAACTTATTGTAAAATCACCTCATTCCAACAAAAAACGTGAGAAATTTCTTGCCGAGAGTTTCATTGTTCATTTCAGATCTGCTGTACCTACGGGATGTTTTGTTACTATTCTATTTAATGACCTCCTTTATATAAGAGGAATCTTAATGGAGCTTTTCCCTGATTATGGAGTATTTACAAAAAACCTCCATGTTTAAACAACAACAAAAATAGTCAGTACGAGGAAATCTAAAGCAAAGCTAAAATCATAGTACTATGATGCAAGTGAGCACTAATTCATACCAATGTGTTTGCTAGAAAAAAGAGATGTCGTCGTTTTCCATTATATATTTTGGATTTCATGTTATTCAAAAATTTCAGAAACACAAAACCAAAATGCAGAGATGTTTTCATCAAAAGTGAGCAATACCTGGAATGGCCATGCATCATATTATGATACATTAATTTTGTATAATTGAAAATGTCATTATTGAACCGTTTAAGAAGGACAATTAAGATATTTTGTCAGGAATCCACGAGCAAATCACGTGTCCCTGTGTATCGGTCTGCTTGAGAGAGAATATGTCGTTCAGTTACGAGTAATTTGGGACAGCGCCACCAAGTGTCAACTTTCCATAATCTTCATTACCGTTCATTTGCTATGGCTGCGCTCGATACTGCACTCATATTTCCATAATATTATAAAAAAGATAAGAATGTTTTTCAAGGTCCACAACTTATTGTTTATTTTGTTCATTTCGAATATTCATTAAGAAAAGCTAGTGTGGGTACGGTCAAAAACATAATTTTAATTTTCTTTAATCACCGCCCCGAAACCTGCGCGTCCCGTCACTTTTCCTTTACAAGTAAATTCAACAAAAATCGTTGGTTTGGTATTCCAATACAAACGGCTAACACCATAATCTAAATATTCCTCGAATAAATGTAATCAAAATTGATAGACTCAATATATGGTGTGGATCTGCCGTCCCTTCAAACTCCTAACATGCCAAAACGTAAGAAAAGGCATCCTACAATAAGAAAAATAAATCGAAACATAAACTGAAAAATAATAAATGATATCACATGCAACAAATTCCAGGATGATGTGTTATGCAAATCGACAAAGTCTACGCGATGTTGTTCGCCAGCACTGTCGATTAAAAATGTTGCAATAATGGTCACACCAAAAGAAAATGAAATTCAAGTCTGTGGATGACTTTTGCAAATCGTCAAAGATCGGAAATAGATTTTCTTCAACTATGTCTTAACAGGATTAAATAGTAATTCGCGGGTGAAAATTGTAAATGTTTAATACGTTCCACCACACACTAGTGTAGTCGTGTGATGATCAAGAAAGTACCTCTTGAACAAATTGCATGTTATAAAAATTCAACATGTAGTCTCCGCGATTTCCCAAACATTGGCAGTTTGCAAATTTAATATTTATTCCCTTGAAAAGAGCGTGTTATTCGCTTTTTTCAAACATCTCGATTGCAACTGCTGGTTGACAAATAAAGTTGTGATCATTTGGTTCCTATTATTTGACTGCAATTATGCAACTTTTATGTACTGAAAGCGATCGAACACATATTCGCGTTGAAGACGCCTATCGCTAATGCTTGAGAACGTTTAGATGTTTACGTCTAAATAAAAGAAAATTTCAGTGACTTGAGTTCGCAGCAGACGATACTAATAATATTGGAATGTAACGACTTCTCAACCACAATGTCCCGCAAATGTCGCGGCAATTGTGAGAGTATAGGCTTATGCAGTAATGAATTCTACGGGAAGACCTACCAAAATTAAGAAACGTAGTGAAATAAGACGTCTTATTTGACTACGTGTGGGATGGCTGTGGTGTTGACTTCATCAGTAAATCCGCTGATACGGACAGCCGATTAGCAAATTGGCAACGTTTGCGGAACAATTAAAGTGGTATGTACACATGTTAGAAAAAAGATAATGACTTTAGGTAATAAAGAGAGCAGCCAGATGGTTTTGAGTCGAAATCTGTTCTTTAAATATCACAGTCAATATTACCACAATAAAATAAACCGTTGCACAAAGAACCCTACCCCTTCCCAACCTCAGGGGACTGACTGCTTTCCCTGTGGTCAGAATCTAACTTAGCCTTGATGGCTATTCACAGGACTCTGAAGTGCAACCTTAGGGTCGCAACTATTTGCCGCTTTGTAATTGTTGCTCTTTTTAGTAGCATGTATGGACTTTCATGATGAATTTGGTAGTCTGATGTCATGATAGTTTAAAGATTTTACTTTTCATGGTACTGCTTGTGAAAAGATGGATACGTTGAAGAGAAATACATGTAAACTAAACAAATCTAATCATGATACTTTTTGAGTTTATTTGTCTATGAAAGGGCCACTGCCCGTCATACAACACAAGTTACTACAACTAAATCTTGAACAAAGTATGGTCACGTTAGGCAAAGTCTAACAAGTATACAGGCAAATGTGGAAAAGGGAAATTTACAGAGTCTTCAAATACTCACTTCTCATCAGTAAAGCTTTATAAATGTATACAGACAATTTAAAAAGAGTATCACAATTTCTTGTTGAAAATAAAGATGTGATTTTATATCTAGTGGGGTTTTCGTTAATATTAACGGGAAGTAAATCCCTACGAAGTAATACATAGAGTGGACAATAGGCAATAAAGTGAATTTCATTCTCCCGGATGAATACATTTCGTTTTTCGCAAAAAGGACAGATTCTATTTTGTACATCTAGGTGGGTATGTCTTCCAGTTTCTATTATTAAACTATGATTGGAACAACGAAATTTTGACAGTACGATTTTAAACTTAAGTTGAAAAGTACATTTAAGATACATCTCTGGTTCAAATTGGAATTTGAACACGGAGTAAAATTACATGCGGGGTGAATCATTAATTGCCGCACTCCATTCTTGTTTATAGCAATCTTTCAATCTTTGACAGAATAAGGATAAAAATAACTCAGAGTTACCAACTTGTTGCTCAAACCAGACGTAGGCAAAGCCATATCTCATAATTTGTTTTTCCCGCTTCATCTAGCTTTCGTAGCATCTCATAACAAGCTTTAGGGTAACGAGAATTGTCCATTTCTATGAGCTTCAACCAGTAGATACACAACGTTCTCATGTAAAGACAGGTAAGCGGGAATCTCCCACATTCACCTAGAACAGCTTCATTATTTACATTGCTGCCAAGGCCAAGTAAAAATCGACAAAATCTCAAGTGTACCTTTTCGATAGTAGGGAATACTCAAAACCCCAGATTTCTGCACCATAACACAAAATTGGTGCCACACAGCTATCAAAAAGTTTGAATGCATTTTGAATTGACATACAACCTAGTTTTTTAATGACAATTTGAATTTGTGTGAGGGCTTTTTTCGCATGATACTGTTTACTTAGCAATGTCCTGGAGACCAGAATACAGAATAGACAGCTGAATCTTGTTGTTGGTAATGGAGAGAATATAATGTGCCAATTTCTCACGGTTATCTCTACGAATATTACAGACATAGGTATCCGTTATTTCGATATCAATACAGCGAAAGCATACTCGTAGGAAAACATCGCTGCCTGTATCCTGACAGATAAAATGCAATGCGAGGAGAACGTGATGTGTAGAGATGGATGATGTTTCCTTCAGCAATATGTATATGAGTTGTCATTTCAAATCCATTCCAGAGATGAAATGAATCAAAATGTAAATGTACAAGAATCTAGAGCAGGAAATAAGTTTGTTTTTTTTGTTTTTTTCTTTTGAATTTTTTTTTTATTTACAAAACAGAGTTGGAAATAAGTTATTATTTCCTGTGATCTTGAACCTGTATGTTCGATTCTCTGAGATATCGATCAATTTATTTCGATGAACAGACAGACATCCCGCTATAATTTCCCATAATCTTTCTCTAGCAATATCGGTGTTCTAACAAATACTCACATATGAAAAATCCTGGGGGAAATTGAGAAAGATAACCAAAGGATGTTCTATTTAGCAGGCATATTGAGCGCTCTTCCACTCAAGGCTACAATTGTTTAAAACGATTTCCGACATGTAAGTATCGGATTGCTGTCTTCCTTTGAACAGTTATATTAAAAAGGACGTCACCACGCCCTTCCCAGCTGCGAATCACCATTTCATAAATGCATACGCACACACATACATACATGCATACTCTCTGTACAAAACGCAGTAAAGTCACTTAACGGGAATATGTTAAAATCTTTCTTTTATGATAGAATGTTTATAAGTAGTGTGGAGTGAGTCGAAATCAGGAAAATCTCTTTAAGGATATAGACAGACTATATATAGACCTGTTTGTATATACACTGTAAATGTGTACTTGAAGGTCTGATAGAGATAGAGTCACAGAAAATACGGACCAAGAGGTTAATTCCATCACTACAAAAGTACACCACCCCTGGTATACCCCCGTGGGCATTTTGGCGCCGGTTTCTCGCTGTAACGTAATCGAGTCATATAAACGCAGTATGACAGCGAACCTTCCTCGAAAACTCTCCTAAGTTTGAAGCCCCCGTTGATTTAAAAGATAAGTTGACGATCACTTCAATACTTAGTATTGTTCCTCATCTTCCTTTCAAATTACCATAATTCAACATGGAATTGGTTGCTTAATAATTTCAAGGGTAAAAATCTCAGTAAATCTCCGGTAAATCTTTAACTCTTCGAATAAAGTGTGTGGAACTTCTCGCAGGGTTAGCCTTCTAACGTCCTTCTCGTGTTCCATGTTTTTGCACCATCACTACCAAATCAAACGATAGGTTATCTCGACAAGTTTGTGAAGGGAGTCTAAAAACTTCCTTTCAAAGCTCCTCTTTTCCCGCTACTAACTTGAACGTTTTCCTTTGTTCCCTTTGAATATCATCCTAAGTTATGTCAACAATTCCAATCTCATTATTCAAGGTTTCACTTCTGCACTATGTGTAGTGTTATGTAGGTCATTTACCCCACACTCATCATGACCTGAGTTCAATTAGTCTAGAACATTCTCAAGGTCACTGCCCTTGATGACCTAACAACCTTGAATTCAATTAGTCATGTTTGGAATGTTCTGGAAAGTTGATTAGTTGTGTAAGGGAGATAATTTTAGAACAGTAATTAGCATGTCAATAAAAGTTCTAGATTGTTCTTTATATGCCTTTATAAAAGGGACGTGCTCAGCTTCCAGTCAGACTTTTGGGATCGTGTCTCTGTGTGTTACTAAACTCCAGCAGTAGTCATTCTCAAGACTTTTCAAGACCTTCACTGCCAACGCTGGATTTATACTGTGGACTTTGTGCAGTTTCAAGCCTGCAAGCCAAAGGACTGTTCATTCATCGACTGACTGTTACAACTCTGAGACTGGAGCTCTGCCGTCCCAGCTGAGATAAGTAGTCTGTACACTTTTAAAGCTTGTACTCTATCCCTGACTTAGCAATTAGTTTTATTTTCGTAATAAATTTTGTTTAAACGTTAACTGCTGAGTTCACCCTTTTTTTCGTTTTCTCTGCACGTAACAAAATTGGGGGCTTGTCCGGGATCCGAATATTTTGAGCCGTTTGACAACATTTTGCCTGCCTTTTCAAAACTACTGTATACTGTGAACTCAGCAAAATTCAATCATGGCGGAATTTAAACCAGAGGAAATGGATGACCTTGATCAGGACACATTTGATTCCCTCAGAAAAGACGACCTCATAACACTGGCCAATTTCCTTAAAGTAGAAGTCAAAAGATCTATGCGCAGAGGGAAATACAGTACCGTATTGCCAAACATTTAGTTAATTTAGGCCAATTTGAGGAATCCACATTGAAAGATTATGAGCCCGAGTCTACCTCTGAACTCAGAAAATTAGAATTAGAAATGCAGACAAATTTGGAGATCAAGAAACTAGAATTACAAATAGAAAAAGAAAAAATACAAATGCAGTTAGAAATGGAAGAAAGACAGAGAGAGAAAGATAGGCAGGAAAGATTAGAAATGAAACGTTTAGAGCTTGGACAGTCAGTAAAATCCTTCCCTTCACACGGTTTTGACATCACTAAGCATTTCAGGTTAGTCCCCCCTTTCCAAGAAAAGGATGTTGATAATATTTCCTCCATTTTGAGAAATTGCTCAGAGTCTGAATTGGCCTAAGGAGTCCTGGTCTATGCTTTTGCAGAGTGCTTTGGGGGTAAAGCCAGAGAAATTTACATTCAGTTGTCAGTAGAGCAGGCTTCAGATTATGATTCTGTGAAGGAATTAATTCTCAAGGGCTATGAGTTGGTGCCTGAAGCTTACCGTCAGAAATTTAGGGATTGTGAGAAGGTGAAGGATCAAACTTATGTTGAATTTGCTCGAACAAAAGAACAACTGTTTGACCGTTGGTGCTCTTCTGAAAAGGTCAGTCAGAATTATGACAAATTACGACAACTTGTTTTGATTGAAGAATTTAAAGGTGCATCCGGAGTGACATCAAGACGTTTATCAATGAACAAAGGCAGATACATTGGAGGTTGCTGCACGTTTGGCCGATGATTATTCATTGACCCACAAATCTTCATTTCTCAGCAAACCATCCCAGTCCTTTTCCTACAGAAACAATGCAGGTAAATTTAACTCCTCCTTTTCATCCAAGAATTTTTCAAAGGAGAGTAGGAAATCAATGAAAACAGTTCACAAAATTCAAGTAACACTCCCACATCATCAGATCCCAAGTCTCAATCTCCTTCTGACAAACAGTTCGGTACACTTTCTTGTAATTATTGCAAGAAAGACGGCCATTTAATGTCAGATTGTTTCAAATTGAAAAGAAACGTGAAGGTCAAAGTGGTCAAAGTGGATCTAAGCCCACCGGCTTTATTTCTTCATCAACTCAATTAGAGTCTAATAATGTGTGCAACACATTTTCTGAGGTTACAATGCTGTGGTTGATTAGGTTCGTGAGATGGATAGAGAGGGAAGACGTAAACCTGGTTGAACTTGAACGTGAGCTTTATTGACTGGTTTCAGTGCAAGTACAACGAGGCGCTGCAAGACAACGCACGTCTGCACGCCATGAACACTAGAAAGTTCTAAAATCTAATAACTCTTAGTCACGTGACCGGAGGTGAATACTAACGTAATGATTGACAGATAGTTTGATACTTTTACTGTGCTCAGAGTTCGTTCCCGACATTTACTCCGGCCCGCGAAATATCAGTTTACTTAACTCAACAAATATGAAATTCAATGAACTATTGAAACATGAAAAGTTGCAAGCATAACTATTTCTTTGCACGAGAACTGTCCGTCAAAGTTCTGATAAAGTTAACACATGAAACTCAATACGACGTTAATTGTCATTGTTCATCCGTGGCAATTACTCTATTCCACTCCTTGATTCGTCTCATAGCCTCCTTTGTTGCTCGTCTGGATGAGCGTCGGATGTGATTAGTTGTAGCGCAATCGTCTGTTGATGGGCTGGTTCCGTTGACATCGCCAGTGTTTATTTCAAGGGGATGTAATTTGGTGATAGGTCGGTTGCTAGGTCCATTTGCCGTTTTAATTTCAGCTGAGCGAACTAACCCGTCGTTGCCAGCGTTCAGTTTCTGTACAATGGCTAGTTTCCATTGCGCACGTTTCTTCAGACTGTCGTGTATGAGTACGACGTCTCCGACTTTAATTTCATTCGTAGTGGAGCCCCTCACGCAATTAAAGTCTCTTTCCTTCAGTGCAGTCAAGTATTCGTTGCTCCAACGAGCGTGAAATTGCTCTAAAAGTCTTGAAAGACGATGAGATCTCTTCTCCAAGACGGTTTGCGACATGTAGTTTGGATCGCGTAGTTCGTCGACGTTGATGTCGTCGTACGGTAAAGTGGTAATTGTTCGGCCGACGATGAGTTGCGACGGAGTTAGAGGTAGCGGTTCGTTGCAGTCGCCGTACACGTAAGTCAGTGGCCGATCGTTAATTACTGCTTCGATCTCTGTGAGTAGTGTTCTCAGCTCATCTTCGTATATGAAAGCTCGTCGCAGTACTTTCTTCAGGCATAATTTTGTAATGCCAATCAACCGTTCCCAGAACCCCCCGAACCAGGGGATCGCTTCGGTATGAAGTCCCATTGGACGAGGTGGTTCGCGAGAAATCCCCTTACAGATGGAGAGTTCATGATTTCGTGAATTTCCTTCGCTGCTGCATGATATGTTGATGCGTTGTCACTCAACATGCGATGTGGTAATGAGCGTCGGGCAGCGAAGCGACGAAATGCTCGTAGAAATGCACCAGTACTCATGTTTTCCACTAATTCTAAGTGTACACCACGTGTCGTAGCGCAGGTGAATAAACAAACATAGCGTTTGGTTTCCTTGCTGATTTCCGATTTAACGTAGAGTTCCCCTGTAAAATCGACACCTGTTACGGTAAATGCTGGGTGATCGGTAACTCTCATCTTGGGTAGTGGTGGCCTTATAGGTGCCTGATATGATTGTCCGATTACGAATTTGCAAGTGACACAATGACGTGTGACTGATTTCACAACAATGCGAATACTTGGTATCCAATAGTATTGGCGTAGTGTTGTGACTGTTCCTTGTAAGCCGATGTGCTTGGAACGACGATGATGATACAACACGATGAGGCGCGTGAAGTGATGGTACTTCGGTATCAATGCTGGAAATTTTGCTGTTTCCGTCAGCGGCGAGTTGTGAAGACGACCTCCACAGCGGACAATGTGATCTTCGTCTAGAAAGAGTTTCAACTGTTTGACGAGTTGTCCGTGTTTTCTCTCGTTTTGATTTGAGCAGTCTGAGTTCATCTGCGTAGCACTCTGATTGGACGCCGATGATCCAAAGTTTCTCTGCGGCTTTGATCTCTCTAGCGGTTATTTCACCGGTTACCCGATTGTTAGGATTCCGCAGATTTCCGACAAAACGTAGAACTAATGCTGTTATCCTACGCAGTCGAGTTAGAGAACTGTAACAATTAACATCAATAATCTTGGTAATTCCCGTGTGCATTTTGTCTGCGTTCGCGTGGTTTGTAGGGTTTGCCTTTACTACCATAGCGGTTTCCTGTTCGTTCGCGTCTGTGTCTGTGATTAGCCTTGATACTGGCCAGTCACCGGTTTTCAACCAGTACGGTCCGTTCCACCATAGCTGTGATTCCTTTAGTTGCTTTGAGTTAATACCCCGGGTGAGGACGTCAGCTGGGTTGTCCCGCGTCGGGCAGTATTTGAAAGTAGCATTCGGTATTGTTGTGCGAATTTCGTTAACTCGGTTTCTGATGAAGCGTGGTAGTGTTTTGTCACTTCTAAGCCAGTGTAGCACGATTTGACTGTCTAGCCATAGAACAGATTTAGTTATGTTGATTCTGCTAGCCAGTGCAGTGTGTACAAACTTGGTCAGTCTTGCTCCGATTACAGCTGCCATCAATTCCAGTTTGGGCAGAGTAATTTCTTTGATCGGAGCAACCCTGTTTTTCGCCATTACGAGTGATGATTTCGAATCATGGACCAGATATGTAGCGCAACCATATCCTTTCATACTGGCATCTGCGAAACAGTGGAGTTCGTAGTCGTTATTGTCCGAATTGCAATCTGGAAAATATCGTCTAGCCAACACAGTGTCAGTCACATGATCAAGGTCGTTTCTAATTTCTCGCCAATTAGTAACGATTTCTTGTGGGAGAGACTCATCCCAGTCTAGATTTGATTTCCAGATTTCTTGGATAAGCATCTTCGCTCTGATGTGGACAGGTGATACGTATCCTAGTGGGTCGTACAATGAAGCGACGCGTTTGACGACCTCGCGTTTTGTGTGTAGCTCTGAAGTATCACAGTCACTCTGATCTGTAAGCTTTGTATCCTTGTCCTTATAGCCAATTTCGTCAGTAACCGTATTCCATTTCATGCCGACAGGTTTGTGGTCATTTCTGGATGGAACGTTCCTTTGCGTTCAGCGATTGTCCGTAGTGTCGCCTCGTTCGTTGATATCGCACGTAAGTTGAAACCGCCTTGTTCCATTATATCGTTCACTTCAATGAGATAACTAGTCGCATCACCGTTGATACTGCTCAAAACATTATCGACGTAAATATCTTCCTTGATTGCGTTTGCAGTGTCCGAATCGAATGTGTCCAAATGAGTTCTGATTACAGCATTCAGAATGAACGGTGAACAGGTAGCACCAAATAAGACTGACTTGAACTGATACGTAATGAGATCGCTTTCTGAGTCTGCGGGATCAGACAGCCATAAAAACTTTGTATACTGTCTGTCAGCGGCATCAAGTCCCACGTGCAGAAATGCCTTTTCTATATCGCTACTTATGGCTGTTCTGTTCAATCGAAAACAAAGCAAGATGCTGACGAGATCATTTAGCATATGTGGTCCCGCCTCCATACACTGATTCAAGCTCGGTGATTGGTGGTCAGCCTGACAACTACAGTCATAGACTACGCGTAAGGGTGTTGTCAGAGAATCCTTCTTTACAGCGTGATGCGGAATGTAATTTCCGACAGTAACGTCATCGATCGGTACCCGTTCTATGAAGCCTCGCTTCTCTTGTTCATTGATGATCCGATTGTAAGTGTCCCGGATGTCCGGTTCTAAGCTGCGAATCATATTACGAGTGCGTTTGGCGGCAACCTCGTAATTGGTTGGGAGAGGAGCATGGTCCTGTTTCCATGGCAACTTCGCAGAGTATCGATCACCTTCTCTGGTGATACAACTGTCCCGATAATTTTCGAATGTCAGTTCATTTTTGACGCTTTGTGGATCGTCCGTAATACCGAGTGTTTCTAATGTCCAGAAACGTTGCAATGATTGTTGTTCATCCGATGAATCCAAAAGTAGAAATGTAGAATCTGATCTGCGACCATGCACGCGTCCGGGTACTGGACCTGAGAGCAGATAGCCTAACTTTGATGATACCGCTGTGGGTGGACCTCGTATTATCTTGTCGCCAACAAAATCCCAGTAGAAATCTGCCCCGATGAGTATGTCTACGACGAATGATGGGCAGTCCGAAAGCGGGTGAGCGAGTTTCAGTCCGCGTAAATGAGTTAACTCGCCGAGTTTCCTTGACAGCTGATTCTGTAGCGGTGCAGCGATCTTTGGTACGACCAAAGCTTTCATTGGAATGGTTTCCCCGTTTTCCGCGATGACGCTTATTTCAGTAACTTTGAAAGTTCTCGACCGAGGTGATTTGTCGCCGAATACAGCTAAATTTATTGTCTCTGCAGACGTAGTAACTGCGCCGATTTTGTCCGCGAGATCTTGTGTGACAAATGAGCGTGTTGCCCCTTCATCAAACAAAATTGTCGCTGTAGTCTGTACGCGTGGTTTTGATGGATGCCGTACGTCTGCGATAGCTGTTTTCAACATCACTGAACCAAACTGATAGTCAGTGCCAGTTCCTGCAAATTGTACACGATCAGTCGATTTCGTTTCAACGGGTGTGTGGCATATCGACGTATGATGCTTCTTACCACACTTTCTACAGCGCGACTTGGATTTGCAAACTTTGACTACATGGTTGCCGAGGCAATTAAAGCACAATCTCTTCTGTGTAACAATTTGCTTGCGCTTATCAATGTCTGTTATGACGTCACAGTTGTTGGAAAATGACTTCCATTGCAGAGCGCACATTTCGGTTTTTCGCGGGGTTTTTTTCCCTTGAGCATGAAAAGCTGCAGTTGATGCAATGTCACGAGATTTGTAGGTTTCCGAACCATGAATAAATCAGACTGTGAGCCGTCTTCCAATGCTTCGACTTCCTTGAGTATAGCGTTTCGTAAGTCCGACAAATTCCACTCATCCTCGTGGTCGCGCGAAATTTGTGTACGTGTTTCGCCCGGTAGTTTCCGCATGATGATCGGAACAAGCAAGTCCCCGTATGAATCTTCGCTCTTACCAAGAGCCTTGAGACCGCGCACGTGCGTCTCCAATGTATCGTAGAAATTTCGCATACTGGAAATTTCTCTACTCGGTGCCTGTAAGTCCCAAGAGCTGACATGTGTGCGTAGATAATCTTATGATTTTGCCCATACCGTTTAATCAGAATATCAAGTGCGTTTTCGTAGTTTGCGTCTGTCATTGAGAGTCCTTCGATCGACTTCAACGCTTCTTCGCGTAGCTGTGCTTTGAGATACTGGAACTTTTGTACTCCAGTCAAGTTTGGATCGTTGCCGACTGCTGACTTGAACGAATCGTGAAATGTTATCCATTTGAGTACGTCCCCTTCGAAATAGGTAGTTGTAGCTTTGGTAGCTGAGTTGTTTTTCCTCGCTGGGTCACTGGGGTTACCGTAGCGGACGAAGACTCAGAAGTAGATAACCGTTTCAGAGTATTTTCCCTTTTCAAAATTTGCACGCGAGTATCGTGCAGGTAGTCGTCTGCCTCTATGATGAGATTTGTGAGTTCGTCTTGTCTTGCCGATGTAAGTATGTTTTCATCCAATCGCTGCAGGTAGTCAACCTTCATGTGTAGACTGTTGATAATTCCTTGTAATCCAACAGTTTGTCCTTTTTCGTTTCCTCAGAGATGCTAGATTCGACGTCACGAATCGCAGAGTCTGCCATCCCAAGTAGTTTCACAGTTTGTCTTCTGTGAGCGTCCCTGAACGTTTGTGACGATGCTCGTGAGGTGGGCCCTGGGTCTCCTGATGCGGCTGCAGTTTTGCCCTCGTTCTGTAACTTGGGTGCTTCTTCCCGTCCAGTCGCCATGTCTATCCTTATCCTAATCCAATTCAATCGTGGTCTCGGCACCAAAGTTTATGTGGTTGATTAGGTTCGTGAGATGGATAGAGAGGGAAGACGTAAACCTGGTTGAACTTGAACGTGAGCTTTATTGACTGGTTTCAGTGCAAGTAAACGAGGCGCTGCAAGACAACGCACGTCTGCACGCCATGAACACTAGAAAGTTCTAAAATCTAATAACTCTTAGTCACGTGACCGGAGGTGAATACTAACGTAATGATTGACAGATAGTTTGATACTTTTACTGTGCTCAGAGTTCGTTCCCGACAAATCCCTCTTATCCCCAATTAATGAGGTCAAGGTCAATTCTTCTCAAGATAGCATTATGGGTATTTTCGAACCATTTATTCATGATGGTTTTATATCACTTTCTAATGATTTTTCTTCTACTACCCCTGTCATAATTTTAAGAGATACCCGGGCTTCCCAGTCTCTGTCGATGGCAGATACCCTGCTGTTTTCTAGAAAGTCATTTTCAGGTTCTAAAGTTCTTATTAAGGGGGTATATTGTAATGACTACATTCCTGTTCCTCTAAATAATGTCTATTTGTCTTTGGACTTTGTTTCTGCACCTGTGACTTTAGGTATAAGGCCTTTTTTGCCTTTTGAAGGGATTCACCTTCTTCTTGGAAACGACCTTGCTTTGGACAAGGTCATTACTAAACCACTTGTGACTGACAATCCTAGTTTAGATCAGGATCCAGAGCCAATTGAACAAGAGATACCCGATTTATTTCCTTCGTGTGCACATTACTCGAGCCATGTCAAAGAAAACTTCCGAGAATCAAAATACTCTCAAAAATAATGTCACAGATGTTGACTTAAATGACACCTTTCTCAGTCAGGTGTTTGACACGGATCATTCCGTTATCCCTCGTGGATTTGAAACTTCCAGCAAAACTTCTGCTGACCAAAGTCAGACATTTTCTAGATCAAATCTCATTGCAGAACAACACAAAGACCCAGATATTTTGTCTTTGTTTGACAGGGTAGATGATGAAGGTAAAACTTCAGATAGCTCTGCCTGTTATTGTACAAAGTCTGGTATTCTCATGCGCAAATGGAGACCTACAGATGTCTTGGTTGATGATGATTGGGCTATAAAACATCAAATTGTGGTTCCAGAGTTCTATCGTCCTGAAATATTGTGCCTTGCCCATGAAACCCCCTGGGCTGGTCATTAGGAGTCAGGAAGACCTATCATAAAATCCTTGACAGATTTATTGGCCTAATCTCAGGCTACGCAGGATGTAACACATTTCTGTGAAACTTGTCACACATGTCTAGTGGTAGGAAAGCCAAATCAGACCATTCCAAAGGCTCCATTACAACCAATTCCTGCATTTCAAGAACCATTTAGTAGGATACTAATAGACTGTGTTGGGCCCCTACCAAAAACAAGATCAGGAAATGAGTACATGCTGACAATAATGTGTACATCAACTCGGTTCCCCGAAGCCATACCACTGAGAAACATAAAGACAAAGACTATAGTGAGAGCTTTAGTCAAATTTTTCACTGTATTTGGCCTCCCTAAATGTGTCCAGTCCGATCAAGGCTCCAACTTTATGTCTGGAATTTTTCAACAAGTAATGGATCAGCTAGGCATTAAACAGTATAGGTCCTCCGCCTATCATCCAGAAAGTCAGGGTGCTCTTGAGCGATTTCATCAACTTTGAAAAACATGATTAGGACCTACTGTTTTGACACAGAGAAGCAGTGGGATGAAGGAATTCATTTTCTGCTCTTTGCTGTTAGAGAGTCAATTCAAGAGTCTCTTGGTTTTAGCCCATTTGAGCTTGTATTGGACATACAGTCCGTGGCCCACTTAAGCTCGTTAAAGAGAAATTCCTATCAGACGATGATGATTGTCTGAATATTTTGCAATATGTGTCAGATTTTCGTACAAAACTCTCTAAAGCATGTGAATTAGCCAGAGAAAATCTTGAGTCATCTCAGCAGTCAATGAAAACCAAATACGATAAAACACCTCAAAACGGAAGTTTGAACCAGGTCAAAAAGTTCTTGTTCTACTTCCGGTTCCTGGCAAACCACTCCATGCTCGTTACTTTGGGCCATACCTAATTGATAAGAAATTGAGTGATTTAAATTACATCATAACAACACCTGACAGGCGAAAACAAAAACAGGTATGTCACATAAATATGCTTAAGCCATATTTTGATAGGGATAATCCTACTATAACTCAGCCTGTCAGTGCAGTCAGTTCAAACCATTATGAAGATAGTGATACTGAAACTGACTTGAGTGAAAATACTCTAAACTCAAAGCTGGGCTCGGTCAAGCTTCAGAACTCAGAAATCCTGGAGAAGCTGGAGTCTACAAAGTTGGCACACCTCCAGCCAGAACAACAACAACAGGTGAAAGAACTGCTCCACGAATATAAACACCTGTTTCAAGATGTTCCAACGAGGACAAACGTCATCTATCACGACGTTGATGTTGGGGACAGTAAGCCTGTAAAACAACATCCATACAGACTGAATCCAACAAAAGCGAAATATCTCCAGGAAGAAGTCAAATACCTGCTGGACAATGACTTTATTGAACCCAGTAAAAGTAACTGGAGTTCGCCGTGCATACTTGTTCCAAATCAGATCACAGTTATCGTATGTGCACGGACTTTAGGAAGGTCAACACTTTAACAAAGACAGACACTTTCCCAATCCCAAGGATTGATGACTGCATCGACCGAGTGGGAAAAGCCAAGTATGTGACGAAATTTGACCTACTGAAGGGATTTTGGCAAGTCCCTCTGACGGATCGTGCTCGTGAATATCCGCCTTTGTTACACCAGACGGATTGTTCCAGTACAAGGTGATGCCATTCGGAATGAAGAACTCTCCGGCAACGTTCCAACGGATGATCAACGACGTCATATCCGGGCTAGACGGGTGTGCAGCTTATGTTGACGACGTCGTCCTGTATAGTGACACCTGGGAGGAACACATCAAGCTCATGCGGAAGTTCTTTGAGAGACTGAGTAAAGCAATGTTGACTATCAACCTTGCCAAATCTGAGTTTGGTTGGCGAGGGTGATTTACCTCGGACATACTGTAGGACAGGGTGAGGTAAAACCTGTTGATGCCAAAATCAGTGCCATTTCAAGTTTTCCCATACCAAACTGCAAACGACAACTGATGCGCTTTCTCGGTATGGCTGGTTACTACAGAAAATTCTGTCCAAATTTCTCAACAATTACTGAGCCTTTGACTACCTTACTTAAAAAAAAGTAGTTTGTTTGGTCAGAGCAATGCCAACAGGCATTTGATACACTTAAAGCCATACTGCAAAGTGCCCCAGTATTGTCTGCACCAGATTTCACATTGCCATTCAAATTAGCTGTAGATGCTAGTGATACGGCTGCTGGTGCTGTTTTATTGCAAGAGGATAGTCATGGTGTAGATCATCCTGTTTGCTATTTTTCACGCAAATTTAACAAATCCCAGAGAAACTACTCTACAATTGAAAAAGAGTGTTTATCTTTGATGTTAGCTTTACAGCATTTTGAAGTTTATGTTACTTCTTCAAATCAGCCAATAGTGGTTTATATTGATCACAACCCTCTTGTTTTTCTGCAGAAATTTAAAGGCAAAATCAGAGATTGCTAAGATGGAGTTTAATGTTACAGGAGTTTAATCTTGACATTAGACATATCAAAGGCAGAGACAATTTAATTGCAGACTGTCTCTCTCGTATTTAGAGTTTATTGTTGTTCACTTTCAAGAAATTTTACTTTAGAGTAAAACAAAATTTGAGTACTTAAATCTTTTTCAAGATTACATTTGCAAAAGAAAGATTTTTCTTTGAAAAATTTTCTTTTTTTTGAAGAGGGGGTGTGTTATGTAGGTCATTTACCCCACACTCATCATGACCTGAGTTCAATTAGTCTAGAACATTCTCAAGGTCACTGCCCTTGATGACCTAACAACCTTGAATTCAATTAGTCATGTTTGGAATGTTCTGGAAAGTTGATTAGTTGTGTAAGGGAGATAATTTTAGAACAGTAATTAGCATGTCAATAAAAGTTCTAGATTGTTCTTATATGCCTTTATAAAAGGGACGTGCTCAGCTTCCAGTCAGACTTTTGGGATCGTGTCTCTTGTGTGTTACTAAACTCCAGCAGTAGTCATTCTCAAGACTTTTCAAGACCTTCACTGTCAACGCTGGATTTATACTGTGGACTTTGTGCAGTTTCAAGCCTGCAAGCCAAAGGACTGTTCATTCATCCGACTGACTGTTACAACTCTGAGACTGGAGCTCTGCCGTCCCAGCTGAGATAAGTAGTCTGTACACTTTTAAAGCTTGTACTCTATCCCTGACTTAGCAATTAGTTTTATTTTCGTAATAAATTTTGTTTAAACGTTAACTGCTGAGTTCACCCTTTTGTTCGTTTTCTCTGCACGTAACTGTAGATCTATGTCAGCCGAAAATTGATATCAAAGATTACAATCCTGACAAGTTTCTCGGTCACTTCTTCGTTCATATTGTAGCATTGATAGGGCTCCGTAACAGCCCCCATCTCACCTGAAAAACAACAACAACAATAACAAGAGCAGCAATATGTTTCGCAATCTTTTGAACGATAAGGGAAGCATTTCATGCTTGAATCATACGCGACTGCTTACACACCATAGCTTATAGACTAGCACGTCTATACTCGCATAGCATAGCACTGTCAGTAACTCATATTCTTCCCTTCTTTGGGACACGAGATACGGGAGGGCTTCATTTGAGGTAGTATGTGCCTCGAAAGTGAAAGACTTAACCTTTTACTTAAACTTTCCTCGATGAAACTTTCAGCCATATTCTTACCAAATCAAGAATGAAAATCAGGGGTCAGGGTACAAATTTTGGTACTAGAGAAACAAATTACCGATATTTAAGCTTACTGATATTTGGCTTTCAAAATGGCCGCCATCTCTGTGTTAACTCTATGTGAAATAATAAAATTTTCGATTTTCGAAAAAACTGAGACGGTGAAAATTTTTCTACTCCAAGACCTTTAAAATGAGTCCCAAGAAGTGATAGATCAGAAAAAAATTGGAAAAGTTTGGTGGTCTTGATATCTGCCCCCGAGGCGCATGAAAGGCATCGTTTACTTGCGCAATTCTCTCTAATCAGTCCTAAAGCGGTGATATATTTCGCAGACGTTTCCCCAATTAAACGAAAAGCACTCACGTCTACAGGTTGGGATGCTTATATGAAGCGGTATACCCTCAGAGGCAGTTTCATGACCTTCGTTATCGAAACAGAACTGCCCGACTAAAGAGTCTGGCGGTATGTTTTGAGTTGAATCAACGAAACTCTCCCGGGACTGGATTAACTGACAAAGTAGGCAGCAGAACAGGCCGCTGTTGAATTACATTGACTTACTTATCAACTTGTCCGTGAGAAGTATAAACATACATACATTTTCTGGTCCCGCTATCATCATGATGTTGGTCTAGCAGTTTATATCACGCATTCAAATTATACAGGCACAAAGTCAATCATTTTTACCGCCAAAATAGGAAACCGGACAGTTAACGTTAATCAATGCATTTCTTTGGCCATATTCATGGTCCTGTCTGACTCGACAATTTGAACTGAATGTGCCTTAAATCTTTTACTATTGGCTGGCTTTATTCGTATCTTATAAAGGCAATCCAGACAACAAATTTGAAAAAAAAATATTTCCTTTTTTCTCTTTCGGTGCTAAGGAGAGCGCGTGACACTATGGTGTAATTGAACAAGTGAAGTGATTATCAATCAACTAGACTCTTCGATGAATCGAACCAATTTCGTGCTCAGTCCGAGGCTCGCTGAATTTCAACATGGTTACCGGGGTATAAATGGTCTCTGTTTGAGCTCCCGCATGAGTGACAGTCCACCTACACAAAGAATTGGAAGCCGTTAATTGAGGAGTCACCGTGTCAACTGATGAAATTCTCAAGAAAATATTTACAGGTCGTACTTTCCGTAGTAAGTCCACCATCCAAGCTGGTTCAACAATACCCAACAATGAGGTTAAGCGCAAATGGTTTGGTACCTGTATACGAGGCATTATACATTTATAAAAGATTCTATATGAAAAGAAATCTGTGTATATGATAGGTAGTCTACATCGATACAAAAGCTAAAGATTTGCTGAGTCGAGCGTTACGATCAATTACAGAAGCAATGTCTAATATATGCTTGCTGACATTTTTAATCCGCGAAAGTTCGTGCAGTACCAGCACAATTATCTGTCGCCTAGCAATCTGCATTTCCCTCAGAATGCAAGTAATCTATAATTGATGTGTGGTGCTAAGGACGCAATATGACTAGCACATAGCAAAAAGCGTCCGGTGCAATACGGAGACGACATTTGGTAAAGTTTGTTTCATTGCCGGAAAAATTTGGTAGGGTATTTGTTTTTTGTTTGTTTGTTTTTCACCTTAAGGCCTCCTTTTTCATGATAAACGGAGGTGTATGTATAATTCTTGAAAGCAAACACATTTGATGGCGATTGGTATTGCTGTCACATATCATCGAAATGCCATTTTAGTTTATCTGTATTCGCACAAGATTGCAAATTTGTATTACCAAAGCAGACATAAATACTTCAGCATTCGGCAGACTTTAAGACTGTTTAATTGCGCCAATTTTTGGTATTTTACAAGATGAGTTAAAACAGTGGTTGCAATTATCAAACAGTATGACCAGGCGCATCTTGGCAAAGCTAGAAGGAGTTGTTGGCTGAATCAACGACTTCGCAGAATGGATGCAACTAAGAACTTGAAGTCTGTATATGAAATACATAAGTTGCTTTCTGCATGTCTGAGTTTTCTATTTGTGACAAAAATATTGACTACTGTAAGCGGTTTCTTTTGAAGATCGCTGAGGGACTGAAAAGTACAGACCTGCCGATTGTCAGTTGAAGCTACGTGCAAAAGACAGGTCTACAACAATACAGGCACTGATGTGTAAACCTATAATGCTGGGCATTTTTCACTCCCGCTCTTTGCTGAAAAAAATTAAATCTGTCGACAATAGAAGAGACCCGGTGCATTTTGTATTGCACAAAAGTATTTTCGTGAGTTGTTTAATCGTAAATGCTGGTATGCGATGAATTGACATTATGGAAGGGTTTATGTTAGAAATTAAATCGAATATGGTGCCTCCGCTTTCTTTTACCAAAGTCCGATTTTCTTTTATAGGTACACATTCCGAGATGTTTGTTAGTTTCTGACAGTTTTATGTTGGATATAACGTTTAAGGTAACTGACCGTCTGATCAATAGAGAATTTAAACTGGTTTTGGCACACGAAAATTGGCCGCGCATCAGTGATGGTACTTCAACCATGTATGTTTTACCTTCATTGGAAAGGGTTTCACCTGATCCGTAGCTAGCACAACGCAGATGTTAGATGCGTTGCTCAATAGTGATACTATTGTTAAGCGAATCGAGTGTGTCAGCCAAACACCCTGAAGGAGCCAGCATCCCAGGTGCTTACGTCAGTCCTCAGGGCTCGAGTATCCGCACATCCACAGCTCATATAATTACAGGTTATGACCTTGGGCGCAAACATAGTGACCGCCCTATAAAAGCACGGCCTGCAAGACGGTACACAAAGCAGTTAAGGTCTCTTTATTGTGAACCTATACCTACTGCTTGTTCAATTGTGGCCAGTTTGGGTGGAGTCGGCCAACAAACAAGCCCTGACTTAATTCAAAATAAAATAAAGCGAACCTGCGTCGTAAAGAGGGGGCACTTAAAAACTCAAACGCTTTCATTCAAGTTGAAAATCTTGAAACACGTCCAGCAGGTTGGCAACTGTTTATGCGACTGTTTTTTTCGACGTTTCTCACGTTTCTATGCCCTGATCTGACCTCCCGTGGCATTTCCGTGTAAGAAAAAAAGACTTACAACGCCGAGTCCATGAAAGCGTGTTAGCGTTCCTTCAGGCTGACCGTGTTGACATCCGCTAGTACTATTCACAGGGCCACAATACCAGATGAAATGAACTGACGATAGGTGTTACTCAGCTGTCCCCGTGGGTATAAGTTACGTGACACAGACGCTGGGAAATAGTTTGATTGGTTTCTGTCTTTGGAGGGAGACCTGACATAGGTGACTGTTCCATGATCGCAGAATTTTTTATCCTCCTGGTTGCTTTTACAAGAACTGTGAGTTAAGCGACTGACGGGCGTTTTCAATCGCCCCTGGACTCGAACACTGTATGCCCTACCGTCCAATACCACCGGGGCATACTTAGCTGTCAACTCAAAGCTATGAGTCGTCTGAAGGCCAACTTCCTTATACTTTTATCGCTCCTGGTAACCCTGTGGGAAGTGTCAGCGGTAAGTCTGTGATATCCTTGGCCTTCTTAATCAACTTAAAGATACTTACAACTTGCTGTTTCATTGATTATATACATAATACATATATACATACATACATAATACATACTTAATACATACATAGATACATGCATACATAGATATATACAACGTACGTACATACGTACGTACATACATGTATACATACATACATACATACATACATACATACATACATACATACATACATACATACATACATACATACATGCATACATACAGACAGACAGACAGACAGACAGACAGACAGACAGACAGACAGACAGACAGACAGACAGACAGACAGACAGGCAGGCAGGCAGGCAGGCAGGCATGCATGCATGCATGCATGCATGCATACATACATACATACATACATACATACATACATACATACATACATACATACATACATACATACATAAAGTTCATACAGATACAAACATGTATATGCCATTATGGTTCAACTGTCGCTACCGAATCAACTCGCCCTGTGACATGTAATTGACGGTTGAAGTGAACTATGGAAGCCAAAACGCCCACACAAAACGTCGCCTTCCGCTCCATTGCTATCGCACAATGAAACTAAGTGCACACAACGAACGCAGAACAAGTTTACCTTGCTTCGATTTTCGATGAAAATTCAATAGATTTTCGATCGGATTCGAACTCACAGTATAAAATTAAAGAATCTGAGAGCGTTTTCGTTATGGGGATGTGATCGGCGAAGGTCGCAATATCAATGTGTAGCTCAAGTACACCTACATATTTTATCATTGGAGATTGCATGTAAGGTGTTCGTTACTTACAAAAAATTGCGGGCACTTTTCGCTGTTTAAACAACTTTTTCTCGTCTCTCTTATTTCGTATTCATAATTTTCGTAACCTGAGGCAATGAATGAATTACCCTGTTTTTGAAGGAGAAATCCAACGCGAAGCTATGCATAAGATTGTTTGTACCCGGTAGAAAGGTGTGTTCATACAATCTGCCCAAACCGTTTGTCCAAACCACGCTGTGCGGTGCGGAACACGAGGCTTGATTATTATCCCTGGCCACCGACGGCAACACAAAAGAAAAATTGCACTGTTGACATTGTTTACGGAAATAACGATTTCTCGCTCACGTATTAAGGAAATTGAGGCTATACCTGCGGTAGAAAGTGTTTTTCGGGTTCAGTTATTATAAGCACAGTGAGGGCATGTGGAAATGTTTTTATATAAGTAAGAGAGTTTAGTCACAGTAACCGTTGCAGGCAAACAAAGCGGAGGTATGAAAGACAGTTTATTTAAACGCTCAAAGCTCTGACAAAATTCTTTTAAACTTTTCGAAAACTTGTCTACAAGTATCTCCAGCCAAGCATGTTTGTCAGATGAATCCCCCTGCGTGTGTTTCAGAAAGGATCCTAGGTTTCATATAAAGAAGTACGGACGATACACTGTACATATCTAGATCTCCTAACCGTATATTCTTTTCACACGAGCACCATGGTATACCAGTTAAGTTCTTACAATGGACAACTTGGGCGGCTACAACTTGACGCAGCATGGTTTCGGGAGGGAAACTCGAGTCTTGTTAAATTCTCACCACATTTAACTCTGTGCAAATTATAAAAAACACATAAAAGTACGCAGGATATCCTTTACTCGACTTCCACGTCCTCGTGATCTTCAATTGGACCGATTTTCATCGAAATCTTTCTATAAATAGTCTTATACAAAGGTAAAAGATGTATTCATAGGAAGAAATCAATGTGCATGATGTATTTTTAGTATATTCATAAAGTGTTATACGATACAACATTGAGCATTAAGTATATCTATAGATATAATATATAGATTTAATATACAAAAATATAAATTAAATACATGACTATATTTTTCATATACACACACACATAAACATATTTGTGTGTATATATATATGTGAATAATATATTTCCTCTTATTTTACATATATATTATTTATATCTAGACATATATGATATATAATATCTCACATATGAGAGAGAGAGAGAGAGAGAGAGAGAGAGAGAGAGAGAGAGAGAGAGAGAGAGTTCAGATTTTTTTACATTGGCTTAAAAAAGATATCGATTGATTTATGAGACTTGACAGTTTGGTACGCAAGGTAGAAAATATAATATGTTAGACACATGTATGCAGTTTACACAGATTTTAACAATGAAGTTATTGTTATCTTGCTGCTTGTCTAAATTACCGCTGTATGTAAGCATTCTTGTTCTGCTGGTTTCAAGGCGACTCGGTAATTTCAACTTATAAGCTAAAATGAACACAAACTTTAAAAAATGCATCGCCGCATCATTTTTTGAGAGACCCAGGATTAGAATAAGAAACCCTTATTTTTCAGTCTTACAAATCCTGTATCTTATACATACCTACGTTACGGTAAGTGGTGCTCCAAGGAGTACTGTGGAGTAGACCGGACTACGTTACTATGACATTTTATCAACCTATTCGCCCAGATTGCCAGCAGGGTCTTAACCCAGCAGCTTCTCACATGTGCATGCTCTCGAAATATTAACCTTTCCTTAAGCTTAGTTTTTTTTTCCTTGAGAATATTCATCGTGAATAATTATATTCATGTGAAACATAATAATTGCATTAAAATTTACTGCTATAAATTCCCATTCTTCATCATTGAAGCGCCATGATGTTGGTGTGAGTTTTCACTGCTTGCTTTCCATTCGAAACAAGCTTAAGTACAGTTTAAATGTTGGCACGGTTGTCAGTTCACATGCAGAACACCGCCGACTACATCGCAGCAATCGCTCAAGTGACAGAAACAGTATTGGCGATATTTATTCGTATTTTGCTTTTTTAACCTTGCAGCCATCACATCTACGCTATAGGCACAGCCTGTCGATGAGTATAAGTGAATTTAAGAGCGGATATAGTTTCACCTAGATGACTGACACTTGATAAGTTCATAAACTGCTTATAACGTGCTTAATAAGTTGATAAACCACTTAATAAATAAATTCGATGGAACACAGTACTGTCGTTTACTGGATCTCATTAAAATCCGACAATGGTAATAAAGGTTGAGTTACAACTTTTCCTGAAAAAAATTGTGGAAAACGTTATCGGTAGCGTTACTTAACAACACTGTATTGATACTTTAAGATACATATCAGTATTCCTCTTATGTGTATTGAATGTAACGGAAAAGTTTATGCCCCCCGGTACAGCTGAAGTTCTTTTCGTCCTGCAATTAATGAAATATCAAATAAGAAGGCCCATGGATGAGTTGTATGACGATACACGCTGCATGGCGGCGAAGTATAGGCTAAGCCTAGTTTATCTGAATTTTAATATGCAGAATATGTATAAAAACCTAAAAAAATACACTTCTATGTCTCAATTTATATTTTATTTTCAGGTTTGCTCTACTGCATGTAAAATGTGCGTTGAAATAATTGACTAGCTCAGCCGCCTTTTTTTCGTCATAAGTGTGTGTATTTGCCTAAGGTATAACTAACATGCATCGATTTCTTAATCCGTTTTAGCAAATCAAGAGTACAGTGCTTCAATAATCAAAATATTCCTTAAACTGTTAAACGCACCTGCCAAATTTTAGTCACGGTATAAACGTCGTTTGTTTTATGAACAATTTTTCTTCTTGCATCGATTATAGGTTAAATCAAAATTCTCTGTCTGTCAGTTTGGCATATTTGAGAGGAGTATCACAGAGGTGTCGTAATACTTTTTAAATCCTTCCTTTGGTTGCTTTTATTTCATCATCTTATAAGATAAAGTTATCCCAAACTCTTTACGAAAAAACGTGAGTTTCTTCAGTGTGTCTATAGATGATACCATCATGACACTCTAAGAATGAAAAATGTGGGATGATGAGTCCTGGGCGATTCAACAGAAACTCAGCAACGTGGAAAATGACAACAAATGATTCAACATTTTCGTCTGCGTACATTGTCGTCTACGGTACCTGTCTCTCTCGGGTTTTTTGATGACCCAATTGCATCATAAAGGGAAGGCTTTTAGGCAGAATACAATTGTTCTGATATCTTCAGAATTCTTACAAATACCGCGCGAAAAGGGCACTGTTCTGTGTCACAACTTTAGAATGGCGTTGTGACGGAGACATTAGCTGTCTATTGAATTCTGTGTTCATTATTGAGTGGACAATATGTACACACAAATATATGTGTAAACTCTCCAGATATTTAGATAATAAACATGTATTTGCTCGGCATGTACAGTCCCTCTAACAATGTACAATGTGATGACGAATGACGTCATATCTTGATTCTGTACATAGGTAGTCAACTACGAAAAATCTAGACTATTGGCTTGTCGATATTGCCATAGTGGCTACCTTAATGATCATCGAATCAATACCGGCACCCTACACATCGACATTACAAATAAATAAGTAATATTTGTTCTAAATCATAAACTGATTTGATTATACAGTATGTAGCTTGATGAAAACTACATAAAGGGTCGAAACATTTGTAAGATGAATTGAATCGTCACATACTCTAGGCAATCAGCGCAACACTTCCAGGTACGCCACAGCAGTATAGCCTAATGGATGTAAAATCAGTGCAGCTTTCTCAACAAAAAATTATGTAGCAAAATAGATATGTTGATTGTGAATGAATTTTCAGTCACGGGTAGTATACGTCTCGAAACTGAATGCTTCAAACTTTCAGGTTTTGCTCAGATTTTCCTTAGTATGGACCCGTTAAAGCCATTCAAAATCATGAATCGAACTTAGGTTCATAGTGCAAATTCAGGTACTATAAACAGATTACTCAAAATTTACGGATGTTTGGATTACATGTTTAAGGGTCACTATCCATATGTTAACTCTACGAGGCGAAAATTATAAAAAATCAAGTCGATGATGATTTTCCTTCATCTGCTTCACAGGCTTCACCACACAAGCCGCATATTAGCAGGACATAGTAAAATTCTGAAAGTCTGAATATCTGTACAAAGGATGATTCTGTCTCAAAGGAGGAATGTACATCAGTATTTAATGTTTTCTTGGCTGCCTTTGAAATTGAGAATATTTCTCTCTTATTACTGTAGCTGTCTACTGATGTTGGAAAATGTTAAATCCCAAGTACATGTACCGTTTATCGCTGTATTCAACTTTTATTTTCTTGGTTTGCTCCCTTTAACAATCTTCTTTGTCGAGGTAATTGGTAAATATAGAAATCATTATTGTTAGTTTAATCCATCTCCGGTTTGAAATTCATTCTTCAATTTAAATGCAAAATTATGCACAATACTTAGTGTTCTAAAATGATGAAGGGGTATACGCTACAAATTGTTCTACTCCGGAATAAAAAGGACGCGATGCGTACGCCCGTTCTAGAACTTCTACATACTCAGTACGCCCAAATAATCACGTGATGCCGGTACAAACAAACCCACATGTGTACTGAACGCGTATGGAAATACACGTACGTCTGTGCGCGTTTGCGCACATGGCTTTGTTTGTACCGTGGTCGATTCGAATTCCGGGTTCGGCCTATTGCTCTGATGCAAGCAAAAAAGCATTAGACCTAAAAATGAAACGTGTAATGCGCCAAGGAACAGAGAGGTTTAAATTTTTGCCTAACTCTCCCTGAAGGAAATTTTAAATAACGTTCTTTCTCAGTCAAGAATAGTATTAAGGCCAAATTTTGAAGATCGGAAAAAAAAGCAATTTAAATTAATCAGTAGCAAAACGTACAATAGCCGCAGTAATCTGTATTAACTCGGTATGGAAAAACTGATTTTTTGATTTTCGCAAAAAAAGACGGTAAAAACTTTATTTTCTCCAGAAGTTTAAATGAGTCTACACAACATAAAACCAAAAAAAATATTATTCGAAAACTGAAAGTCTGAAATCTGTCCCCGTTCTGCCTGAAAAGTTACAGACAGAGAGTAGGAAGACCAGTCCCGATAAACAAATAGCAAACAATAAATCGATCGTTGTCCTAAACGACGTATATTTTTCACTGCCATGGGGTTGAAAACAGTACAATTTCTAGCTGCAATAATTGTAGCCCGGGGACAGGCTGTGCGATGGTCGCTGGCTGTTGCACCGGGGCCGCAACATCAGTCAACAACCTTCATGCGGCTCCTACAATTATTGCAGCAGTACATGTGCATACTTTGGTATGGTATGGTATGGTATGGTATGGTATGGTATGGTATGGTATGGTATCGGCCTTCTAAAATCACCAATGAAAGTTTCCGTTACACCAATATTCAAAAATTCAGTGACTCTAGACTCATGATCGCCTACAAGCCATGCTCATATCGCGTGTCGCCGGCCTTATGAGTCCTTTGAACCAAGGTCAACATTTTCCACCCGTCTCGGCCCACATGATCGACAGCCTTTGATGAAAATTGACATGCTAATGTCTGAACATGAGTAGCTTTGACAGTATTAATCACAGGAGAGTACACCGATTCTTCGAATATCCAAGGCCTTTAACCTTGGTACATTGAGACATGCCCCTAAACAAGGTCTTCACTTCGCAAACACAAAAAAAAAACCGAATAAAGAATATCGGACAATCTTGAATCTGGTTACTCCTATGATCACACATGAAAGCTTTCATTATTGATCAAATAAACATTCACCATGATAAAAAGTCATGATGCGGCTGTCGTAAGAATTGGCCTGCAACAGATATGTGATAGAACTGTCACCATAGAAACGTTTAGGGGGCCTAAATGTTTAAGGAAAAGTTCGAGCGGCCGCAAGTTTTGTTTCAATACAGTCCATTTTTTTACGCCTTGACTTATATCGTGAAGTTCTGAACAGTAAGCTTAGCCTTGCATCATTATAGAAGATTTGTAACCGATACTTTTACAAACTCAGGCAGAGCAAAACATCTACTGGGAAGCCAACCGGATGCCTTTTTTGCAGGCTGCGGGTTGCGGACTGCGGGTTGCAATAAATTTTCTCTCGGTTTATATAAGCTTAAGCTTATCGTCCTTTGGCTGTCAAACTTCCATTAAACTCAGTTTTCTCGCATATCACTTTCGAGACAATTTTTTTTCTCGATCATTTTAAGCCGCATGATAATAGCGGGGTAAATTATTATCGTCGGCCATGTCTTCATTTCTATATCGGCCTAGGGGAGATGGCATTATTTACGGCATGGGGGTTGGAGGAATGTGGGGGGGGTCACTCAAAATATTGAAAGCTACATCGGGTTGCTCAACTTGTGGAGAGGGGGTTACTCAGTTTTTGGTGCAAAATAAATTGAAACGCCTCTCAGATTGCACCATTGTACACATCAATTTCTCAAAATTTTCCACATAAGAGGGGGACACCGCCTCTGACACTTTTCCCCTTTAGCCTCTCGAGTGCTCTCCCCCCTGTACTTTCAAATTCTGGCCAGTCAGATATCCTAGTGGAAACATTGACACATGATGATACCCATCCAAATCAAACAATGAGCTTTGATATCTACTTTTTATTGTGACGTTGAATTTTATTTGTACATCAGGATTTGAAGGTCTTTACTATTTCTGTATTTTTGTAAATTTTAAAAATGCATGTATTGATATTTAACTTTTCTAAGTGTGGGGGGAGTCCATTCAAAATTTCTTTGTTAGAGCGGGGGGTTACTCGAAATTTCAGATTTTCCGATGAAATTCCTCCAACCCCCCCCCCCCCCGTGCCGTAAATAATGCCTACTGTTCCGGATTTTGACACAAAAAAAAGTACAAGTTCATACTGAACTAAGGTGATATAACTTCAGCTGTGGAATGAGCTAGGCCAGGCGCGCTGTGTGGAGTTTCTGCTAAAATCCAGCTTTTTGAAGCTTGAAAAACATTCTTTTCAAACGGAACTGAAACCAGTGAGCTATACTGAATGGTGCACAGCAGGCTTCTTTTCGAAAATCCAAATTTTACTCCCATAAAATAAAATTGAAAAATCTAATTTGTAAGTACTAATTCGGTTGATCATCAAATCACAGATGTAATGTGTCAGTCGATGTCTGAGTAGGACACGGTAGTTTGGCGCACAGGGAATCCAGGCTGCTAGTTATTAATTTTAATAAAAATATGAAAAATTATTATTATCATCATCATCATCATCATCATGCAGCAAAAATTCAAACCAAGGTTCGCCAAACCCTACGTAAAGTACTGTTCGCTATACTTACATACTCTTCCCTGTTGCCTATACACACACAAGGGATGCAACTTGCTTCTTGCTCTGATCCATACAAGTCAGTTTTACGCACAGGCGTTCTGTTAAGTGGGTAGTTTGTAAAAGTGTAGCTTATGCTACGTTCCGACGTTCTCTTCTTTAGCCTTATCACAAGGCTACGGAGCAGAACGTCGGAACGCAGCATAAACTACACTTTTACAAACTATCCACACAACAGAACGCCTGTGGTTTTACGCGTCAAAAAAAGTCACCAAATCAACATCTGAATGGCGAAATTTTGGCCTTTGGCAAACCGTAATTTATCATATTACCGTATTCTGCTCCATTCTTTACCTGAAAACATTTGCAAATGTAATACATAAAATTAATAACTAGCAGTCTGGATTCCCTGTGGTCTGAGTATGTGCTCTTGCATTACCCATGAATCTTTGCTACATCAACATCCGGTCATCGGCTGTGCATCGGAATCGGAATCGAAGTGGAGGACGCGGCCGCGGGTAATTTAAAGATGAGCTTCTAATCCACTTCCAGGTTTCTAAAATAGCCGTTCGACAGTGTGTTTCATCTGATCACTTATTTATGTTGTCAGAGCATTTCTTCACACTCACACAGTTCACTGGAAGAGCAGTGATTTCATTGATTTTGAACTCGGCAAAGGCCTCAAGCCTGTCAAGCTTTATAGCAGGCCACACTTGGTCACTTTACATGTAATATTACCACTTGTCAGCTGTCAGATCAAAGCCGTCACCGTTTTTGACGAGTGCATATCTACCTAAGTGTCGTCTTCGCACCGGCGAGCGTCTATATAAATTACATGTATGTACGGGCATATCCACAGGCGCTTGGCACATTGCTGGGATAATAATCGTATTTAATATGTAGAATGTCTATATACGACTTGATTATTCGATAAAAGAATCACCGTACGTGATATTAGTGTAGGCCTATAGGCCTACATGTTGACTGGCATTGTACCTATGGCTGCCTGGCTTGGGCCCGGCGAACGCACAGCATAATCATCAATGTGTAGAATGTCTACATGACTTCATTATTTATTAAAGAATAACGGTGCGTGATATTACTGTACATGTCAGCTAGCTTAACCGAGGGCTGTAGAGCTCTGCATGGCTTGGGCCCTGCTTTGGTCCGTTGTCCAATGCTGCACAGACAGGAAGTGCTCTTGTCTGTGCAGCAGTGGACAACGGACCAAAGCCGGGCCCAAGCAATGCAGAGCTCTACAGCCACTCGGTTAAGCTAGTTGACATGTGCAATAATATCACGCACCGTTATTCTTTAATAAATAATGAAGTCATGTAGACATTCTACACATTGATGATTATGCAGTGCGTTCGCCTGGCCCGAGCCAGGCAGCCATAGGTACAATGCCAGTCAACATGTAGGCCTATAGGCCTACACTAATATCGCGTAGGGTGATTCTTTTATGAATAATCAGGTTTAATATAGACATTCTACATATTAAATATGATTATTATCCCAGCAATGTGCCAAGCGCCTGTGGGCATATGCATGGTCGGTACCCGTGGTCTATTTTCGTACACGCTGACGCTGTGCCCCATGAACTTTCCCCTGCCTTGTTGTCACGTCAATAACCATAGCAACTTGCAAGTGTACTGGTACTGAAAAAATGGTATATGCACTCCTTTTAATCCAGACACTTCATATTAAGATGAAATGCTCTCCTTTTGTTTCCTCAACAGCAAGCCAATCTGAATGAAGTTATAGAAGTTGGTGAACTGAATCGGATATGCCCTCCAGGTAAGATCTTTACATCTGCTAATTAATGTCTGTCTTTCACAAGATTATAGTATTAATATAATAGTATTAATTAAGATAACCGCAGACTGATTATATGAATTGTTAGCAACTGAAATACAGCACTCTGGAACCTCCCCCATTTTGTTAAAATCTGTTTATCACATACCTGTTACTGTCCCTTAATAAACTATAATTTGAACTGTTTATCCATCATAAAGAATATCTTTGATATTCTTTCACTATTATAGTTACATTATCAGTATTCGTCTTCCTCTTAACTCACATCCTAGTTTTTTAAAATGTTTTTAAAAGTCATATGAGAGAAGTAACCTATTGTCGTTGATGTGATATGAATCTGTGCAAAGGATACAGCAAACAAAAAAAAAAGTAAAATTGACAAGAAATGCAAATAGTTACATTTTTTTTCTCCGCCAGATTGGTCAAGACACGGCCGTTTATGTTATCAGTCCTATCATTATGGGACAAGTTGGTCAGAGGCAGCACTCATGTGCCTTTTGTGAGTATGATATACATTATTTAGATTAGTCATCGATTTGATTGGCTGGCTTTTTGTTGTCAACCTGTTCACGCATCCAATCACATTGCTGTGAAAGGAAACGTTACATGTACATGTACTTGTAAACCATCACATTTTGCAGAAGAAAGTCGTCAGATCAGAAGTCAAATTTCTCATTCTGATTCTCTGTAATGAACAAAATGTGCTGTTGAAATTTCTGTTTGTTGCATAGATTAGATGAACAAAAAAATAGTAATTGTACTATATGCAATCTAAATGTTATCTCATGATTCGGTTTCTTACACAGATCAAATCTCAAACTGAAATCGAATTTTTCTTTCACTTTTCACAGACAAGGTGCTTACCTTGTTGATATCCAAGGTTATGCACAAAATCAACTCATAGCAAGAATAGTGGCCAACAGTAGTGATAGCAGCAGTGTTTATATTGAGCATTTATTCTGGTCCGGTAAGTTCCCACATTTCAAATCTTATCTCAGATATCTTCAGTGTTCACCCACAGAAACTTAACCCTTTCACCCCCATGGTTTGGCCCAATCCCATTGTTATCAATGGTAAGTGTGGACCTGTTTACAGGGAATGGGGTGAACAGGTTAAAGCAATACCGTCTCAAGGTGTTAGGAATGTCTTTGTAGAGATATCAAAAGAGTATTGCAAACTACGTCATTCGTAATACCTGGAATCAGTCAATGTATTTACATTTGCACAGTCTGCTGGGGAGTCACTTTATCCACTGTTAGCAGAAGTAAGCTTGGTAGCAAGCCCAGCTTGAATAAATTACCCCCCCATCCAGCAGACTAAGTCAAAGTAAATATGTCTGGATCACAAATGTTGTTGAAGGCCGAGCAACTTTTGACTTGGTTCCACTCATACAAACATGTGGAGACATTGTATAAGTAGGTTTAACCCTTTAAGTGCTGTATTTTTTCCCACCAAAATTTTAGTGCAACATTTTACCAATTTTTATGAACTTTTCTGTAATTTTTTTGATAATTTTGGACCACATGAACACAACATTTCATTGGCCACAGTTTTTTATCAAAATTTTGGCAAAAATCTGACAAAAATTGAATGAGGTTTATTTTATAAGGGCAACAAAAATTGACTTTGACACTCAAAGGGTTAATGCATAATGGCCGCTGCTCTGTGTATTTAAGAATACGATTGAGGCTCTTTTATGTAACCATGATAATATTCATATAAATATGCAAATTAGCTTCTATTCCAATATTCCCCAAAAAACTTTCATCTGGTTGATTTTGGAGAAACATACGACATTATAGCAAGAGATGTTATTTTTTGTGAAAGATTTCCCTTCTTTATCCTCCATGTCGTAATCAAATGTTTGCCTAGAGGGCCAGTCACAATATGAAGATCGTGAGAAATGTTTGTTTATAAGCAGAAAATGAGAAAGTGTCCTGAGAAGAGCTGTTAAAATATCAACAGCAATGAAGCTTTTGTACAGTGGATGGTTCAGCAAGCTTCTTTCACAGTTAATGATCCATTTAATGAGGCTATCATGTAGAGAGTTAAAAAAGGCCGCCAAAAAACATCCGCCAGATGCAACAGAGACATGAAAATACATGCTTAGCCATAAAACGACCACACCTACTTGTAAAGTTACTGAATACCTGCAAAGTGTGCCGACCGTAAACCAATTTTCTGCAAAGTTCCAGGTGTGTGACAGAATTCTCTGGCAAGATTTTGTCACCACCAAAGTGACTTATGAAAGAACTGTACATAATGTTTACAGTTACTAGCCTTATTCAGTATAAACTTTCTGCACTGGTTTACAACTCTGCTTTCAGTAGTGGACCACTGTCTCTGAACTCAGTCCACCTGTAAACTGCCTCAAGATGCTCACCACCTTCATCAGTCGGTCACATGTCGTCTCAGAACTCAGGGAACTTTGACACCAGCCATTGGTGAATGGTCTACTTTTTCTCACATTGGCCCTAAATTTGAAACAACCTTCCCTCCACACTCTGCGGCCTTGAATCACAATATCCTTCCGCCAGGCAATTAAATTTCACCTCTTTGATCAGTAGATTTTGAATTGTTATTTAAACTTGTCCGGCGCCTAGAGCTCAGTAGGAGATAGGCACACTAGAAAATCCTCTCTATTATTATTGTACTCTATTCGTACAAGTTGAATAGATATCTCATAATATTGACATCTACATTGTCTCATTTGAGTGTAATATTCCTTTTGCAACCTTGACACAGGATTCCATGGGTCATACAATAACTACAGCTGGGCTGATGGATCACAAGGGCTAGCGTTGGAAGGTTTTTGGTCTCATTATGAGGAGAACGCAGAGGATCAGTGTGCAGCTGTGGACTGGGCCAACCCATCACATGAGTGGTTTCTTGGTGACTGCTCTCAAGCTCTGTCCTATGTTTGTCAGATGCCAGCCTGTTTTAAAGGTAGAGTGTTACCCAGCTTTTTCCACCATCTCATGATGGCTTTACTGACTGACTGGTATTTTATTGACGAGGCCAGGGAGACAAATTAGTCTTCAGAATTGCCACATCTAGGCTTCTGTCACTTCTTGCTACCTTAAGGTAGAACACGCCTCGGGGACAGACAATCGGACTCTAAAATTTCTACAATTCTTTACTGATCTACCATTTGTGGGGGCTCAGTTTAAAGCTCTTGAAGAAAGAAAAACTTTTACCGTCTTAGTTTTTTGAAAATCCAAATTTAATTTTCCCCCATAGAGTTAACACAGGGATGGCGGCCATTTTGAATTTCAATAATTGCAAAATGTTGGGCAATTTGTTTCACTAGTTCTGAACTTTTCACGGTGACCCCCAATTTTATTGTTGATTTGGTAAGAGAATGATTGAAAGTTTCGTTTGAGAAAGTTTGAGCAAGAGTTTAAGTCTTTCACTTTCGAGGTGCGTACTACCTTAAAGGGGAAGTTCACCAAGGATGATTTTTACATATGTGATAGCTCTGTGGTCATTTACCCCAGAAAAGCTATTTTCACCATTTATAACTTGCTAGATATTTTACGAAAATGATAAAAATAGTACAGGAAGTTGCCCATGTAATTTGAATCATGGGAAAAAAGCCCCAAGCTTGGAGCTTGCATCATGTGATATGGAAGGGACCATCTTCGGATGGGTATGGCCCCCACATTGCCCACTCACAGCAACACAGTAGTAAACTGCAACGCAAAATCTGACAGTGGACAGTTTATTATAAGTGATTCATCGTTTATGCGAGGATAGTCAGTATAAACAAAAGTTATGTAAAGACGCACAGCCTGGTTTAAGCATGGGTGAGTGGACAATGCCATACCCATTGGATAATGGTGCCTTCCATATCACATTATGCAAGCTCTAAGCTTGGCGCTTTTTCCCATGATTCAAATTACATGGGCTACTTCTTGTACTATTTCTATCGGTTTTTGTAAAAATCGTGCAAGTTATAAATGGCGAAAATAGCTTTTCCGGGTAAGTGACCAGAAAGCTAGCACATATGTTAAAATCATCCTTGGTGAACTTCCCCTTTAAGTAATTTTTGTCTTCTGCAAAGGGGCAAAATACATGATGTTGCAATGCTTCAAATTCAGTCAACTTCTCACGAAAGTAAGAGTTTGAGATAGTGATCCAATAGATACTTTTGATATAATTGCGCTAATGTAAAAAAGTTGTTTGTTCATGAAACTAGTAAAATTAATGCATCTTTTCATCTTTTTAGGCAATTCTGGTATGAAATTCCTGTATTAACTGAAATTTTACTTTGGCTTCTGTAGTCTTATGTGTTTTACCTGTAGAAATATGCAATATTCAAAAATATGGTCATCCACCTTAGACTTTATGACTCACTTTATATGTGGCAAAATCATGTTTAAGGGACTAAGAATTTTGAAACCCTTTTTTAAAATGGCACCACAAAGTAAGTTAGCCATAATCAATTTTCGATACCACTTAAAAATGACATGATACATATTGTGTCAGCATGTACATTGTTTGATAGAGTACTTCTCTATATTTTCTTGTGTCCCATTCTTATGTACTGGCAGTGGGTATAATGTCATAAAATTTCATAAAATTATGTAGCTTATCTCCCTTACTGTAACACAATTTATGTGAAACATGCATCAAGGATAATTTGATTTCTCTGTTTTCACAGATGACTTCCGTTGTGCTGATGGAAACTGTATCCCCAGTTCACATCGATGTAACGGCATCGCAGAGTGTGATGACCTCTCAGATGAGTTCATGTGCCCAGGTCAGTTACCATGGCAACAAATAGTATAACTCTCTCTTGTAGTGCTAGATGTAGCCGTTAAAATCATAAGTTTTGTCAATCAAAGGTAAAGTTAGGGTTCTCTAATGACGCCATTGCATCATCAGTTGGTCTGTAAATCTGACTAGACGTTGGAGACACATTGCAGTGGTTTATTTTCAACAAGATTTTTCAATTTCCATGTCCCTTGCAGTAATGCAACAAAATGACCAGGATTTTTGCATCTCCCATTCTTGCATCAAAAATTACACAGAACTCAGAAAATCATATTCACTTTCCCAAAGTCCAGCATAAAAAAGGTCAGAGAACCTATGTGCATAATTTAAAGCTAGCACCACATTTATTTCTCCTGTACCAAAATATAGCTGCATTGACACATCAAGAGAAACCTTAGTAAAGGGAATTTCCATTAGCACATATAACAATTCGGCAGCCTTAACAAAAACTGAAATGCTGTACCCTTGAGATGAATGTACCATTTGGTGATATTATCCCCTTTCACTGTAATTTTCTTTCACAGGTACATGCACTGAAAGACTTGAGGGTCAGTCAGGAACAATTGAGAATCCCAATTATCCAGAAAATTACCCAAACCAGGCGAGCTGCATGTGGCAAGTACATGCCCCTATGGGTACAAGGATATGGTTTCAGGTCAGTATGAAATCTTTGTCGATGATATACCAGTACTTGTACATGGTACTAAGTCCAGGAATCTAATTCAAGGGACAAAGTTGTTGTACTAAGGTCATGACACATATTCTCATCAATGCTGTATCATCGTCAAAAGTCAGTCGAGACAATATATATGCCTCTTGGGAAGATATTCAGACTCAATTTTCTACAATTCCCCGCTAGCCTATTTGTGTGGACTCATTTTCAAACCTTTGAAGCAATTGAATGATAACAATGAAGCAAATGAAATGATAACAATCTTGTTTACCGGTATGTGACAATGGAAAATTTAGTTCTTCCCCGAGACTTTCACATAGGGTTTAAGTGGCAAATTTTGAATTTCAAATACCAGTAAAATTTAGACAATTTGCTTTCCTTATCCTAAAAGCTTTTCTGTAACCCTCATTTTTTGTGCTTGATCACTGAAAGAGGATGATATGAAGAGTTCTTGAAAGTGTGAATATATTTAAACCTTTCTATTTGGACAGATGTATTACAATAGTATATTATAGTACGTGAGCTATCTTTAAACATGATAACTGTAAGATCATAAAGACATACATGTATTGCCTTAAACCATAGACAGTACTGTCTATGCTTAAACCCTGGCTCAAAAAGCCCAAGGATCAGGATTAATCTGAGGATTTAAGAAGATTATGAGGTGTTTCTGTCTTTTGTCTTCTTTTGAAATTGCAATCATTGTATAAATATGTTGCTAGATTTTGGATTAAGTCAGCACAGGGGTTTAAGCCCTAAGCTGCTCTCACAGAATGGATCAAGAAAGAAATGACAATTTCAGGCCTCGTCCACAAAATACATGTATATATGCTTATGAGCTAGTGACATCTCTATTACCTTAAAAACCCTATCAATTCAACCACTCTTTTAATTGGATCACCCTATTTTTTTCGTAAACGTAATTTTATTTTACCAAGTAACCTGTTTACCTATTTATTCCATGTTCACAGGTCCACAATGACTTTTGAATAAAATAGGTTTGGGCTAAACCATGGCGGTGAATAGGTTAACCCACAAAACTTTTTCGTATTTTACACTGGTTGGTTTGAATGGGCAACAGCTGTGATCATTTTAGAGTGAATGATGTGATTCCTGTTCAACTTTGGCCACAGAGGGCAGTCTAATGTTGATCGATTGAAATAGAAGTCTTTCAAACAACATGTTGACAAAATCTCTTTAGATCATTATGGATAAACCTTTCTTGGAAAACTTTCTTAGAAAAATTTCTAGAAATGAAAGATATGTAATTGTCAAAACAATTTTTTTTTCAAGGTGGAAGATCTCGACTTAGAGAAAAAATATGATTACCTTTTGGTCTACAAGGATGGGATTATATCTGAAGAAAAGCGAAGACGTAAATACACTGGATCACGGAGTCAGCTTAAACCGATCACGCTTCCAAATCATAGGGCAGTATTTGTGTTTGACAGCGATAAAACAGTAAATGGCAGGGGTTTTAGAATACATTGGGAAGCTCGTAAGTCAATTTTTTACTTTCTTAATTATCGAGAATGTTGTAAGAATGTTGTAAGATGTTTGTAAGATTGCTGAATGCATGCCAGGTAAACTAGGACCGTGTCACAGCAAACTGTGATCATGTCGGCCACAAGTGTTTCAGCATTATTTTGTTTTTTAGTCAATTTATCATCCAACAGGCAAACACCCAAGTACAGGATGAGATACCCATAATCCACTAATCCCCAATAGAGAAATGAGGAGTAAAGTGTCTTGCTCAAAGGTATAACACCATGCTAGACTCTGGAACTCACCATCCTCTGATACTGAGTCTGTTACTCTTGACTTACCAGGTCTTATACCCACTATCTGCCAATAGTGAGTGTGGTACCTATCATAACCACTGCTCCATGGTGCTTCGACAGTATTCGTAGCTTGCTGTGCTTTGTTCTCACTACCTTTTCCACTGACGTGCTTCACATTATGAAATTCTCTAAACATTTCACTGAGGTTACGGTGAAGAGTTGATGAATGTGAAGAGTTGATGAAGCAAAGCTGATGAAAGTCAAAGTTCATTTTAACCTTATCTCCCTGGACTGTCGACAGTCCCTTGTGCCTTTTCTGTCTCCCATTGGTGTAGTACAATTGCACATACGACGGTGGGGGAACAGAAGTGAAAGCATACGTTGACACAACACACTACCCTCATCATTGTATTTGCGAGAGACTACGTCAATAAGAGACAGAAAGCACAAGGGACTGTCGACAGTCTATGATCTCCCCTACTTCCTTATGAACATGCCTGAGACCACCATTGATAACAATGGGTTTTGGCCAAACCATGGTGGCAATAGGGTTAGATAAATGGGGTAACAAAGCCCAGTTAGATGAGGTTTGGCAGTCATAGAGATAATCAGATTGTACAAAGCTAATTAGATTGTGTAAATCCAATAAGAAATGAGGGAAAAAAACAATATAGTAAATCTCTTTCAGAGATCACTTTTAACCCTTCCGTGGATTTAATGATAGATCAGAAAAGAAGAAACTACAGCAACAATTTTGATTTTGAGGTTGTGGCTGAGCAAAGTACCTCATGAAATGTTCATTTCTCAGGGATCTGAACTTGAAGCATTTCACAAGATCACTGTCCTTTAATTGCTCATTCTGAGAAAGTTCTTGAATAGGTGTGCCCTTCCAATAACAAGATACGTATTACCTGTAGCTTTGGTTAAATACACTACAACAATAATTTTTCTTCAGTTACCATGGCATTGACCGGTAGTAGACAATGTACACTGTATTCGTCATCTTCACTAAACTCAAGTCATGTGTCCACCGAGTGAAGAATTTTCAAATCTGTTCCCTCGATGCCATTGCTAATCTCTGACTCTTGATACCTTTCCTGTCATCTTACAGATGACCATGCATGCAAGTCAGAATCGAGACTGTGGGCTAGCTGGGTTGAACAAGATCTGTACAGCCCCGGATATCAGACAGATGAGCCTTATCCGGAGGATGCCACGTGTGTCTGGCTTGTGAGTATCTCCTTTGCCTCAAATGGGAATAAGGGAGATGCCAGCGACGACTCAGATGAGAACCAGGGTCAAGGTCTAGCTGGTAGTGACCCTCAAGCTGGTGGTTCCTGTGTACACCCAGATGTGGATATCAATAATGGATGGAATAACGTCATAACTCTGCAGGTAACTACAATATACATCCATCTGTCTCCTGTTTTTTGTCAATGTTCATGTATGCATGCACACACACACATCTGCATATAGATGCTATCACTTGTACCATATATGCTGATGTTGTTACATTCAATCTCATTTCAGACTGACCTTTTGATGATCAAAAAGTTTCTCACTTCTATTTTGAAAAAGTTGGAAAGTCGCATTTTACCCCATAACATCCCCCATAAATACAAGAACTTACAATCAACATATTGCCAATAACTGATGTAATGTTGGTATTCTACAATGTGAATATCCATGGTCATAGCACATGCCTCAAAATTCACAGGTTTCAACTTTTGCTAAGCTTTATGTAAGGAAACTGTAAACTACCCCTTAAAAATATTAATCAGGGGGTCACCTTGCAAAATTTGGAACTTTGAGACACAAATTATCCAAAAAATCAATTACGGACATTGGAAATTCAATTACATTCAAAATTTTCACAAAAATAAGCTGTTACCTAAAAAGTTTAGTACTCCAAGAGCTTAAAAATGATCCCCCATAAGCGTAAGTCGTAGACCTAATGGTATTGCAACAGTTTGAGAATTGGAATATCTGTCACCGAGGCACTGAACAGACGTCTTATCGATTGAAACTCAACTTTTAGGAGACAATGTGGTTTTCTAGTTCATCAAACACTGGTCATTCTTTCCAGTAAAGTCAGTCTGGTTATTGTGAGTTCTAACCTCCTTGGATTACACTTATTAGTTTAGTACTTTTGATTTTAACCTTTTCACCACCATGGTTTGGCCCAAAAGCTATCATTATCAATGATGTGTGTGGACCATTTTACAGGACATAAGGGTGAGAAGCTTGAAACTGAATATGGAAGCTTAGTTATTAGTGATGGATTTTCCAAATTTGTGAAGAATTTCTTCACGAATATAGAAAGCTAATAAGTTTCAGATGCGAAATTGTGTAAAGTTTTCTCAAAGTTTATTTCTCCTGTTATCAGTTTAAAGATTTTGAGTTTGAAGACTCCAAGGATACTCTAACAGTGTATAACTCCAGGGGAACTACAGAGAAAGTATTTGGTGTTTTCTCCGGGTCAGATGTGCCGAGAACTTTGATCACCAACGGCAACCACATGAGGATTGTTCTGAACTCAGACTCTGCGAATTCTTTGAGAGGTTTCCATGCTACGTACAGAAGAGGTAATTCATACTTTTTCCATATCTGTACATATGCTCACTCTGTCTTTGAGGCATATTCTACCTTAAGCATAGATTCAGGGTTTTCTCTCGACTGCGCGATTGCGCAAATTGCGCATTTTGAGCCATTGTCTGCCCTGGAAAACTTACTGATAGCGCAGAAATTGCGCACAAAGCAAAGCAAAGACGACCTTACATATAAGGGTGACAACTATGAATCAACAGTGACTGCCCCCCTAAAATGTCAAGTCTGGCCCCCCCCTTATTTTGATGAACGGGGCACAAAGTGCCCCTTTTAATGAACATGCAAAGAAAACACTGTAGATTAATTTTAATATTTGGACTCTCTCACTTTTAAACTATATTTTGGTCAACAAGTTGTGAGGACTCATTTTTAAGTTCATAATCTAGGAAATAAAGTAGTCACTTGCTCATTTTTGTGAAAATTAAAAATTATACACAGGGATGGCAGCCATTTTTAATCGCAAGCATCAGTAAATATTGGGTAATTATTTTCTCTTGTGCCAAATTTGCATGGTGATCCCAGATTTTTATGTTTGATTTTGAAAGGAAATGTTTAAAGTTTCCTTGAGGAAACGTCGGGCAAAAATTTAAATCTAGGCGTGAACCACCTTAAATTAATTTGACAAAGCAGTCATGAGCAAATATGCTAATCAAAGATCGCAATTTAACTATTAGAAACATTCCATGCCAAATTGTGTACCGAATTGCTTTTATTAACAATAGAGCATTATTAGAAGTAGACATGCATACGGGGGAGAGTGGTTTGTATAGGGAGTAATATTCCTATGGATATTAGCATTCAGTGTTATCAAATTTACTGGAGACAAAAATCTGATGAACAGTACTGTAACATTTTAAAGAAGTGCAATTTAGATAGAACCAATTTGAACAATTTTTTCCTAATTTTCCCAGTACTTGTAAATTTGTTGTCGCTGTCTTTATACAGGTTGTGACAATGTTGAAATAAATGACAGATGTGGCATAGTTGCAAGTCCCGGATATGGAGCAGCGGTTGCCTACAAGGCCAGAGTGGAATGCTCATGGAAACTGAGTCATCCAAACGACCAGCCAATAACGATTATCTTTGATGATTTCAAACTGCGACCTACAGATCACATCTGTGTTAGTGTTTTCAAATTTTTTTACTATTTATGCAAGCATTCATATCATGCATACATGTACCCAGTACAGCAGTTTTGTCCGATTATTTTATCACTTCTGACTTTCATGAAATTTTCAATGCTAACGACATTAAAATATTTTGCTCATCTTCTTTCATCATGTTATAAGGGCCCTTTTTTCCGGAAGTATGTAAAAATAACATTTTTAGGAATAACTTGCATACAATAAGAATTATCAAAGTTTTGAATCCCTGTGTGTGTTATTGCATGTTAGCTGGAAAAAAGTTTTGTTTTTGTGTTTTGTAGTTCACTTACTGTCCAAATATTGCATTATTGTAGAATGTTCTAACCATAAATCAAAACAGGAAAGGGTATTACTTTATAGATTTTCTAGCCATTTACGACAGAAGTATCAAATGCACCACTTAGGGTGGCGGGGCACTTCAACACACTTTTTATCAAAGCAATATTTCTTATCAAAGATGAACCCCCTCATACTACATATTTTCAGAAAGCAGAATCTAAAGTTTAATATGGTAGCAAAGGTTTACTGAAAGGATGAACGGGATACAAATTTTGGTTAGAAAGCCTCAATGTTGGTATTAATGATAAGAATTAGTTAAGTCAAAAACCTTGAATCTAATTAATGAACTTTAATGTCTCATTTGAAACTTAAGTACATATAGAAAAAAACAACAATTTTGTTTACATTATCTATTTGCGTTCTTATATGGCAGGGTTGAAGGACTGATATTTAAAAAAAGGTGATTAAAATCATGATAAGCAAAATTGAAATTGCTCTTATTCAAAATGTAAGAACTTTGTTGCCAAACAAAATTGTCGGTTTGTTAAGAAAATTTAAAATTTTACCGGAAACTAAACCAGAGTGGAGTTAAGCTTTTTTTAAATGTTAAAAACAGGAGTAAAAGGAGCCAGGAAGTGGGGTGATTTGCATAAATTTACAATTCTTTCTCTCTCAGGAATGCTTGTCATGCATAAAGGTGAACTTAACCAATATTTTAATCTTTGGTTGACAGATTAAGGAAAATTATTATAAATGAATCTTTGCAAAACAGTGATTTTGAGCAAAATACACTGTGTTATGTGCAACATCACCTTCATATGACTTCATACATGATAATTTAGAAACAGTTTTCTTACCAAATGTCACACAATCAAAAGAAGTACTTTATTCAGGGAACAAAATCATGAATATTCTAATCATGGTTTGTTGTGATAGATATTTAATGGCAAGACTAGGGAGTCTAAAGTTCTCCTACCTGAACACAATGGTGGAGTTAAGGGAGAAGAGTTGCCTCAACCACTAAGGTCAGAAGAAGGTCACCTTTACATGGTGTTTTACAGTGATGATAACAAGAAATCTAGGGGGTTTGAAGCCAGGTTCTCAGAAGGTGAGTGGTCAAGTGCTTTGTCTTGACCCCCTAGTTTTCTTTGAAAAACTTTATGTAAGATTCTTGTGACCTCTGAAAATGTCAAGTTTGACATTATTCAAAATAAGCAAAACTTTCTAGGTAAATATTTCTGTAATAACGGACGTACACAATATGAATTTATTGTCAGGGATTGTAACATTTCTACCGTTATTCATGATGAAAAAGAAAATGTGGTGATTAATTGTTGCAGAGGTGAGATAGCATTTTCAATTATCCCCTTGACTATTCATTTTAAAATTCTGTTTTCAACTTATTTACATCTCGTTTATTCCCTGTTGACAGATTGCCCAGCCTTGGATTTATCAGAGGGAGTTGTTTTGAGCACCGAATCCAGACAATACGGAACAGAAGTGACATTCAGCTGTTCCGATGGTTATGAACTTGACCAACCTGGTTACACAAACGTCACTTGTGAGTTCTGTGGAGTGTGGAACTTCGATGGATTTGACAGCCCGCCACAGTGTCGGCGTAAGTACAATCCCTTACTGTGTTAACCTGTTCACTCACAATTCGCTGTCAACAGGTCCAAACTCACCTTTGATAGCAATGGGTTTGGATCAAACCATGGTCATGAATGGGTGAACCCTCCAACCAACCAGCAGACTTTTGTATATCTCTTTTGTCTTCAAAAGAATATCTGGACCTCTGTACTATAGTGTGGGGGTGATTGGGTATCAAGCTGCCCTCTACTCCTTAATCCAATCAGACATACCTACATTTCACAGAATTTACTGGACATCAATACTCTACCTATTCACCCCAATTTCCAGTGAACAAGGCCACAATCACCATTGATAACAATGGGGTTTGGGCTAAACCATGGTGGTGAAAGGGTTTAGTGGGTAATGGCCTATACCATATGACAGAAAGAAGTATATACCCTGACTGAGACATTGGTCAGACTTGCTTAACTGCTGTTTGTGATGTGTGCTAATTATGGACAGCCCGTTAATACTTTTCGAAGATGGACATGGACTGTCTATACAGAATGGTTTATCAAAAAGTTAAAGGTCAAAGACAGTAACATCCTCTGTTTGTCTGGTCTGTAATTCTTCAATGGTGTTGAATCCAAATGAATGTCCCAAGTCTATTATTAGTATAGGGATATGTGTATTTCAAATTTTTTGACAATTGTTTCAGAAATACATGTAACAAGATAATAAGGACAAGAATATCAAAAAATTAGACTTTGTCTGTGTAAATTTAGGTTTAAACCAGTAAATAATCATACGACAAAACTTCTGATTGTGAGCTAGAACAGAAAATGTATCGGTATTTGTAAAGAAAGCCAAAATTTTTCAAACTACATGTTGTAGATCAGCAGCAGCGAATATCATGCATGTTTTGCAACATTTATCAAGGTAGAATGCACCTCTTGGACCGCTATTTGGACAATTCTTTTCTTATATAAGTCGTATTTTTTAGGCACATAGCATACAGTTTCAATCATTGCTATTGTACATGAATACAAAAATCTTTCTCTTTTTTTCCTTTACAGCGGTATCCTGTGGACAACCATCCATGCCAGAGAACTGTCATATGACAAATCTGACAAGCCGTGTCTTTGGCGGCATGGCTGAATTTGAGTGCACGACTGGATACAGGTTAGAGGGCAGCTCTCAGATACTCTGTCAAGCTGATGCCACCTGGGGTCCTGATACGCCAACTTGTCAAGGTGCAGATGCAATTATGTCGTAATTTTGATTTCCTTTTTTTTTCCATATATTATTGCTGCAATCAACTTATTTTTATGAATTATCTCCAAAAGCTTTCTTATAAGATTAGTAAGATAACTATCAACAAGAACGGTTACATTTATAATAGCAGTGAAACAAACATTATGTGTGACTGTATTAGCAAACTCTGATACCAAACCTTAGGGTCATCTGCTATATTATGGTAATTATTCCTTTGCTGCAAACATAACAAGATTTTTATCCTTTGTATTCCTTTACAGAGATCACTTGTGATGAACCGAGTCCCTCTTTGAATGGTTTTATCGTCAACTTCAATGATCAACGTGCAGAAGGCTTCACGTATAACACTGTAATCCAATATGGCTGCCTTGAAGGATTCCAACCTGTTGGAAGCACCGTGGCAACATGCAAATTAGATGGACAGTGGACCAAAGGACCACCTGTCTGTGAAAGTTAGTTTGAATGTGCTTGGTTACTGTTTTTCCTTATGTTTGAGTTACCGTGAAAAATACAGTTTTGTTGTAAGGAAAGTTATGTACAAATAATAAAAACAAAAAAATTTAACAAGTATGTCAGTTGTACTATAACATCAGCATTAAGCTGTGTATTGATAACATGCAAAAATTATTGGAAGTAATAACACATGGAATGCAAAATTTTCAAGGTTTCCAGGTGTGACCATTGACTTTGAAAATACAGGAAAGCTGAACATATTTGCTGTCAGCTTGATGATGATATATTTGGTCGATGAAGCTTTGATTTTACCTTTCGATAAATCTTGACCATTTTTGTTTCATATAGGAGCCCTATGTGTGCCACTATTTGTGGACAGATCAACAACAATGCTAAGTCCAGAAGGTCCTCACAGAGTAAGCGATACTGTGACTCTAGTCTGTAAAGATGGCTTCTGGTTCCCATCCAGTGATGCGGTCACCATGGCAACGTGTATGAAGGCAACTCTGTGGGAGCCAAATGAAGTGATGTCTTGCGTTGGTAAGTTGAATTCTCTGCCATGTTAGAAGTTAGACCTGAAATACTGTTAGAATATTAAGAAACAAAGGAATAAAGTATATGTTAACATGGCTCAAAAACCTAAAAAAAAATCATTGTTTTTCTTTCTTCAAATGGCCAACAGGTGACTTGTTCACTCCAGAATTTAAATGCAATGCACATAAGTATAGGAAATTGGTGGATTCTTTCACAGAATTTTTTGTTCCCTCTTTCTTCCCGTCAATGGATCAAGAACGATGTACTCTTCCATAGAATACAGAGTGTTTCTGCCCTGAATAAAAGTGATTATTAGCTCCCATAGCCATATGTATATATGGCAATGGAAGCTATTCTTATAGGCTAGGGAAATGTCTGTATGTATGTATGTCTGTATGTCTGTGTGTCTGTATGTCTGTATGTCTGTATGTCTGTATGTCTGTCCGTCAACATCAAAAACTCCAAAACCGCTGTACATTTCATCTTGATATTTGGTGTGTACATGGATGATGGGCTGTAGATGAGATTTTGTTCAAATGAAGTTGTCATTGCCAAAAATATGCAAATTAAGTGAAAAAATGTAAAAACAGTCAAAATTGAAAAAACTCAATAACCACTGAGCAGATTACATGAAAAATTAGCATGTAAGTACTTTGGGCTGACATGAAATGATTGTGCAAATCTTGGGTCAGTATCTTGGACTTGCTATTTTTCATGAATTTTTTTGTAATTTTCTCCCATTTTTGGTCAAAAAATCTTCTCTGAAACCACAAGTCCGATTGATTTGAAACTTGGTATGGAAGTGCATAGGAGTGACCTTTCCCAAATTTGGGCAAATCGTGTTGAAATTTGCGTATTTTTAGTTTACACGTCCATAGACTCCCATGTATAAGGCGGATCTCCATAGACTCCCATGTATAAGGCCACGAAAAATAAAAATTTAGTTTCTCATATTGCAAAAAGGATGTAGTGACACAATTTTTAGTCCCGTGGATGAAGTCCAGTGGGCTTATAGATTGGGTCATGTCCGTCTGTTCGTCCATCCATGAGTCCATCCGTTCATGCAGATATCTCGGATATTTTGACAAAATGTCACGTGACCTTAGTGACCTTTGACCTCAAATATACATATTTGTCCATTATTCAGTAACCACAAGTGGTACACCCTTCATATATGGTATGATGGGACACCTTATGATGCCACATATTGTACCTCATTAATTATGCACATATCTAATTTTGAGCGAGCCAATAGAGCTAGAGGTCTGATTTTTGGTATATAGGGATAACTTAGCAAAACAATTTTTTTGACAAAATGTCACGTGACCTCAGTGACCTTTGACCTCAAATATACATATTTGTCCATAACTCAGTAACCACAAGTGCTACACCCTTCATGTATGGTATGATGGGACACCTTATGACGCCACATATTGTACCTCATTTATTATGCACATATCTAATTTTGAGCGAGCCAATAGAGCTAGAGGTCTGATTTTTGGTACATAGGGATAACTTAGCAATACAATTTTTTTGACAAAATGTCGCGTGACCTCGGTGACCTTTGACCTCAAATATACATATTTGTCTATAACTCAGTAACCACAAGTGCTACACCCTTCATGTATGGTATGATAGGACACCTTATGACGCCACATATTGTACCTCATTAATTATGTGCATATCTAATTTTGAGCGAGCCAATAGAGCTAGAGGTCTGATTTTTGGTATATAGGGATAACTTAGCAATACAATTTTTTTGACAAAATGTCAGGTGACCTCGGTGACCTTTGACCTCAAATATACATATTTGTCCATAACTCAGTAACCACAAGTGCTACACCCTTCATGTATGGTATGATGGGACACCTTATGACGCCACATATTGTACCTCATTAATTATGCACATATCTAATTTTGAGCAAGCCAATAGAGCTGGATGTCTGATTTTTGGTATATAGGGATAACTATAGGAGAGAAATTTTTTTGACCAAATGTCATGTGACCTCGATGACCTTTTACCTAAAATATATGTTTATGTCAATAAATAAGTAACCACAAGTGCTATGTCCTTTGTATTTAGTAGGATGGGAGACCTTATGACAACACATGCTTTACGTCATTAATTATGTACACATCTAATTCTGGGCAAGCGAATAGAGCTAGAGATCTGATTTTTTGGCATATAGGGATTAATTAGCAATATAATTTTTTTTTTTCAAAATGTCATGTGACCTCGATGACCTTTGACCTTGATTATACATATATATGCATATCTCAGTAACCACAAGTTCTATACCCTCCAATTTTGATAGGCTATTACACCTTAAGATGTCACATCTTGTACCTCATTTATAATGCGCATATGTATTTCTTGACTGGCCAATACTGCCAGAGGTCTGATCTTTTTTCCGATTTAGAACCATAACTTAGACATGCCTCATGTGTTTCAAATTGGGAACAACGACATAGACCTATGTGCCCATAGATCTCAACATATACACTCCAGTGATACTTCTTAATGACCACATTTTCCTGCCCCATCAAGACTAATACTCCTATTACAAGTGGGGACTATGTAATTCGAAATGACTTGTTGAGTTAATGGTTGTATCAAAGTATTCGATATATCTAATTCTGTATTTTTTCCATTTTATATTCTGAATAAATACATTAAACATATTTCACTGTCTCCGGTACATTACATTTAAGTATTTTCACTTCATGCACTTTATCCCTTTCACACATGTTCAAATATCTGACCAGAGAACAAACACTAAATAGTCCAGGATGGGAGCTACAGTGTCATTGACGCTATTTTTATCACATACAGGCACGGCACACTGTAAATCTGGCAACATGAAGCCAGTAATTTCAAAACCCATAAGAAGTTTCTCCAATCAGTTCCTGGTCGGTAACAGGGTATTTTCCTTTTCACTTTACAGATAGAGATGAGTGCGCTGAGGGTACCCACAATTGTGTTGGTGATACGCAGATTTGTCGCAATTTGGCTGGTAGCTTTGTCTGTGAGTGCAAAGAAGGCTATGAACCAGGTAGGGCAGGTATTACCGACCCCTTCAGTAAACAAACAACCATTTTCCCTAAAATCTGCCCTACCAAAGGCACAATAGGCACAATATTATTATAATGTTGTGTGACACTATGATTTTTTCTTTGTTTGTGTTATTTCTGCTTTCCTTGCCTTCTGCTGCTCCACATTTTTCAACCAATGGATTCAACAATACCAGAATTATATCTCAGTTGTCTGTGTTTTGAAAGGCAGTTGATTACTTATTTTTGTATAGGCACGGTACGCTTAGAAATGAATGTAATGTTTAGATCCGTTTGCTGCTTGCCACAAGTTGCGATATCCATGCCTTGCCGGAAAAATGAAAGTGAATTCAGAAAATTCTTGATTGGATTCAAACTCAACACGTACGGCACCCAGTCACTTAACAAAGACATCACAGTCAAAATCGCATGGCTGTATCCTCACCCATAAAGAAAAAGAGTGGTTCAATAAATGAGCTATAGTCGTTACAGTTTTTCTGACTGCGACCCCTCCACACCACACGCTGTTTATGAGTTCATGAAGCAACCGCGCACACAGTCTATCACACTTCACTCACAATGAAATTTATCAAAATGTTATGAATACCGGTACATCGCTTAACTGGACGAATGACAGCCTTGTTGACAATTCTGTAAAGAGCTATCAATCCAGGGTAGAAAATTCACTAAATTCCCTATGGGATTTGAATTCATGATGTTCGGCGAAGACATCACAGTCAAAGCCTTTCCTTGTCTGACAATTGCAAGGATCTCAGATTTCATTTCAACTCATCTGCAGATACATTTTTTTAGTAAACTATGAATGCTAACAGTGCTACAGCGTCCATTCTCATATTCCAATTTTCCGGCCCTTAATTTCTGCATACATATTCAGAATTTAACTCTCCTGATATTTTTCACAGCTACCAATAATGGATGCGTTGATGTTGATGAATGTTCAAATTCAATTCTAAATCGCTGTAACCAACACTGTACGAATATTGACGGTGGCTACACATGTGACTGCGATATCGGTTATGCCTTGTACATAGAAAATGGCACCAATGGATTTTTCTTACCCATGGGAGAAACCGGCCATAACCCCCTGGATACATTCATCATCGGCAGGACCTGTGTTTGTGAGTATCAGTCACCAGTTTCATTGGAAATGAACACTGCAACAAATAAAATTTGTGAGAATGACGTTCTTAGTGATGACTATCAATTCTGAAAAGAATGATGTGTAGAAATGCTGGAAGAGCTGACACTAATAAACTTTGTTCTGTACCCACCATTTCTGCGTAGTCACTTAACTTGTGTGTACAGCATTTCATCCAGGATGAAAGGAGGGGTGGGGAATCATGCCCCGTCACCACAATTTAAAGGGGGATTTTGAATTAATGATGGGCTTTGAAATATATTTTTTCATAGTGATCAGGAAGTTACTGAATTTTGTACGAGATAAAAAACGCCATGCAAAAGCAACTTGTAGAATGAGTGTTTCCAGTTTGATTGATACCAATTTGAATTAACTGATCTAATAATTTTTTCATCTTTTGCCATCATCATAGCAATGGTGTGCCCGGTGTCTCTCGACTTGAGTCCCTGCTTCACCAGCTATCCACCAGAGGCCATACAACGAGAGAGTGGCTTTGTGATTCCATACAACACATCCGTGACTATTGTACCAGTTCCAGGCTACATTGTTGCTGGTGAAAACATCCTGACCTGTCTGGCCGGAGGCTTTCTTGATGCATCCAGGCCATTGTGTATAGGTAAAAGTCCATGTAACTAAGGACATATGAGCAGATTCCATAAAAAATAACATCGTTTTCCGTATTTTTTAATGAATTTTTTTCTTATACCCCGTTACAGTGAAACCTGTCTAAACCGAAGCCTGTGTAAACTGGAAACCTGTCTAAACTGAACCCTTTTCCCAGTCCCATTCCAGTAGAACTCTATGGTAAAAGGACCTGTATAAACCAAACACCTCTCCAAACCGATTTTCTCAGTCCTTAAACGGTTCAGTTTAGACAGGTTTTACTGTATATGCCTTTAATATGTCACTTTTCATTCAGAAAATAACCATCAAAAACCTTTTCTTGTTTGAAATTAAAGCAGCTCACAACTTTGACTATGAATTATGCAAATCAAGTATTCATGTGATGAACTTCTGACCAAAAAGAAGCCATCTTACGTTTTGAATGTACCAATTGGTTTGCTTCTACAACAGCTGCCACTTGTAATACTCCAGAAGACATAGACCATGGTAGTTGGATGTCCTCAGAGACGGGTAGCTATGGCTACCAGAGCACTGTACAGTACAGCTGTGATGAAGGGTATTTCCTAATTGGACCAGGACTGAGAATATGTCAGAAAGTTACCGATATTTGGTATGACTGGAGTGGTCTACTACCGATTTGCAGTAAGTATAAAATGTTTGGTATGTTCTTGTATGGTTGAGTCAACTGCTAAAATGTAATGTCTTCTAGTAACTATGATCATGAAATAATGATTGAAAATGTCATTCTCTTAAAGATTTGTGCTTTTGCTATGATCTTGCACAATACAAGGGTCGTAAAGTAAATTGTGAGGTTCTATTAAAATTTTGCAATATCTCAAGGAACAAAACGTGTAGAATGTCTGTATGCCCGCCAGTTTTTGTGCAACAACAAAGCAATTCTCAGATTTTTTTATAATTTTTTTGTCATCTATTAGCTGTAGATTGTGGTGACCTTGTCAGTCCTGGCAACGGTCATGTCCAGTACGATGGAACCACAGAAGGACACGATGCCATTTACAGCTGTGACATTGGATATCATTTATTTGGATCAGCCCTTAGAGTGTGCCAGTTGAATGGAACATGGAGTGGTGACATCGCACACTGTCAGTGTGAGTACTGTACAATACACATATCCTCTCATTATCGCACAGTTTGCATCTTGCAAATTTTAAGTTTTTACGTACTTTAAGTTACAACTGTAGAATGCACCTCAGGGACAGCTATTCAGAATCTCAAACTTTCACAATATTCTTTTGGCCTACCTCTTGTTAGGACAGAGTTTGAGGCTCTTGGAGTAAAGAGAATTTTCAACAGATTAGTTTTGTGAAAGTAGGGAATTTTATTTTCCCCATAGAGATAACACAGGGACGGCAGCCATTTTGAATCTCAAATATCAGTGTATATTTGGTAATTTTCGTTAGTACCAAAATTTACACAGTGACCCCTGACTTTAATTCTTGATATGGAAGAGAATGGTTGAAATATTGCTTTGGGAAAGTTTGAGCAAAAGTTTAAGACCTTTGATTTCGAGTTGTGCCACTGCTTGAAAACTATTAGAGGAATTGCAAAATTTTTCCAAAACTTGTGTTGCTTTTTCAATCCACTCATTAGTCTCTCATAAGAATAATGGGGGCACACAATACTGTTTAATGTATGTATCACTTGTATATCTTGCTGTTCAGTTGTTTCATGCTAATAAACTTGTAAATCATTAGAAAACGTGACCTTGACTGACATACCGGTACATGTAACATCACACTGGCTTCGATGCATTCCTCGAAATTATCAACTTTTTCTGTCAATATTTTTATAACAGTGAGATCCTGTGACAATCCTGGCACACCAGCAAAAGGACAGCAGCATGCGTCTCTGAGTTATTTCCTTGGAAGTGTTGTACATTTCACATGTAATGATCCAGGATTTATGCCTTTTCCACACGACCACATCGAATGTATGATGGATGGTTTCACAACAGGTATTCATTTGTACACTCAGTGTGACAGTTTTAGGACGATCTGAGTTTTCGGACATTTAATGACATGCTGTTCTTTGTACTCATTTCGCTCCATATTGATAGCGTTTTACAAGTCATGTTACCGCATATTAAGTCAGGTGACGCTGCTGTCCCATTTTGAATAGCTATTTTTTCGGTAGAAGCTATTTTTGGCGCTCCAAACTTGGCAAAGTTAATCACACCGTACGATACAAGGTGTCGAACGCAACACACAGAGACAGCCCATGTCCAATATCTAAGCGCTATACACGTCAAAATATAGTTGCGTCGTCCATGGATTAAACGTAACTAATTTATCACGAAATTTTTACAAACAGTTTTCTAAACACATCGAAATTGAAAATCGGGGGTTTGAAGTTTCAAAATATCAATATTTAGCCCCTATAATCACATTCCAAATACGACGTCCGATTACTGCGATAGCAGTCCGATTACTACGCACTCAACATGGGGTCAACAATTTGGCAACTTTGACCCCTAAATACCACTTCCGTCGTGTTAACAGTTTGAGGATAAACACAATAAAGTTTCAAAAGGTATGATAATAAGATTTCGTAGTGCTCATCATTTATGAAACTGCATTGGGCGAAATTCACTACCCAGGTGTCCGAAAACTGTCACACTGAGTGTAATCATAGATTTCATAGTCAGGCAGTTCAAGGTTGCAGGATTGTTACCTAATATACAGCAATGTGTAGGACACTGAACACTACTGCCAGAAATTCAGACAAATAAGTCAGTGTTGCATGCAAGGTTGTTGTTACAGTATGTCTTTTCTAAAGTTCATCATAATATTGGCAATATCCTTTGAAGTTGTATTTTAGTCATTCCTGCATGTGTAATTAAACAAATGATGATAATTGCATTGATAAAATAAAAGTGGAATGTATGTTGATCATTCAAGTGTTTATAACAAAGAGCTCTACCTACATGAGAGATGCGAAAATTTGAGTTTTACAACATAGAGGTCATTATTAAACACTGATAATGAGGTATTGTAGTTTTCACTCTGTGAAATTTCAGTCTCCTCTGAGTAAATTAATTTATGTTCAGTGACAGGACAATGACTTTGGTGACTCAAAAAAGCTTTGTTCAAAACTGTTCCGTCTATAGCTAAACCTGTTTGAAAGATATTTATTGATATGTAATTTATACACTGTAGCTAATCGTCGTCGTAGGAGTCCATCAAGAAAGCGTTGTCCCCCAGGGGCTTGTGTTCAGACTCGAATGAAAAGACAGAATGATGAACCTTACTGGAGTGGACCTCTTCCAGAATGCGTTGGTAAGTGTGGAATGGACATAGACATAACTGTCAAGGAGAGCAATGTATGACGGTGTCCTCATTTTCGTTTCCTTGGTTCTCACATTAGTTTTTACTGTCATTGAGTATTTACATGGTGTTAGCCCATTGTTTTCTTTTGAATTTTTTATCTTGTTGGCCAGTTTGCTTTTAGATACAACTGATAAATGACCTGCCCCTTGAAAAAGCAAAAGGTTTATAATAAAATACTCTCGCAGTGATGTCTACTCTCCACAGTTTGCATACCGGTAGATGTTCACATTTTACTCATGGACATGTAACTTGTCTTTCTGAAGAAGGCATATTTGTATGCATATTAATTACATAGTCTAGCCTCTAGCCTCTTAGATTTTGGACCACCTCAGCTAAATTTTTTGTCTATTTGCAGTAAACTTGCTCCATTATTCTTTAATTTGTCTATCTTGAAGAGCTTTAATGACAAGCTGTCGTAAACATTTACTGTTTTTGATGAAATGGGACCCTCCTGTTTGGCAACATGAAATTGGTTTACATTAATACTAGGCCCATTATTGAGCAGCCCAGTGAGGGGAGGACCAAGGAAGAAAAAAAGGACCAAAATACGATAGCATAAAAGACCAAACTATCACTACATTGGATTTTAATCAGATTGCCCATATGCTTGATTTATTGCCAAATTTATGTACAGATATTGAGCATCACTTTCAAACTTTTAACAACTGTATGTACGTATTGTCTTCAGATGTTGAGCCTCCTCAGTTGTTCTGTCCACCAACTAGAACCGTCCTGACTAGTAATACCGCAGAGAGCGTGACCTATGACCCAGTAAATGCAACGGATAATGTCGGAGTACAGTCTATCATGTACAGTCCAACTGAGGACGAGCTGACTGCTGTGCCAACACTGACATTTGTGACGGTGACAGCGACAGCCAGGGATGCTGCAGACAACAGTGCTAGCTGTAGTTTTCATATTGATGTACAAGGTAAGAATAGGCAGTTGGAATTGATTGAAAAGTAAATAGAAGAGAAAAGCTGATCAGCGCTCTACTTTTATTGTTTTCATCGTAATTATTATGATTAATAGAAAAAACGATACCTATATGTCTCAGTATGGTGTACATGACTAAAGAAAGATGACATGATAAATAAAAAAATTATGATACATATGTATTGTCAGTGAAATAAATACAATTATAGAGTATGCAATTAAATTCATAAAACTCAGAGAAGGTATAAAAACGGCACAATCTGAGAAACAAGCCAATGTGGCAATAAGAGTCACACATTACAAAATTCAGTAAAAAATTAGCCTTTAAACTACGTTTGAAGACAGCCAGAATAAAATGCTGATGGAACAAATGCTTTAAGGGAAATCGGATTTGCAATTTTTGAAAATCTAAGATGTTGATAATTTTTCTCACACCTAGAGCATTAAAATGAGCTCCCACAAGTGATAGATCTCAAAAGAAAAGTAAAAATTTTGAGAGTCTGAATATTTGTCTCTGAAGCACATTGCTTAAAGGAACAGATTGAAGCACTAAACTTGTGACATTCAAGAAGACCATGTGGACAGGTGTAAAAAAATATATGTGTATAACCAATATCAAGTTACACAAAAAATCATGAATCAAATCCAAGGTCCTGTATAGAAATATAAGTTTGTCGGTGTTTTCTTTAAAGAAATGAAGTATTAGTTTGAGATGAAATATTATTAAAAAATTGATTATCGTATTGTTTTTCAGCTGAAGATTGTCCACAGTGGAGTCTAGGTGTACCAGATGAGAGGCTCAGCTGTACTTCACTGTTTGAAGGTCCAAGCCAAGCTGGCTATTCCTGCAGTGTAACATGTCCCCCAAACACTGACTTTGTACAGCCCTTGCCAGAACCTGATGGCTCCTATACCTGTAAATTTGGAGTTGGATGGCTGCCTCACAACAGAGTGCCCCAGTGTGTCTGTAAGTAAATGTTGTCAATTAGTAGTAAAAGCTTATGCTGTGTTTTCTGTAAGAGTAAAGTTTTATCCATGCCTTTTGCTTCGATGAGAAAATAAACTGTGAAAAAACAGATTGTTTCAGGACACCACCTCTAGAATGACATGAATACTAAAGCTTGTTGTTTATGGTGCAAAGTACTGTATAATGTTCCAGTGAACAAGTGCTTCTTTTAAATATTTTTTATTTTGTCTATTTATGTATTTCTAATTGTCTTACAGAAGGACCTGTCTTGTATTATCGCCCTTTTTATCGAGAATTTTAAAAAGGTAACCTTCAGATTATACTACAGATAATTATAAATAGAGTTTGATAAATGTTTTGTTGTTCAACTTTCAGCGATGGAAAAGTCTACATGTCAGCGAGAGGTAGAGGGAGTATTCAATGCCGTCACTCCAGCAACACAGGCATCCTGTTACGAGCTGTACAGCAGTTTTCTGAAGAACTTCTTCATGAACAAAGCCAACAGTGACTTTGGTCCACTTTGCAGCTCAGAAGTATGGACTGCCAGTGAATTGTCCATTAGCATGAAGTTGACGGTCGCAGCTAATAAGATGTCGGTAAGTTTAAAATGCCAAGACCTCATACAGGTCAGGTGTTATGCAATACGACTTTGGCAAGATAGAAATGGATCACCATATTCAGTTATTAAGGTAAAAAGTGCCTCAAAACAAAAAGTCTTAAACTTTTGCCCACAGCTTTCCACAAGAAACGTAACTTTAAACTATTCTGTTTCATAGTCCAGAAAAATATCATGGGTTACCGTGCAATGTTAGGGTTAGAGAATCAAATTTATTCCTAAAATTTGCTGATATTTGAAATTCAAAATGTCCACTATACCCTGTGTTATCTCTACCAAAGAAATTAATTTGCATTTCAAAAACAAAGAAGAGGCAAAAAATTCATTTACACCACAGGCGCAAACATGAGTCTACACAATGGCAAGCTGACCAGAAAAAAAATGTGAGTTTCCCCAAAACTCTGCCCAAGGTACATTATGCCTTAAAGGGATACCGTTGTCAGAACTGCACTCAAGGGTCGTATGGGACCCATAAGACCAATGTAAACACTGAGTCCACAATGAGTCCACGATGGTGGCTGATGTAAGTTAAAACATGTCTGTCATAATCTACGTTGTATAATTTAAATGTTGCAGATATGATGATGAGGTGCAACTAGATATCGCGCTTGAAATACATTGTTTGTAAACTAAAAACTTGCACAGGTGCAGTTCCAACGACTGTTTCCCTTTAAATGTAATTTTCTGTGTTTTGGGAATAATAAGGGTTATCCTGATACCTCACTTGTTTCCTTAAAATTATTTAGAACAATACCATTTTTTCTAAAAATGGAACTTGGGCTATTATCAACAAACAATCATAGTCAAGCCATATTTACAAAATTCTGTCAAGAGAATCTTTGATTAAAGGAGATTTCTGTCATGGACCTTAGCAGAATATTTTATTGACCTTCTTAAATCTTAGTCCTTCATCTAAGTAACAACCTTGAACTTCAAACTTATCATGTGTCACAGCCATAGATATTGATGTTGTGACAACCAGTGTTAAGAACTGTAAAGGTTTTCTTCCTGGAAAACACAAAAAATATTTTTACTTGTTTTCTGATTGAATCAATCACTTTCATAGTTTAACCCTTTCACCACCATGGTTTGTCCCAAAACCATTGTTATCAATGGTGATTGTGGACCTGTTTACAGGGAATTGGGGGTGAACAGTTTACTGGATTTTACTGTATAATCTCTTCACACAGATCACTGTTGGAGTGCTGTTGTCTATCAAAGCAGTTGGTGATGTGGCATCGGACACCATACAGGAATGTTTGGAATCCACGTCAGATCATGTCATAAATGATGTCACCAGTTTAACAGTGGAAATTGCCAATACCACCTGTCCCAACTTAGTATTGAACAGCAACGGCTTTCAGGAGAAGCCAAACCAAAGTGAGACCTCGTGTCGGTGTATGCCAGGCTATGCCATGCGCAATGACCATTGCTGTAAGTACAAAGTCTCATATATGGCTCACTCTTCTCCAAACACCTGACGTCACTTCAGGATTTATGAAGTCCACATACTTTTCTTTCATGGATTTGACAGTGTTTTGTCTATTTTTCATATATGTTTGCCTTAATTGCTGATTAACTTTCTGTTTTATGTCTTATTTACGAATGTATACATAAATATGATTGTTTTTTTCCATAATGCTTTCTCAGTGAAATGCCCTGCTGGTACAAATGAACGCAGTGATGCATGCATAGATTGTTCTGTTGGTACTTACCAAGATGAAGATGGAAAGACTTCATGCAAACGATGTCCTGAAAATCACTCCACCTTGGAAGAAAGAAGTACAAGTATTGACAAATGCCTGGGTAAGATCTTAACTCTTTCAACACTGTGGTTTTAGCCAATCCCATTGTTTTCTACAGTTAATTTGGACCTCTAGAGAGAGAAATGATTGTTGTAATTCTACAGCTAGTTATATTGTGCTAAATGTTAGTATAATGAGGTATGATATGTATAGTTCTGTGTTAACCATATAATTTTACACAATTATAAAGTTAGAAGGTACTGGCTATTTTCAAGGAACAAAGTTCTCATTTAATTATGTTCCACTTGCAGATGTACAGTACAGTGTCAGTGAGGGAATTTTCAAGGAAGAAAGTTGTCAATGAAATGGTGATCTAGGAAATGGAATGTCATTGTTGTTTAACTGTACTTTCAAGCTGTCACTTCCAGTCATGCTGTACAGGGTTGTTTCATCTATTCTGTTTCATTACCATGTTGTACAAAATATGAAAGGCATGAGCACAATTACAACTGTTAACATTTCACACAAATTCATTTTTCACACCAGAGGGCATTCAAATCTTTTAACCAAAAGTGCAGCATGAAATAACATATACTCATGTACAGATCACAAATTTCAGACCTTGTCTGTGTATTTCACAGAGCTGTGCCCTCCAGGGAGTTATTCCAGCACTGGGATGATGCCATGCAATACATGTCCTGCAGACACGATATCAGTACAATATGGGAAAAGGCTATGTCAGTCCTGCCCAGAAGGGTCTCACAGTAACCCCGGATCACATCAATGCTTAGGTATCTTAACAACTTCTTTTTAAATTACTGCATAAAAAGGTCATGAAGAATGAATGTCAAGTGGCATTTTAATATCACTTACTTTGATATTTACTATATCAAAAGAAATTTCTGTCATATTGATTTTAAACATACAGCATGCAAAAGTATGAAAAGTTTCACTTCAAGTAAAGTTGAATGCAAAGGGTGGCTCTGTAACACTATGCTACTAGTGGTCAGGGCTTGGAGTTCAGTTCATGGTGATTGCTAATGATTTTATATGGTGAGTATGTATCAAGCATATAAGAAAAGAAAAGTGGTATTTGTAGATTTTGAAAAAAGAGAATACTTAACTAATGCTTCAATCTGCAAATATCTTGTTTATATGTACTTTTAGAGATATCATAAGACTGGAATTTTATCCCATACAATGTATGTGTCGCATAGTTCTGCATCTTATGATATTAATAGTTTTTCATTATTTAACCTGAACTTTCCATGAATAGAAATCTGCTCAGCTGGAAGTTATTCATCCACTGGTCTTGAGCCCTGCATGCCATGTGATTTCGATTCCTACCAGGATTCTTCCCAGGCCACTGGTTGTATTGAGTGTGCAGACAACGAACTCACAGAGCAGAAAGGTTCTCAAAGCCCTGGTGATTGTAAAGGTAAGATGTTTCAATGTTTATTACCATTTAGCTGAATTATCGAATGTTTTTCTTCTTCCCGTAAGGTCTATATATAATTGTAATATGTGAAGTATGTGTAGTTGGCAACGAAATGGCAGTTTTAGTAATCATTTGTGTTTGACCTAAATGCGCCTTTTTCCTGTTTTCATCACATCAGATGCCTGTGCCAATTTTCCTTGTGCAAATGGTGGGACTTGCATGGCATTTTCTCACACATGGCATTGCCAGTGTCCTGATAACTACTTCGGGTAAGTTAAATTGTTTCAGGAACTTCAGCACACCTTCTACACTGTACGTGTGGAAGAAACTTATTTTAATAGGTACAAGACTTTTGTAGAGAAATATTGATTTGGTTGTTAAGCTCCTTGCACACACCTTAATTGTCATGCGCTGTCTATATCTCTGTCTCTGCAGGGTGAGATGTGAAAACGCTTACAGCTGTGCAAACAGCAACCCATGTTCCAATGGCGGAACCTGTGTCCAAACCGAACATTCCTACTTTTGTGAATGCCAGTCTGATTACTATGGAGATGCCTGTGAAATCGAACTCACGCCGTGTTCCAGCAATCCGTGTGCCAATGGTGGAATGTGTTTTGTTGCGGACGGCATTCCTGGTGATTTCCTGTGTGAGTGCCAGCCGGATTACACCGGGGAATACTGTGAAGTCAAAATTAATGACTGTGCTAGTAACCCATGTAACAATGGTCTGTGTATAGACATGGGATACCAGAGTGTAATGTGTTTCTGCTTTTTTGGCTGGACTGGAGACTTCTGTCAGATAAACCAAAGTAAGCATGCTGAATTGAAATCATCCTTTCTTGATACCTCAATTTTATATCTGGCCACTAATACAAGGTACACTGTTAACAATAATTGAAAGTGTAATGATGGATCATCTGATGAATTTTTGTGAATCCACTTTTCTTTTGACATAATTTCCTTAAGATTGCAAAGATTTCACATACATCAGTTTGCCTCATTCCAGAAATCAGTTTGGTGAAAATCTTTGCGGTCATTAATCTTTGTCTGTTTTGTGCTGCTTTGTGCCTATGTTTATAATAAGTGACTATGTGTTATGAATTTTGACCTAGTGTTATCGAATTATGGATGGTATAATTTTGATTATTAACCTGATTGTAATTGAATAATCAGATTCCTGTGAGCCGAATCCTTGCGTCAACGGAGGAACCTGCACTGGTCCACCGTCAAGCTGTCAGTGTCCGCCAGGCTATACAGGATCCGCTTGCCAAATTGATGAAGACGATTGCCAGGGTGTGGTATGTCAGAATGGTGGTACATGCCATGATGGTGTCAACGAGTTTTCATGCGAATGCCCGCTAGGTTGGATGGGTAATTTGAGTCTTAAATTGTTTTCATTTTTGAATGAATCGTCATCGATAAATATCAAAAATACTACTCATTGAATCTGCTCTCAGGCAAACAGTAATCACCATTATAACAATTTGGCAGTTTGTTCATTTGTTATGCAGAAATTGCAGAGTTTAATAAAACCTGTACAATTTGAAATATGGAGTATATCATTGCAGGCTGGAATATTTAGCATTGACATTTTGGGTGACAACACTAAAGTAAAGTGTAATACTTGTCTAGTGATAAAATGACACATTTGGATCATAAACTCATAACTTTAGACTGCATTCATGGCGTTGTGTCTGTATATTTTATCTCCCAATGACAATAATCAATTTCACAACCCAAATTACCAAATTGTTGTCAAATTATTGGCCTAAAACTTGAAGCAAGATTAAACCAAAAATGAAAGATTTGAAGAAAATTCTCTACTTTACAACATCTGAAAAATTTAATTTATTATCTTGTGCTCTATACTCCAGGTGTGTTCTGTGATGTAGCTGACACCGACCCGTGTGATCCTAATTTCTGTGTCAATGGAGATTGTGTGGCTGTTGAAGACCCATCAGTGTGTCTGTGTCCTGGCTATGAGTGTTTGTGTAACCCTGGATTTGTTGGACCTCTGTGTCAGGTAGGGGAGTTATTCAAATCGTGTTTCATTATTTTCATACTGTAGTTGACAAAGGGCATTCAATATAATCTGAATAATTGCTGCATTACATAGCATCATTGAATCATCCTTTTGGAGTGATGCGGATACAGCTCATTATTATACATCTTATATTGAGAACATTCTCCAGTAAGTTTGCGTGTGCTAAAGTGTGATAAAGCTGTACGGAATGCCCATTTCCAGGCACCCCATCCTTTGCAGTTGCATCTGTACCTTGGTATGTTTACGGTTTAATGATTTCATGGGACCGATGGGACTATTGCCAGAATATATCTTGTGCTATGTGTATGTGTAGTGCACAGGAGGCTATCAAGAAGCGTGTTCACATTAGCATTCTGCACTTACACCATTAATCGGAAGAAAATCGTAGACATTGCATGAAAATGGTCAATATTTAGCCTAGTTGATGCCCCAGTCAGGAATGTAATGTATAATGTAGATACATAATGAAAACAAATGTAGAACCAATGTAGATGTACCGGTATGATAAAAAGGTTTCATGGAGGGTGATAGGCTACGACAAAATCCTCATTTTTTCCTTTGTTGTATTTTCATAGTAACCTCATAGTTATAATGTAGTCTTTTCCGCCTGTCCCACTGAACTAAGTAATGGTACTATAAGGCTGAGATTTGAGTCCCTTAAGGATTACTCTTTGTTTCTAAGACCTTGGATTTTTCTGATATAGTTTTTCAGTTGCCAGGTGTGTGTGTGTGTGTTGGATTCCAGCTTAATTTTGTTACATTAGTCATGACAAATTTGCAACATCAGATTCATGGGGTCACTGAACCATATTCTTCTGTGGTTCAGATGTTGTTCATGTGTTTGGTTCACTGTCTAACTGTGCTGGCCAACAGTACAGTAGATTTAGAATTCCAGTCCTGAAGAGAACTCTATATTGGTTTTTTTTTCACATTTTATAAATTTTCTCACATCAAAATCCAAATACTGACCATTTTTTCCATTTTCAGCTTGAAGTTGATGAGTGTTCATCCAGCCCATGTCATAATGGTGGTACGTGTGAGGATCAAGTAAATGCCTTCACGTGTTCCTGCCCAGAAGGGTTTGTAGGTGCCACCTGCGATGAACTCTACGACTACTGTGGAAATGAGCAGGAATTCTGCAAGAACGGAGCTACTTGTATCAACGTGATTGGTGGACATCAGTGCAGGTATGTCTCAGATTTTGATGAAAACATTATCCCTAATAGAATATGTGGTGTTAACCCCGTACACATTTCTTATCTGCATTTGTTTATTGTTTACAGACTCAGACTAAAGAAATATTCTGATAGTGCGCTCCTTATCAAAGTATGAACAAATTATCCCTGCAGATTTTCAAGACATGAATATATGCTACAAGCATGAGATTAGAGCAGATAAGACATGCAAGTAGCAAAACTGACATTAATACTACGTTTTTGAAGCAGTTATGAAAGTCAGTATTGTATACGGTCATTGAAAAGGCCAAAAATTGCATTCTGTTATTATTCAAATTACGCAATGTCTTAAACTAGAGTTGGAGTCTAGCTGTGTAATGTTATGCCGTTGTAATCTCTTACTTACTTTGTGCTTTTGGAAATATTTTTGGAACAAATGGGTTCTGATCAGCAATATGGTCTACTGTGTGACAGTGACAAGTTTCAAAAGGAGAATATAATGTAATCAATCATGAGCTGGTTTCATTTCTGAGATTCTTTTAAGCAATTAACAGACAAGACATATTTGATATGAGACTTCACTATATATTTCTAGTTGTGTCAATGGTTGGACGGGCATAGACTGTACCACAAGCATCAATGATTGTGTTGGCAATCCCTGTGAGAATGGTGGCACTTGTGTCGATGGACATAATGAATTTGTCTGTAATTGCATGACTGGTAAGTCCCTTGGTTTTCACGGTTTTATCCCTTTATTTTACTTCAGTCTGTATTCTCTGTCATACAACCTCAAGTGCAGACAATGGTCTGTATAAATTTCTTATTAAGCGTTTGCAAACTAAAGTTACTTTTGAACATGACATGTAGCACAGTAATAAGAAAACTTGTTCGGACAAATCATATGGACTAAAGTTGCAAGAGCACAGAACGAGCATGATATATTCTATCATGCAACATTCCTACTTGATACAGTTTTGTTATGATTTTCATTCTATCACTAGTATCAGTGTGGGCTGCATGCCATAATGATATTGTTGTGAAGAGTGCATTAGCATCTTTTGTAGAACTTAAGTTTGTTTGACATAATAGAGTGTATTTCACACCACATTCTCACAAGAGTGCTTTGCATGCTTATATAATGTAGGTTACGAAGGACCAACCTGCAGCGAGGACACCGATGAGTGTGTTCCTTCACTGGGCACCTGTCAGAATGAGGGGGTGTGTGTAAATTCTGTGGGAAGTTACCAGTGCCACTGTGTGACGGGTTTTGAAGGCATCAACTGTGAAACAAACATTGATGAGTGTGAGAACAATCCATGTCAGAATGGTGCATTGTGTGTGGATGGGATCAATGAGTACAGCTGTGACTGTACTGCTTTCTATGAAGGGTTTGACTGTGAAAAGGGTAGGTATATTTTCTACTTATCCACAATCATGGATATTAGATGTCACCTGTGAATAAATTTTCACTTTGTTAGTTGATAAAGTCAAATTTGTAAACTCCTCAGATATTAATTTCAGAAAGTGTGGACATGAACATGTTGACCAATCATGAAGTCTCCTTTGTATCACATTCAACAAAATCTCACAATTAAACTTACAATTACTCCAGCCAATCTCCATATATGATAGAACATTCTCACCCAGTCACTTAAGTTTTATCACTTCAGAAAAGGTTATGAAATTAAATGTATGAAAATACAGCACAAACACTGTCAAAGTGAAGGACAAGTTTGGCACAGTGGTTAAGTTACTCAAAGTATGCCTATGATTTTTAAAAACCCATATAAAAATTTAGGGATAGATATTCCTTGTTAAAGATGAATATTCTTACCAGTACATCGCTTAGTGTACATCTTCACAAATGTTTAATTAAAACAAGAAGCTCAAGGATAGTAGGATATTAATTTTCTGTCAATAACACCAACTTTATTTGTGGATTTGATCGTAGGATATTAATCGTCGGCCAATAACATCAAATGCATGTGTGAATTTGATTGACCGGGCAGGACTATATATTTTATGTATAACTCCATTGATTTGTTTAAGATCTGCCAAAAGTTGAGTATGCAGAAAGTTGATATGTAAACTTCCATTTAATGACTTGTTGTTCCATGTGAATTTTGTTCTCTTTTCAGAGAAATCTGAAGAATTTGATTTATACTTTTGTGTGAGTGATGGCGCCATGTCAAGCACAGATGTGTTGGATTTTGCCAAAACGGAGTTTACGCTAATGTTTTGGATTCGCTACGCTTTTCAATTAAGTGGAGGAGAACCTTTCCAGTTGATGACTTCAGACAATGGGTAAGACTTCAAGAAGTCTTATAATAAGAAAACTTGCAGTCTTAATATTAAAATTAAATATTTTGCTAACATCTCAGTATTTCACCTTCGAAGCTTCCTAGCTAAAGAAATCTAATAGTGGATGGCCCATAGTGGATGGCAACTGAGTTCAACAGGTAATAACTGTAAAATGTCTAAGGAAGGGATTTTTAAAATGCTGAACTTGTCAAACTTTTAACATAGCACTGTAGTGAAAAAATATTTGCAAAACATTTCATGTATAAAAGAGTTGAAAGTGATATACCAAGCATATAAATACAAATGTAATATACAAAATATAAATGTCAATCTGCAATAATGTGTAGACAGTATACCAAATATGTTAGTACCAAACTTTGCACAGTAACCCCTGATTTTTGCTCTTGATTTGGTAAGAGTATGGTTGAAAGTTTGAGCAAGAGTTTTTAAGTCTTTCACCTTTGAGACATACTACCTTAACACATACTTTGTTCCTGCCTCACTGTTGCATCATTTGTCACCTAAGATGAATGCCACCTGAATCAGCTGTTACTGTTAGAATTAAATTTTTCATTATTTTAACCATCGTTACTTTAAAATGAAAATCTAAGTTTTTTTGAACAAGCTACTGCTCAAAGCAGCTAATCATTTCCATTTCTCACAGAGTGACCTTTGACCTGTTAGTAAGCCTACCATCATCAGATGAGTTCTTCGTGGTCCAAGACACACAGTGGCATCACATTGCCATGACATGGTCTACAAGTACCGGCACTGCCAAGTGGTACATCGATGGAATCGCAGTTCTGGATTCAAGCCTTAATATCAGTCCTGGTGCAAGTACGCCATCATTGTGAGTATTTGCCAGTCTTTCCTGTATACCACACAAGCAAATTTGTGTTTGTATACTTCAGTACTTCATTCAGGTGCTCAAAACACCATCCATCACTATTGGCACTTTATCACTTTTTTTCAGTTTCACCGGCCCTGTTTTTGTCACCATTTTTTGATTTTCAACTTTTACAAGTCAAGCTCAATCATTCAGTGTGTTCTCTATTTTCGAGTAACCTGGACTTTAAAGGAAATTTTAAAATTAAATTCACATCAAAAATTTGGTTTGTGATTATAAGAAAAGTCTAAATGGCTTATTGCGGACACGTCAAAGAATTCAAGCTGATGGGTAAGCGTCAATAGGTACCTGCCAAGCAAACTCACTGTTGCATGTAGGATAGAGTGCACTTTGTTTGAACCTCTTTTTTATCCTTTATTTTGGAAAAGGATGGTTTTAAGTTTCCTAGTGCATATTAACCCTAAGTGGCAAGGTCAGGCTTGTGAGGTAAAAACTTCAGGAAGATACATACATTAAATACACTTTTTAAAATTTTAAACAAAGAATCTAACTGTATGTAAAGTGCGAACACTCCACATTTAACAGTTTCTAATCCTATAATTAACAATGAAATTAAAACAGAGAAAAACTAGAAAGCATTTGCAAGCAAAAGGGAAGTTCCAGAGACCAGAGCAGCGGAAGAAATGAGAGAATGTGTGACAAAGATAGGTGCAGAATGAAAGAGTGCTTTGGATTTTAATATTTAAGCACGTACCTATAGTTAAGGGCTGATAACAGTAAACACCATAATACAACTAAAAGCATGGCAGTCCGGGGAATTACAGTACACAGATTAAAAATGCCTACATATACGGTAAAAACGCAACAGATACGTATTGGGGCGACAACGCACGGAAATGTATATCAGACGACATTCTCGCGAGCCAGAGCAATAATTGTCGCTCCGCTGACCTACGCAAAAATCAATCGCTTGACGGGTAGCACTGAGTTGTTACCGTAAAGAGGCGCGTGGTTTACAACGATAATCAGACGAGAGGAAACATCGGACCTCGGCCGTTGAAATTGAAAACCGAGGCCACATGCATTTTCATTAAATAAGCACAGACTAAAACAATTTTCATTGCTATGTCGCTGTTTTCACAAGATACTGACCGTTTGATCTTGGAAAGTTGAGTTGCTTTTACGTGCAGCCAGCGCATGCCGGTGCGGTGACAGACAGTTCACTATGAACAGATGAATGCCTAGCTTTGCATGGCAGGGCTGTGTTACCGGCGTTAAACGGCCTCGCAGACTGATATAGGAAAAATCGCTGGTGGCTCCTTAGTTTCTCCGCCAAAACAGCCGATTTTGAATCCAAATTTTGCATTGATCTTCGTTTTCCAGCACACCCACTTCGCCTAGGTACACGATGTGCCCATCCGCGCTTGTAAACTTACGGAAAGCCTACTTTTCTCTCTCTATGCGAGCGAAGCGATCGTACCGCCGCCATTGTTATCTCATTAGCATTCTGGCAAAACAGTATAGCGCCACGCACGGCGAGTATTTAGAGAAAAATAAAATCAAAAAGCAACAAAAAACAAAGCGTAAGAAAGCTAGAATTATTAATAGCTGAACGCAATATGATAGTTGAGCAATGCAAAATAAAAAATGAATGATTAAACACACAAGAAATGCCGGTAAAACCCGTCCGAGCTGAGCGATGACGCCATAAGCGTGTCGCAATGCATTCTGGGTAATTAAGGTAAAATTTGTGTATAGCATGTTCTATGGTAGTAATACCGGAAATAGAGAAAGAAAGAAAGAAAGAAAGAAAGAAAGAAAGAAAGAAAAGGAAAGTGAGCAAAAACTAACAGTTCCAGAGCTGGTCTCTGGAACTAATAATGTTGTGAGAACAGTAAAAAATGGTTTTTAATATTGTTATACTTTTCAGTATTATGACATACTTTTTCTCCACAGTGTACAAGTTGTTCTTGGTCGTCCCTACCAGTCAACAGACAATACCCAGGCTTTCCATGGTGAAATCAGTCAATTTACAGTCTTCGACACAGCGCTAGATACCACCTCAGTTTCCCAGGCATCAGATAGTTGTAACTACGGAACAGGCCAGGTTGTGAGATGGCTTGACTTCTTGGCATATTTAACCGGATGTGTCCATGAAGTGGACGTTTCCCTGTGTGGCAATAATGAGAAGTGTCCGCCGAGTGTCTTCTATGAAGGAAGTGCCTGCCCACAAAACACCATCGGTAAGTGTATTTCCTAGCCAGTCTATTCAGAGGGGTCTTATTACCTTTCTCAGGTCAGGAAACTGAAAGTCAGAATAAAAATTGATGTTCTCAGAAGATCATCAGGACACACACTGGTGTGACATACATTACAACTGTCACACAGTATTGGAGATTTCCAATTATTCATTATGATTTGTACCTCACAGATTCCTCAAGTGAAGGCTACCATGTGTAGACAAATTCATTGACTGGTTTGGAAAATTCTAAAAACGTACATTTAAGCACGCCATTCTTCTAAATTTCCATTTTAAGTTATTTGGAAAATCATGCTAAAATGAAAGAGGAGAGATTATTTTTGTAAACTGTTGCACTTCATGTGCCCTCAGCCATTCATCGGTGAAAATCACACAGAATTATGGATAAGTTATTGTACTGTGCAGTTTCATTTTATAAAATTGACCATGTATATGTATGTCTTATAGGACAGGTTGATGAAAATCACGTTTGTGTTTGGAGTTGTAAGCGGTCAAGTCAGTGGAAAAACATCAATGCTCCATATCCTAAATAAAACATATTCATTTACGCAAAGTGCATTTAATACTGAGAATTCTTTCAGTATGCAAATTAATTAATAATAGGTCATTATCTATGTAGAGTGCTGGTATTCATTGGCCTGAAATTTTGCATAATGTAGTTGAAAAACTTATTGGTCATGGTTGAGTTTTACCCAGTTTGACCAATTTGACAGTGAAGAATATGGCAGAAAAGCGTTTCACAAACAAAAGTCATATTAACCCTCTGAGTGCCAAAGTCAATTTTTGTCACCCTCATAAAACATACCCCAGTGAAATTTTTTCAAGTTTTTGCCAAAATTTTGATAAAAAACTGTAGTCAATGAAATGCGATGTTCATTTGGTCCAAAATTATCAAAAGAATTTCATAAAAGTTCATAAAAATTGGCAAAATGTTGCATTTAAATTTGTTGAAAAAAATTATAGCACTCAAAGGGTTAATGGTAACATCAACCATTTTTGTGGACTGGATGGGACAATGTACTGTCATTTTCATTGTAATGCTGATCATTTTCAGTGAGTGGTAAACAAAACTTCAATCAGATAAAAAATGTCAGTCTGAGAGTCTAATGAAATTTCAGCAAATGAAATGAATTTCAGTAATGACAAGGTATGACCTCATCTTGTTTTGAACAGATAGTGAACCACCAAAGCTAGTCCCTGGAACCTGCCCAGACATGGTCCAAGCCATCGATCCCGATAATCGTCTGGTCCAAGTCATCTACACTCAGCCTGAATTCACAGATAACATCAACATCACAGATTATTTCTGTACCGTACCATCTGGCACTGTGCTGTCCTATGGACTCTATGCAGCATCTTGTATTGCCTTTGACGCTGACCAAAATCGTGCAGAGTGTAATTTTGTGGTGTATGTTCTCCGTAAGTCCTGTTACTTCAATGCTGTTGATAATTTCAGGAGTACAGCTATGGAATACACTATCGTAATCACTCCAAAGAAAAAGATTAAAATGATTTATGAAAAGTTATACTAATAGAATATTTTAAAATTTAGGAATCAATAATTCATTGTTCCGGTACTGCAAAGGAAATGTAACGAAAAAAGGAGTGAGCCGTGTTTATTTTGAACCAAGCACTTCTTACTCTGCCAAATAAATACATACTTCCAATTGAATACATTTTCAGAGCAAAATCATTTTTCCGAGGCTACCATAAATACCATCGGATACAATATATCAGACAATTATCAAGGAGAACTGAAACCTATCAGTATTCTGTTGTATGGCTAAAAACAAGACTTAAGACTCGTGTCATCCTGTTGCGTGTAAAATCTTCACTAGTGTAATATTTTAATAATTTCATGAACTCCCGTTGTCTACTGGAGGGAGGGAGGGAGGGAGGGATCGATTGATCAATGTTAACGGATAAAATTTGTTCTCTCCCAACAGCTCATGGATGTTCTAATCCAGCAGCCCCAGTGCAAGGCAGTAAGACCTGCGGTGTTTGGCAATATGGCCAATTCTGTAACATTGCCTGCAATGAGGGATATTACTTTACATCACAGCCAGCACCGTTCTATGTGTGTGGCAGAGAAGGTGTGTGGGATCCGCGGAATCCGGATGAGATATTCTCATTCCCAGGATGTGCAGGTCAGTTTCCATTTGTCTGTTGTATCCTAGAACAAACCACTTTTGAGCAATATCTCTCTGGCTTCATTTGTCAATAACATTTCAAATGTTCGTGTTGTTCATAACTTGAAGTTTGACCTCCATGATGGGTTATGGCGCCAAAGGTGAAATTTATTCGTTTTAATTGTCATGACGTCTTTTTATGCATCCTTATGAAGTGTTCTGGGAGACTAGCAATTTTATGCAAGATTGAAGTTGGTTAACATTGAAACCAATCAATGACAGCAAAGTTATCGCCAATAACTTCTATTTGATTTGATATTTCACCATTTGATGAACATCATAGACCTGAATATAATGTACGTTTTAAATATCGGCAATCATTTTACATTGTAAATACCAGGAGTTGGTATGAATTTGCTAATATTGAAAATGTTAAAGACAGAAAACAGGCATTTAACAAGATTCGTGTGACAGAATGTGTTTGTTTAGTACATGTATGTATAGGTTTGCAGTTATTATCATTCAATAATTCAAAATATTTGTTTTGAAGAAACACTTAGTAATTCAGTCCTGGCCAGGGAGCAATGCTTTGTTTCATTCTCAAATACATACTGCATAATCTATCTCAATACAGACGCTGAAACTCCTGGTGTTTCTGTCACTGGCACCATCAGCTACACAGTGGCCGCATGTTCCTCGGATGGCCCCAACCAAGAACTGGTGGATGCTTTCAAGGAGAAGATTAATAATCTGAATGGCGCCCTCAACTTTGAAGTGTGCGGTGCCATTGTCTGTGACTTCACCAACATCCAGGTCACCTGTGGTTCCACTGGTAGAAGGCGGAAACGAAGTGATGTGGCAACCATTGATTTCACTTTTAACGCAGAGTAAGATGCTGAGATGCTATAGTCAATAAATTAATTACAATGTTTGTAATGTTATATTCAGTGCTCTTACGTTCTGTGTTTTACCACTAACTTATCTTTCCATGGTCATAATCTCAACTTCTATCTCATTACAAACATTTCATCTTCTCTTCTTCCATAATGCAGTACCTTGATCTCTGCAAACATATCTATCATAACACACTGTGTTTATTAGCTTGATATCATAAACTGATTTCTGATTAATGAACATGAAGTTCACTCATAGTTACACTCTGTGATTTATAAACACGCCATTCCACAAAACATTCCTGTAGTTCAGATGCCCAGTGTTTCCTGTTGATCCATCTATCCATCCATTGTTGAACAATGCAAACCATATATACAGCTACATATTTTCTATCAACCAAGTAATCCCTCCATTAATGAATCAATGAACCGCCATCCATCACCAACCAGCCAAATATTAACCCGTCCACCTTCAAGGTCATTCATAATTCTCTGACAGTTGCCAAGTAACCCAGCCAATCTACATGTGTACATGTGTATTAACCCATCAACATACCAAGTAACCCATCCATTACTCAATCAGTCCTCAATGAACCCATCTGTCCATTACTGAACATTCCCAACAAGCTACAATATCATCTATCCACAAAGTAACTCATCTGTAAATCCATCAGTTCCAAATCAACCCATACACTATTACTGAACATCCCCAACTGGCTGTATAAACCCATGTATCACAACAAGTACACTACCGGTATCTAACCTCTCCATCAACCCACCTTTCCATGGCTGCCCGAAACTGCCCAACCCATCCTCATATAAATGTTCACTTCAACGCCCCCACTTGCTAATCACACATACCATTTACAAGGTATTACTGCCCGTACAGGCACCCATTAGCAGTAATTTTTCAAAGGTGTTTGCACAGAGCTGAATGGCTCAGCTAGTATGTCTGCTTGTGATTATTTTTGAGACGCAGCAAGCTGAATATGGCAAAAAATAACCATATCCCCCTTGCCACTTTCATGAGCCTAGGGACCTTACTGGGCAAGAAGAATGACATTCCTCACATCTTTCAATATGTCCATGCACCATCATACCTACTATACCACAGTATTTTTATATCCTCATGATTTCATTCAACCTCACGCCCATAATTTCAAATGCTCTCTTGCAGGTCAGAGCAGGTGAACGACCAAGACGTCGGTGAGATCTTAGATGAAGCGGTGTACAGCGGTGACCTTGACACCGCTGAAGGTCAGGCTGATTATGGCAGCTTCCAATACAGGGTCATCGTCCAGTGTTCTCCAGGAATGGTCAAGTACAATGACTTGTGTGGTAAGAACCATTCTATGCTAATCCACATGCTACAAATGTTTGTCCCCTGCTACAAGCAGGGGATAATGGAGATTATGCAAGATTTTGTTGGGTGGTAAAGTTTTGTTTTCACTGTCAACCTCACAGAAGATATATGTACATGGTTTTTTTTAAATAAAAGTCATATTTGAAATCTGTACTGAGTAAAAATATTTAGAAACATTTAATCCAGTTCATAATATTTTGATTTAATATTTTGTTTGTGATAACATTCAAGTTATCATGACAAGCATCATTTGAAATTTTGAAAGGCAGTGTTTTGTCTGCGAATAAATTCTTTCATGTGTGATGTGTCAGACAAACAATCATACTTTAACTCACATGCAATTCTGTGTCAATCAGTAAACAGTCAGTGTGATGGTACAACAAGACTACACATAAAAACTATTCATTTCAAAAGTGAGCAATATTATTTGAGGTCTTTGTCCATTTTTAGGTGTTTCATGCACGTGGCATAAAAAATTGCCAAAAAAAACCGGATTTCCTCTGAAATTTCATTTTTGTGTTGTATATTACTCATTTTTGCATTTCAGTATACTGTCCTCCTGGAGAATATCATGACACACAGAGTGACACCTGTCAGAAATGTCCAATTGGACAATACCAAGACAAGAAGGGACAAACTGAGTGTCTGTCATGCCCTGATGGTACGACAACACAGGGTAAAGGAGTAATTTCAAACACAAAGTGCCTTGGTAAGTGTAACTACTAGTATGTCAAGCGCCCTCTTGAGATGAAATGTAGAATTCGCTTTGTTTTCCCGATTGCTGTGTTCGCTATTTTTGTTTGCCGGAGAAACCACTTTAACTGGATATCAGAGGTCAGACCCTCTTAATTACAACTTTATTGCATACCTTGTTAAGTTATTCTGAAATAACATTTTTCCTAATAGTTACTGTGAATCCAATTGTTTCAGTCATAATACCTCACAGTTGATGCTTTAAAATGAAAGTTTACAGAAAGATATAAAAAATTCTCAAACTGTTACCATTGTCCGAAATTGTCAGAACTATTCTACAACATATTAATGTAAAGGAATGTGCTTGTGCAAAGTAGCATTGTAGCAAAGTAGTATTGCTGTATTTTATCAATAAAAAGGAAAGTCAATCCAACAGTTTTCTCTTCTGATTCTAAAACAGTGATTAAATGTTTGTCTATATCTTTATGGTGCACTCAGCTTTGTTTTTGATGTTTTACAGATCGTGATTAAAGCTGTTAGTCTGTTTCACAAGACAAACTTTTATCACAAATTGGATTTTTTATGGTTTCACAATAGTGTGTTTACATTTAGTTGGACACTAAAAGAACAGACTTTTTTTCTGTAATCTTAGTTATTGTTCCCGTCAAAACTTGTCTCAGACTCATCAATGCAAAAAAAGAAAACATTTTGTGCAGGTTTTAGATAAGAGCCATTAGGCAACAAAAATAGCTGGCCACCCTTCCCTTCCATATCAGCCACTTTTCTCAAGAAAGAATGTTTTTTCCCATCCTTGATCCTAGCAGTTCTCTCCCTTGTCAATTTAACTGCAGACATTTGAAATTGCTGTCCACTTTTTAACTTAGTAACGTCCCTGTCTTCATGAAACTCTTTACTGCCATAGCTGCCTGTAAGTGGTAATTGGTAATCTACCAGAAAAATTTTAACAACATTATTCAGGTTGGTATCATAGCCTGTATAGCTAAATGTGTATACTACCTTTTTTGCAGAAATGTGTGCAGCTGGTCAATACAACGTCAACAATGTGTGTACCTCCTGCCCAGTCGGTATGTATCAAGATCAGGAAGGAAAATTCAATTGCAAGGCCTGTCCTAATGGCAAATCAACAGAGTCTGTTGGTGCTGTTTCTCTAAGTGATTGTAAAGGTAGGGTGAAATTAAAATAAATTATACTATCTGACATCGCAACTTTCAAAAATAAGGTATATGTGAAGATAAGTAGGAATGTAGGTATGTGCTGAAAATTCGGAGATTGCTGTGTAAGCTGACTTTCAGATGTATGTTGATATAACTTTAAAATACATGAAGTGCTTTTGATGTATACCGGGTATGTGGATTATTATGCCAGGGAGATATGGCTGGTAAGTGTAGTGTTTATGTACATGTGGCTAGCTGTAAAGGTACAATTGTTAGGTCAGAATGATTGTATTATTGATGTATGTAGGCATTCTTTTTCATTTAACTTTGTATATTTTAAAGCTTCAAAAAAGAGAGCATCAAAAGATTTATGAAAAGAAAAGTTCAGGTTTTGTCTAGTAATTAGAACTTTGCTCAATTTATTTGACTGAAAACACTTCCTCGAAACTCACGAGGTTGAGCATCATTAGGATGCATCATAGGTCCAATGGTTAGGATATCAGATGCACAATCAAATGATGGTGAGTTTAAGACCCTGGTATACCGTAGCAGTGGACTCACTGTCAAAGGTATATGAGTTCCAGACTCTAGGACATGGTGTCATACCCTTGAGCAAGGCAATTTACCGGTACTCCTATTGCTAAATGGTGGTAGTCGGTTTTAGATACCAAATCCAGTAAATAGGCTTCTCATCTGTTGAATGATGAAGTAAATTTTAAAAAAAAGTATGACATGATCAGCAGCCTGTCTTTGCTTGCAGATTTTGACCAATCAATTGCCTTGACATATAGGTTTTAAGTTTGGACCAATCAATCACCCTGTAGGTTTAGACTTTGACCAATCAATGGCCTCTATTCTATATGTTAGTTACGCACTCTCTATGCTGACATCAAACTATTGACATTGTCCACCCTGACTGAAAGAGTCTCAGCTTTCTGACTGATCAGGTTTACACTGGTCAATAAAATACAAAAAGACAATCGCACAGAAGTACCAGCCATGTCTATTGCACTGACAGGGTCTTTGAAGAACCCTTTGCAGAGTACAGCACAAAAGTGGCATTGTCTGTGTTGCCGACACACCCATAGACCAAATAATGTCTAACAGAAACTGACCACTCTCAGAAGGCCCATTACATTGGATATAAGAGATCATTAAACACTGAACTATAATTTAGACCATTCTGGAAACCATCAACAGATAGAGATTTTGTGCAGCGTTACAGATACATGCATCGCATAGCTATATTTCTCATTGTCAGTATACGATTGAATTACTGAAAGTGGCCACTATGGTAGATAGAGCCATAACCAACCTACATTCAACCACAAACAATGAGTTTACAATGAACGGCCCAGTTACATCTTTTTATAAGTCAATTATCGCATTGAAATTCATGACATGAATACATGTACTGGTCAAAGCCCTCTCTCAGTAATGGCCAAGACCTTGCCCTATATCAGAGACAAGGTCATGACTTCTATGGAAGAAAACTATATGAAATGTAGGAGAAACATTAGCAAGTACAGATTCCATGCTTTCGCTGCGCTTGCTAATCTTGCAGACTCTAAAATTTTCCATTTGAGCAGATTCGTTATGCCAAGTAAACATTGTCTGGGTCCTCATTTCAAGTGATTTACTTAACACTTAGGGGTCATCACTACCCTATCCACTCCATGCAATTGCTGTTTACTGGCATGCAAAAGCTCTTTTGATGACCAGCTGTTTTGGAGACAAAAATATTTACTTTTGAGGCGCAGTGGTTTTGCTCTAATGAGAGACTGCGTGGAGCCACACTGTCAGCCATCACTGTACATGTATGTACTGTCAGCAACTTAGAAGATGATTCAAAGACTGTACAGTATAGACGGTCTATTTTTCTAAGATATTTCTCAATCAGTTACTCTCTATATCAGCATCTTAGACCTGCTTCCAGTATTGGTCTTCACCTCCTCATCTGTCATCCATTATCCATCCACTTGTATCAGTCTATTTGTCACTGTTTCTGTCTCTATGTTTGTCTCAGTATGTCTCTGTTTCTCTTGGTCTCTGTTTAATTCTGTTAGCTGATACTGTAAGTGTGTCAGTTTACAAGTCTCCATCTGTCTAGCAATCTTGTACATCTTTCTTTTTAACAATTTTCAGAATGGGTTGACAATGAGACAGGCAAGTAAAAAGACCAACAATATAATTACATGGAAACTTTGTACAAGTAAGTCAAGTAGAAGGCAAAACTAGGCAGATATATTTGTTACTTTGGCTGAACAAAATTCAGGTCTATGATTGCATGCCACAAAACATGGTACAATACTTCAATTTTCACCGAAGATGTCTGTAAGACGCCACATCAATGCTTCATGTGACAATCACATTGCTACCTTTTTGTTTTGATGAACAGCAGTCTTGTACTGCGTTCGTATACCGCAGTGCGTTGTCTCCCATGGCAACCACCCTATTCAAGTGAACGACCCAAATACAAGGCATGACCGCACCCGGGTCAGTCCAACCCACTTGTGACTTGCGCTTTCCTCATTGCTATGTAATTCAGTAGATTAATGAAACACATTTCGAGAAGAAGAGAATGTATCAGGCTAATAGATTTTTGACATGTTTTGTACTTTTAAGATTAAATTTATTGACTAGCTCTTTCTGAATGTCAATCCATCATGTTTTTATGTGATGAAAGTATAGTTTCACAAGGCTGACATTAGAATGTGAACAATTTTTAACTTTTCAGTGGTCAAATTGTCATGTTGTGTTTTGTTACATACTGGAAAATAAATAATTAAAAAGTTTGATTTTAAAACAGTTGAAAATGATCTGAAATTATGCCTTAATTTCAGTTAAGATATTCAAACATTTTAGTGAAAAAAAAACATATCCTTAGGGCTGCTTTTACTCAGATATTAAAATTGTCGTAGAGGTTTTAATTACAGCCAGATATTAAAATGTAGTTTGCACGTTTTATTGATGTTGTTGAAAATGTACTTTCAAAGGAAGATGATAAATCCACGATCAAGGCAGAATATTCCATTGATAGTTCTGACATCAGGTTATTTAGAGTTTGACAGCATTCACATTGTCTCACTCATGGAAATTCATGGCTTTAAAAGTTTGCTTTCTGTAATCCAAATGCATTGGAAAGTCATTCATATGAGTTTCCTTCAGAAATTCTCTTTTAAAAAGTCAATCACAAAATTTTCTTGTGCAACAGAGATCAGTTTGTTGCTATGGCCACAGCAACCAGCAAATCAGAGGTCCTGCTGTGATGTCGAAGGTCACATTCACTGAAAGTGACGTCAAAATGTCCCTCTATTATATGAATGCATATGTAAAAGATTCAGGACAGTCTCACCAAATTCACTGTTTTACAGAGTCAACATTTCCTTTGACATTTGGACACCTTGTCAACAAGTTTGGACCACTCCCAGTAGCTTTCAATGTGCGAAAGGTTTTTAAAGCCACCATAAAAAGAGAAATGTTCTCACAATAAAGGCTTGTCTGCCTTTGTGTAGTCAATAACATCATATTTTAGATACTCTTGTATGCAGCGTACTATTCATTTGAAAAGTTTGCGTGCAGCTTTACTTGTGTGCAGTCATTTTAAAACTTGTAAATGAATTGAAATTTTCAACTTTTGGTTTTTGTGAAAATCGAAAATTAAATTTTTTCATACAGAGTTAATACTGGATATAGCTGCCAGTTTGAATTCAATATTATATAACTGTTTCTCAAATCCCAAACTTTACACAGTAACCGCTGATTTTTATTCTTGATTGTGGAAGAAAGACAACGTAAAGTTTCCTTGAAGAAAGTTTGAGCAAAAGTTAAAAAACTTTCTGTTTCAAGACACTTATTACTTTTATCTGATCTTTTCTAACCTTTGACCTGGCAACTCCCATGTTTTTGATCAACAGAGGTATGCCTGGAGGCGGGCAAGTATCTTGGTCTTAGCGGGCTTTGTGAGTTGTGCCCAAGAGGTACTTACGGCATTGAAGGAGAGAGCGGGTGTAGACAGTGTCCTTACAGAACAACTACCAGTAGACAAGGATCCGTTTCAGAAACAGATTGTAAAGAAGGTGTGTCAATCCTTTTCCTTTGCATCTTAGATGACAACAAATGTTGCCAAACAGAAACAAATGCCTTGTCACATGTATAAATCTGATTTTATATGCACATATCACAAAGATCTGACCAATCAGCTTTGAGTATATATCTATTCACCATTAGACTCAGCCAATCAAATTATTTGTACCACCCAGTTCAACCAATCAGAACATTTTTGTAAGTGCGCAACATGAGTTGCGCATAAAATATTCATCAGTTTTACAACCTTTTTTAATTTTCATCACAGATCCATGCGAAGATTTCTGTTTTAATGATGGTGAATGCAGTACAGGAGAATCTGGAGCTCCTCAGTGTGACTGTAAAGCTGACACATTTGGAGATCAGTGTGAGAGACATGCTATAACAAATAGTAAGTGAAATATTTCCTCCAATGAATGATGACCATTATGATTCATTCATATCCAATTCCAAGAAATGAAACTCTGCCATAGAAGATAATGGCATTTAACCAAATTTGATGCTAGGTTTGCAAAGCAAAAAATCAAAACGTTATTGAGAGTTAAGGTAATATGCACCTCGAAAGTAAAAGACTTAAACTTTTGCTCAAACTTTCCTTGATGAAACTTTCGACCATTCTCTTACCAAAGCAAGAATAAAAATCAGGGGTCACCGTGCAAACTTTGGTACTAGAGAGGCGAATTACTCGCGATTTCTCGAAATTCGAAATTCAAGATGGCCGCCATCCCTGTGTTAACTCTATGGGGAAAAATAAAATTTTCAATTTTTGAAAAACTAAGACGGTGAAAACTTTTCTTTCGCCAAGAGCTTCAAAATGAGTCTCCACAAGTGGTAGGCCAGTAGAGAATTGATAAAATTTAAAGGCCCGAATTTCTGTCCCCGAGGTGCGTTCTACCTTAAATAAAGTCTAACATGTCCTTCAAGCAGATATCAGAGGCAGCAATATGATCATGTATATGGAGACTGCACGGCAAGACTGAGGAACACTAGGCCCGCACTAACCAATGTTACAAAACCATGTAATCCTAAGGGGTACACTTGGTTCATGTTACTTTGGGAGCCCCTAAGAAAACCCAATCGCCGTGGTTCAGCCCAGCAGTCTTTAGGTGCACCACCTATTCATGTAAATATGTCTTCTCAACTGTCTGAAAGTTTTTACGTTTATTTTAAGTTAAGTTTTTTATTTTGCCTTGTGGTTTCAGACGCTGAAGAACCTGGTTTAATTGCTGGTATTGTTGTTGGAGCTGGAGGCAGTGTTCTTGTCATTTTGCTCATTGTAGTAGTATTCAGAAAGTAAGTCAAAAAACTTCTGTTGTATGGTGTTTCAGAGGATGAAAACCAAAAAGGTCAAAGTCGAAACAAGACTGAGCATAAATTCTCATACATAATGAATAGGGTGTACTTTAGGTTTTTCGTTTAAAATATTCAGGAAAATGCAAGCATCACTGTGCTCAGTAATGAAACATTCCAAATCAGTATTTATAGTGTGGATAGTGTATTTATTTGCAAACGCCTATCATTTAATCTTATCCTAATTAAGTATTTAAAATAAGAGTTTGTTCAGCCTTGGATGTAATTTCTTGAAATTGACTATATGCAAAATTTTACGAACATGAGAATTATAGTAGAAATGGCATTTTCAAAAAAGTTTTCAATGCGACCTTGTGGGGAAGAGACAACTTTAAAATAGTTAAAATCTGTTTAAATGGTGTCATCATTGATGTTTCAGCTACAGATTTCAATTATTTTATGTAGAATGTTTCAAACTTGACTGCTGAACTCTGATCAAATGTGTCAATTTTTCACAGATGTGCCAAAAGGTCGTCAATGAAGCGAGTGCAGCAAGAGACGCCCGTGACGGAATCTTTCATTCTCTCGAGGCGACTCTCCATCTTCCAAGGAAAACGCCAAGTTAGTGAATTTAACATGATGGAGTACTCTGACACACCTTTTCCTCTACCTGGGCACCATAAATACAGCTATAATTACGCCTATCAAGAAGACTTCACGCCAGAGTTTGACCTGGCGTCAGAGTTCCCGTCTGATAATGTATACTCTTTTGACTCAGCTGCATGCTCTAGTCCTGAAAACACGTGGATTAGAAACCCCCGACTTATACCATCAGACGAAGTTATTATTGCAAATGGAGAAAAAGTCTATTATTACTGACAAAAGGATAAGTTAAAAAAATTAAAAATTTTGGCCAAAGGGAAGTGTAATATTATGTTGACCAATATACAGATACAAAGTATCAAATTTAGTCACTTCTTGCATATCATTACAGTTGTACATTTATCAATTTGACAAAATGTCACTCAAACGTTTGACATGGATGATCTATCCTGAACATTGTATCATCTTTCAATCTTCGCTGCCATCTTGCTGTCCCATTTTCCCCAGATGTGTACCAATCAAAGTTCTTCGTTAAGTATCCTTAACAAATAATGTAATTCTTTGCCTACAACTATGAACATATTTGATCATCTATCATGTCTTCTATATTCTTCTTTCACCAAAAAACATATCTGCAGTGTCATTCTATCTGTTGCTTTCTCCATCAAGATTTATTAAATTAACTTATTTTGTCAATAGCACATGACATGCAACTGTACAACCAATTTCAGCCAAACAGCACAAAAGCACTGATCAGTGTACCATATCATATACTAAGTCCTGAGATTGGTTACACTTTAGATGATCACTGTGGCAATATGGATACAGTGTAACATATCATATGCTATTTAAGTCAAGAGATTGGTTACATTTAGATGATCACCATGGCAATACATACAGTGTAACAAATTGTGTACTAAGTCCTAAGATCACTCAAAATGTAACCACATGCAGACTTTTTTGAAACACTGTATCTAAAAAAGTATAAACCAACTTAACTTGCTGTTCTGATCAGTGCTTTTGTGTTATTTTGTTGCAAAGTGTTTTAATTTTTCTATGTAGTGTTACACTTTATATACTGTAAAAATATTGACTTTATACATATATCCCACTGCAATAAGGATAAGTTAAATTTATTTATAATTGATGAAATCATTTAATAACCAATTTAGCAGCTGGTAAAGTAATTAAAGCAAAGCAAAGAGAAAGTACAATATCTGACTAACACCAGTTTTGCTGCATCTGGTGCAAATTGATCATGGATATTTCCATGGTGCAAGTGTTGCAATGAAAATTGCTGATAATTTTTGCCCTTTTTGAAGTCAAAATCTCATCAAAGAGATACAGACAATACAAATTACATTCCGAGCGAGACATTGAAATTAAGCAATGACACAGAAGTGACAAAACTACAAAGTTACTGTAAAGTAAGACATACATCTTTTTCACATATACCAATTTTCTCCTGATGCAAAATTTAAAAATTGTCAACTTTTTCCAATGTGCTTGTTCTCTGAACGCTAGACATTGTAAATACATTTATTTATGAAATAAATCTATTATTTTGCAAGAATATTTCAACATTTTCATAAAATGGTTTTGAGGACATGACATGCAGCTGATTGAACATTCAATTTTGATTTAAATTTGACATTTCAACGAAAGCTTCAAACTTTCTGTTTTGAGGTGCGCATCGCCTTAATTAATCAATTAATAAGTAAATGGTGTGATTTGCGCTCAAGAGTGTTAAAGACTTTCAATCATGTGTGTGGTTACCATGGCTACAAAAGCATCTGTAAACCAACCATTCCCATGATGGCTACATTAATAGCCGAAGTGCCTCTGAACTTGCCAATGACATATAGCTATCTTTGCCAAACGGCATTTGCAGTAAGACAGTTTCTGAAAAAACTTATGATACAGCCATGTATTGACAACTGCATAATACTGTATATCACTTTTTCCTCTATTGTATAGCATTGTAAGATGTAAAACTCTACACTTAATAAATGTAAATAAAATTGAATTTTGCAGTATTTCTTAACAGACTGTGCAATAGACAAGTTTTCTTCAAGGTGGCAGAAATGTAAGGTATTTTTAGATGAAATATAGTATAACAAATGCTGCATTATGTTAATATAACTTTGATTCAAGTCTCACTTGCTTTTGTTCAAGTTCTGTAATTAATCTTCATATGAAAAAATGTTCCAAACATACCATTTTCACCATTCACACTCACACAACCCTTTTTATCTAAATAATGTTAGCTATGGTACTGATGTAAAAACATTGGTCTTCGTTGTTTTTTTTTAACCCTGAAAAGTCTGTGTGTGGTTGCACTTTGAGTTATCCAAAAGTTTCATAAAAGATTACTCTCTCTGTCAATACAATGTATAATATTTTATATGGTTGGTTACTTTGTACATTGTTCTTTCATGAGACCCATGGATCAATGTAACCTCATGTAGACTTTCATGTTTATCAACATCGGTTTCATCGCTATTCTCATCAGTGCTTTCTATCTATATGGATGAAAAGGGTTGTACAATTGTCACCACCCTTTGTCTGCTCACCACTGTTGCCATTTATTGAGCAGAGCTACCTGGCCCCAGAGTCTAAAGTGTCAAAAAACTTACAGACTCCAAATGATGTGTTTTTGCAGGAACTTGGAGAGCCAACACCAACTGTTGTAGACACCTAGTGGTAAACTCAAGATGGCCTGGCCTTCTTGGTCGTCTGTAAATACCGGTCTGCAAACACGACAGTATTTTTTCTACCGAACAGTATACAATTCATAATCTTCATATCGGTACATGTGAAATTTCCTCACGTCTGAGAGAGCTTTCTTATGAATCAATGGTGTATTAATTTCGCTTGACGTGCACTTTGATAAAGCTACACTACACTGCACTACTACACTACACTACACAACACTACACGATACAGAAATACCGTACATTAGCATATATAGGCCTTGCTGTAGCCCAGGTGTTAAAGTTGCTTTGTCTTCTGAAGCATTCTGTATATATCTTTGATGCCAACATCCATGTGTGATCCCAAAATTATGGGTAGGTATTGCTATATTGTGGCAAAAAAGGAGTGTTTTAAGGCGTGACCCTCAGAATTCAACTTCTCAAAACTCTCTTGAGTAGACACTCTCTTTGTGTGTGTTGTCATACTAATTGATACTTTTCTAGGGAGTCCATAAGAAGCAAGGCATTTGCCACGCTCTGTGCCATATACATTATGCTTGCTGTGATCAGAAAATGTCTGTACTCCCTAGCTCAAATTACAAAAGAGCCACTGACAAATGTTTGATCTTCTGGACTTGAAATTCAGCAAATACAAACCTCTCCGCAAACATCTTTATTTTTCATTGAGTTTGTGAGTTCTGGGCAAATAAATGTACACGTATAATATAGACTGTTGGTGTCAAAATAATTTGTTGAAAACACTTTACAACAAGACATTGTCATTTTAATATGATTGGTGTGCATGAAGAAGAGTTGACTTCATATAATGTAGTTGCTGAATGTCATCAACGTAGTTGGAGCCTCGAAACTGAAAAAAAAGGAAAACTGTATTCGCTCCATGACCTTCAAAATGATCTCCAAAAAAAGTATTGTAATAGAAGACCAAAATAAAAGTATTTATTGTAATAGTTAGATAGTCAAAATATCTTTCCCCGAGGTGCAGTCTACATTCATTGTAGATGCTCCTTTCAGGAAAACCATGTAGCCGTGACCCTAACCCTAAATCCCTCTTTAACCGTTCCACAATCCTGAAATAAACTTTCCTCAGTAAGTGGTGTTTGACAATTACTGCTCTACTGCCCTCTGGATACACTTTTCTTCATGCATGCAACATAATGGTACAGATGTGTAAGACACTTTCACTGAAACCAAAACAGCTGTCCATTTTTAAAAAGTCTTTAAGAATTATACTTTGTTTTGTTAATCATTGGACAGTCCAAAATCATGTGTAGTTTTGAAAGGCTTTTTAAGTAAAATATATGCTTGATTGAACCTTTATCATAGTAGACAGTAAGCTTGCCAGCTTACATTAGGATCAGTGGACTTTCTCAGTGTAAATGTCTTTTATGTAATTAGACTCCTTGAAAATAAATTATTCTTTTTACTCAATTCTGCCATTAATACCACACATTATACCCTACTTCACCCTGAACAGTCCCTAAGTTGTCTCCACCAAGATCAACTTTTTCCTACCAATTTCAGGAGAATATAGGGGAGTAATTACACCAGGTATTTTCCAAGAGTTTACACTTATCACAGTTAGCACCCCTGCAGAATCATAAAATGAGTTTTCCTTTTGGTGTATGTACTTACCAGCTGACCTAGGGTGTCTGTTAAGATAAATGACACATAAAAGTACCCCTAGGAGGAGGTGGAATCATAGTATGATGCATCACAAAGCTAGCAGTTACTTGCATTGCCTGTCAGCATGTTTTGATTGTAGGAGGGTGAAGTGACATTTCCTGGAAGAGCCAGTTAATAAACCAATCATGTTGTTCAGGTATCGAAATAATCCAACAATTATGCACATTAAACTCATTACAGAGAAAGTTTCAAACTAGAAAAGACAGACATGATTTCATTCTATTAAAATGTTAGAATGTTATAACCTCCTTGTACATTATAATCCATCAGTCTCATATTAGTGTTTGGATCACATTTTCCATCAATGAAAAGCTCTTTTCTTTATGTTACTTCGCACAGAAACTTAATTAACAAGCTGTAAAATGGATTGTCCCATGCATATGAACAGTTCAGTACAGTAACATTTTACAAATGCTTGAGCAAAGACAAAATAGTCTTTGGAATATGTGATTATGTGCCAACTTCAGTGGTCTTTTAGAATTTTGAGATGTTAGATAAAAACAAATTGTTTTCATACCAAATTTCACAGATTTTTTTAAATATCTGTTGCAGTTTTTCAATTCTTACGAAGCTGTTTTAAGGACAAAATGCCTCCCACTAATTTCAACACTTCTTCCAATGAATGGCTTCTGACACACAGTTACCTTAGAAATGGCTTTCGCTTGTAATTGATAATTTCATCTCTATATTTGCATCTCTAGCAGTAATTCATAACTCTAAATTAACAATCTTTGCTTTGCAAATTAATTTTCTGTTATCTTTTAAAAGCAGCTGCTGGCTTAAAGTCAACAAATGTTAATTTTCTATTTATATTAAGCTTTAGATTTACCTGTAGACATTTTGTGTTGTTTGTTTGATATCTCATATAACATATTGTGCCAAATTTATTGGAAGACATTTTTTTATCATTTACAAGTAGTTTTTAGCATTGTTAAATCTATTGACCAGTGTTTGAACAAATACTTTGTAAAGCCGCAAAATGTGGACAGTTGGACAGCCCATCTTATTTTAATGTGTATTCATTTACATCTTGTATTTTAAGTTTTTGTCATTCTTTCTGTCCGTATTCAGCTCCATGTTACAAAATATATGTACTTTAAGTTATGCATTTAATCCATATATACTCATTTCATTCAAATATTTCTCACTGTCAAACTTGACAAAGGAGATTTTAGATATTTACGCAATAAAATGTTTCAAAACACATGCCCATCATGTAACCACTCGACCACTATTACATGTTGACACAGTACTACGGATATAAAAAAGTTGTTCAGACATTTTGTGGTACCTTAAAACAAAAGCAGTCACATTTGGTCACTTCGAGGTCGGCTATGTCAGTAAGGTCAAGTGACCTTTGACCTTCCCAGTTCATCAACTCGGATATTACAGTTCTATGAGTGAAATTCTAAAAGTGTTCACAATGCTATGTTAAGGTTGATAACAGTGAATATTGCTTTAGATTTTGAGAGACACGTCTTTTCAAGTGTTCATGCTGTTACTCTTAATATTCTATGCACTTGTTTTGTTCAGTACTTTTGATGCTACAGACCACGGTCCCTCCGCTAAAGGAGAGACCGTGTACAAACTTTGTAAGCTTATGCTCTCATTGATAAAAATTTTCTCATAGAGCTTTATTTTTTATATTCTTGTCATAGGTATATTTATTGTATTTAACATTGTGATAGGTTAACTTTGGCGATTAAAGAAATGTTGAAAGATAAAATTTGCCTTAGTGTTTGTAAACCTGTATGTCTGTATGTGTTGGTCTGTGTTGCCCTGTGACGTATCCGTCAATGTGTCTACATGATATCTGTGGATGTATATATTTGTCACGTCATCAATGACTTGCCTTCAATTTAAGAATGACACTGAATGGCCAGGCCCTCTACAGTGTATGTGTGAAAGTATGTAGGAAAACCTTAGGGATGAACCATTACTTTGAGGGAGTGGTAGTCAGGAGGCAGCCATGCAATTTTTTCTTTCGTTTCAAAGTTTGATAAATAATTTATTTTTGGGGTTTGCATGACATGCATGCGGTATGTTTTTCAGAATTTACACACTTTTTGGCAGACAATATGAATATTAGTTTTTTTAAATCTTCATGGCAGAAAAATATCTCCCTTCCAAACTTGATCGAATGGACAACCCCTTGCTGAAGCTAGCAACACTATTGCAGCCCTCTTCTTGATGGAAGCAAAGTGAAGTTAATATTTGAAGGGATGGTATGATTTTCATAACCAATATTGAGTTGTATCTTGGGTCCTAGCTCCAAGCAATCGGAAAGTTACATTTGCCCTGGCCACGGTTATCTTCAGGATTCAGGTAGGGTCGCAGACGCATATACCCTCCCCGGGGTAAATTTTATAATAATCTTGTGCAACTTTTCTACTTTCATTAGAATTGTTGGAATAAAATAACATTCTTTAATGTCAAAACTAATATTTTCGTGCTTTCCACTCTTGTCGAACTCTTTCTTTCTCTAACTAAAACGTGTCCGGAAAAATGCATGGATAGGCTGAAAGATCTTGCAGAAGACGAAGTCAAATCGTAAAAAATAGTATGTTTGGCATTAACTATCATTAACATGTAAGAAAATATAAGCTTTATAGTAGGAACAGGGGAATTCTGTATAAAGATATTCACATACTTTTTATAATTCGTAAATAAACCAAATTGTGCAAGCCCGAAGGACAAATAAATTCACGTTTCCGTTCTAACATTGCGTCCACTCCCAGCACTGTCTATGATTTTTAAGACTTCAGATCCTAATGGAATGCTAAGCGTACTATATTTTCGACACTGCAACTGGACACATCTCATTACAGAGAAGTGTACAAAATGGAATTCAAAATCTTCAGATCAAATTTTCCTGTTTTCATTTAAATTTTAACTGACTGTACAGCGAAAATATAGAATTCTGGGAAATGAACGCGTATATCGTTACGATTTCTAAAATATGTCGAAGACGTAAGCAAAGTTTGGAGAGAGAGAGACAGACAGACAGACAGACAGACAGACAGACAGACAGAGCGCGCTCTACCAGCTTCACAAGTCTTTGCGGAAGGAACCATGATTTCTGATGGAAGTTTACATGGCTACGGGCGCACGGGTAGTGGTTCGGCTCTCGGGGAGGATACGCCTGTGACGAAAGGTGTCAGTTTCGAGTATTTCACTCAGAGTATTACGCCCATCATATAACAAGGGTGTTCATTGTGGAGTGGTTCCTCCTGCTTAATGGAATGTATTGTCAGAAAATGGAATCAGATGTGTAAATCAGATAAACTGCGACTGAAACATGCTAAAAGTTAGGAGTTACCATCAATAAAACAGACATCTACTCGTTGCCATGGTGTTCCCACTAAAGTTAGTTGGAAATTTTGCCCCTCGCATTCGATCGGTCAACTTCGTTGTGAACAGGTTCGCGTTCGTTTTCATCAAAAATCTTTCCCTGCACAACATAGCTAGGGAAACTATAAAACGGAACTGCAGTTGCGACAAATACCGGAGCCACGTCGATACCAGCCTCTGTGTAAGAGAAAGACCCTAAGATGGAGGGGGTTATCACTTGAACAAAAAACGTGAGAATTCATGCGTAAGAGGTCTACAGTGAAAGCGACTTACAGCAACGCACTTCATGAAGATTCATTGTACGGCCCGTATACAGTGCATGCAGGGTCATGCCCTGAGTAACAAGCAGAGTAAATAAGGACATACCGACACGAACAAAACAAACGCTTCACAAACGCCTGGGGATATATATTTTGTGAAGTCTACTTGGCGGACGACCGTGCTCAAATCGTTGATAAAATGAAAAAAATATCTGAAGGGGGTGGGGGCATTGAAAATTTAAATAAAACTAATAATATTATATACGATATCATAATTTCCCTTTGTGATTAATGTTTGATGATTTGTGACATGCATAAAAGTTCCCTTCATAACGTTGCCTTAAATATTAATATTTCATATGGAAGTTTTACTGGGAAAATTTTTGAAATATAATGATCATAACAATATGTCTAGTGGGCGTCCTGCGTATACAGTCATGCAAAAATATTTTGATTATTGATATGCATCTATACATGTAACATGCATGTATGTGTGTATCTATATGTATGTACGTTGTTTACGCAAACACATGGTTGCTTGTCTGTTGTGTGTGACATATACGAATTTAATGACATATAGGGCCTAACTGAAATTTAATTTGACATTTAATTTCCAGTTCCTGCCAACATTTATCCTCTCATTCATTCATTCATTCATTCATTCATTCATTCATTCATTCACTGATAAATTCAGTATTGAAACATCGCATATTTTTCATGAAGTCACATGAATATGCAGAACGTTGTAGATTTGAAAATCTACAAAACTCTCACTTCGCCATTTTGATCATCTGTGTGTCCTCTTTTCAAGACATTCTTTCGTTTCCTATCCGCCTACTTCTGTGTCCCATTTATTCTACCTTTATCTATGCTTAACTCACAATCAGCAAGAACATATATGTCAATGAATATAAAACGTATTCTGGTTCAATCAGTGATCGATGACCATGAAAAGTACAATGATTGAGTTTTAAAAAAGTAAAACTTTTCTTCACAAAATACTGCTGACGGTCCCTTTTGTGAAAAAGATAGAAACACATAACAATAGCATCGATAATCGACTTTTTCTTTGCGAAGACTTTCACTGTCACTGTAAATTGTTGTCCTTTTTTCACTAACGCTTTATACTTGATACTGTTGAATTGAATGTTCACGTACACTCGAGTATAGAGGATATTGAAGTCGACACACCAGACATTGTCGATATATGTTGTGACTATGAGGTACTTGAAGTCCAAAGTTCAGTATCGTCCGCTGTTGCGACTTTCACTAACTGTCGGTTCAACTATACGTGTGAAATTTTCTCAATCAAAGTTCTCTACTCTAACCTTATATCTTCAAGGTTAGATGTAAATTATGTCATGCCGCCCGATTTGACGCACTTGCACACTATTATGTTTACTTCGACCGTGATTGTTAATGTTGCGACTCCACCCAATCTTTTAAAAACTTTCTATATGTCGGCATTCCAAATGTTTGTATAGCAGGTCCTACGGGACGTGGATTATACCAAAGTTTTCTGGGTGCATATTTAATCCAAATTTGAACGAAATAATATAAAAGTTGTAGTCTTGGTCGGAGGATTTAATCTACTCCCATTTTAATGTATTTTTGTTAAGTTTTCGTTCTTAAAAGAGCGCTCTCATACCGTCCCTCAAAAATAGGCTGACTACCTCTCCCACGGTATGGAAGAATCCTATTTCTTTTCCTCTCTTGAATTAATTGTATGCTTAACTTTCAAATTCTGTACCCGACAAGGTGAAGCTGCACTCCAGACACCATTATTTTCTTGTGCCAATCTGACAGTACAGTGAAACAAAAAAGAACAAGAACTGTCTTCGAATCACGGTGAATTCAGTCCTTTCCTTGGATCGGCCCTCGGACAGGGTTCACACTTGACCGGTTTTGACCTTGTCGTCTGTAAGGAACTATACTGACTCTGCGACGGTCTGTGGGAAACATTAACTCTCTGAAAGTTGACCGTCGGAATACCGAACATGAAGCTGCAAGGCTTCAAAGCGGCTGCAGCCTGCTTGGTGCTGTTAATTGGAGTGCATTTAGCTGAACCGGTGAGTTACACTCTTTTTGTCAATTACAACGTGACATTGTGGCAAAACCGTGGAGTATGAAATGTGACCCGTCTCGCCTGCCCTCAATCCTCGACAGCTGCTGTATCCGACGGTACAATGAATTGAGCATGTACGGCTGCACGCTTAGTATCACAACCACCGAGGGAGTACAGAATTTATCTTAAAGAGTTGAAAATTCTAAACAATCTAATTTTGTCTTCCTATAATGATAAGATTTGCCTAGCAGTGAACGGACACCTGTTGATTCAGCTGTACTCGCATAAACAGGGTGCGCTACACAGAGACCTCTTGCTTGATTAGTTTTCACTGCGCCTACCATAAGACCGGACATAACAAATGAATATGGTTTTACTAAAACAGTAAAATATAAGGAATGTTGTGGTCGATAAAATATGTCGTCTTTGCTTTCTAAAGAGTATCGTTACCAAGTAATATTGATGAGAACTGTTCTTCCCCACGGGAGGATAACTGTTAAGATGTTTGCATAACAATGTTCACATTGCTATAGTTACTCTTAGCAATGTTAGTTTATGTATCTTGCAGTTCAGTCAACTGTCAATTAAAATGGGAGTTAGTATATCAGTGTTAGATGTGGTTTTGGTTTACACGTAAATTTCATTTTACGGGCGGCAAGAAATAATTTTTAATGATGACACGTGATGTCCGAGAATTAATTATTTTTGCCGAAAACAGACGACAATATGTCACCGATAAAAACCTTCATATGACCAAACAAAAACTCATTGGACTTAATTAATTTCAGACTAAGAAGCAAACATATGTTTTCTGGCGTCCCGACATAATTAGTTGGCGCAAGGCCATATAGCCATTCTGAAATATAGCATACATTTTGAAGGACAAGCTGTAGCGGCCCCAAAATTCCGATCGAAATAATCGAACCACAAAATATTTGATATTTTTTAATCCCTAGATGAAGGGATGTAATTCATTATGTTATACCCTCAAACAAAAACAAAACAAATCAAAGAGAGGCTGCTTATTTTGAAACTGCACTACTGCTCTTTCATCACACGAATATGACTGTATTCCGGCTACATAGTCTTCTATCATCTTGTATAAGCTCTCCAAGCCACCATTCGTAACTCGGGGTTTTACAACAAGTGATCCGTGATGGAAGAAAATAACTTTTATTTGAAGCTAGTTAGGTATAACGAAAGCAAAACGGTTGATTCTTTAGCCTAAAGGCGCATCTTTACAGCTTATGGGGTTTTGTACATAGCAAGTTTTCCAACTGAGTAAACTTGAGTTACTCCGTTCAACGTGCGCGTTTGACTCGAGACCGGCTCTTCTAATAATCTTTGAAAAACGTTTCCTCCTTTAAAAGCTGTAAAAACTTATTTTTTTCCACAAAACGTTGTAAATTATACGCTCATGGGCTGCGTTCGTATATATTTAGTAAAAACACCTGGAACATATAGTCAGTCACTTGCAAATTACAGCGTGTGTGAGCAGTTCTACTGGGGATTGTGAAAGTGTTCAGGCATTTTAGCTTTACCAAAACCCGGCAGGCGTCCATATATTCACTGAAATACAGCCCTTTCCTGAAGCTACACTACCGTGTACGATATGGAGATGTCATAAAGGCGTTGAGTTTAGAGTGGTATTTATCGTTGTATATTGCAATCTGTGTATCGCTAATTTTATTATCATTTGCTTCATGAAGGCCTTTTTAATTTTGTTTTAGTTTGCATAAAAACGGAAATATATGATGTAGATGAGAAATCAAAGGAAATGATCGAAAAATGGCAAAAAATCCCATAAAGTGGCTAAGAACCCGAGGTTAACGCAATTCGTTGAGGTAAAAGTATATGAGATCGCTTTAATACATCTTATGCACCGGTCTCTGTCGGAATATATACTTAGCAATTTGTTCATAAACTTTCAACAAAATCACCCCGGTCCTTCGAGATGAAATGACAAATGGAAAATTGTGAACCAAAGTCGAACGGCAATTCTTACGTCATCGTACCTTGTTGCGATTCCAATCACAGCCCAAAGTCTATAGTTGAATGTTCGTTCGAGTTCTGACGTGATATATGAAGTAATTCGTTGTCCGCAAAATATGTTATATAGCAGCTTCTAATGTTCGTTCCAAAATTATTTAAGTATTTGACTTCTCGTCATGATCAAAGTTCATCGCGGTTTTCTATTTGTTTCTTGATGTGGCTTCCTACAGAAGGCTATATACCATCAAGATATGTTTGAAGTCCACAATTTCTACCTGTGCCCCCATTCTTTCTTTATTTCCTCATCACATCTCTCATTCTCTGTATGCCGTCTGTCTGTCTGTCTGTCTGTCTGTCTGTCTGTCTCTTTTCTCTCTCTTTCTTTCTCTCCCTGCCCCCCCTCTCTCTCTCTCTCTCTCTCTCTCTCTCTCTCTCTCTCTCTCTCCTCTCTTTCTCTCTCTCTCTCTCTCCTCTCTCTCTCTCTCTCTCGGTCACTGAACCCTTGTCCTTTTATTTTATGTTTGATGCTGTTGCAGTATAGTAAACCATTGAAAACAGCAGGATAGCAACCCTGGCTCCTATACGCCCTGTTTCACAAACATAGGCGTGACCCGTAACCACAAAGGGAAAGCCCCTTTGAAATGCGTCGGGCATTTGTTCAGTCTCACCCGTTCTTCAAAAGTGTTCAGCCCATCTTTTCTTCGGAGCCTCGCAGTGACCCGAAAACAAATACTTCAATGTGATTTGGGACATGTCGACACGCCGACCAAGGATTTATTGTCCATAAGTGTCGCAGAGTTTGAAATATTCACCGGAGTCAAAATCTATAACTGACGTTTAATAGACAAATTTGGAGGAGTCGTTTAATGAACTCTGTTCTCACGCCGTCTTTGAGGCCGAAGAAATCGTCAGTTCTTGCATAGTAAAGCAATATTTATCCCAAAGTTTCTGAAAATCTGTTCTTAGTGAACTTCTATGAAACGTTAAAGTTGCTCTTTAAGATCAAAGTCACACTGACTCAAGTATCGACTGCAACCTCCAGACTCGTTTTTTTTCTCAAACTTTAAGAGGGGATGAACGCACTGGATGTAAAGAACTGTGCAAACGATCGAGCACGCTACCCTGCTCTGAACCACATTTGCATGTAAACCCTTACCTGAGATACTGACAATGTCATATGTATCGTTACATCGATCTACCATAGAGAGTATAAGTTACAGGTGCCGCCAACCAAGCTGCAAAAAGGTGTTCGTGCGCAGTTTTTCAACGAGTGGGCCAATTTCAAAATTAATCAGCGGGCGGGGAGAACAAAATCGATATTTATTGTGGGTGGGGAAGAAATTTAATTATTTTCAGTGGGCGGGGAGAAAATTTTTGGCGTTGGGTACCGGAAAATACGTAGTGGGCTGGGAAAGCTGTGGTTGATGATAGAACTTGAGGGGAGATTAAGCACCTAACTTAGAGGAGAGCAGTGTTGTAAGGTATACTGCTAGCTGCTGGCACGGTTTTGTGTTGATCTGGATTGCCTAGTGGGCATCTAGTGGGTAACGGGGAATTTCAGTAGTAGTGGGGTAGTGGGGGCTTGAATTGTTGTGGGGAGTTGGAAGGGGGCAGACCATAGATACTGGAGGGTGATGGGCATCAAACTTTAGCGGGAGGGCACATTTTCCATGTTTGCCAGTGGGAGGGCAGTTACGAACAGCTCTACTTTCCCCTCCAAATTTTAGATCAAAATTAAAAATAAGTAAAATTGGTATAGCGGCCTTCAAAACATGTTTTGTGATGATTTTGCGAAATTGATACCAGTTGGCGGCACCTGAAGTCATTACCAATGGAGTACAATCGCGTGTGCATATATGTTTGTGTGCATACATAATGTGGACATAAACATTGCGTGCACATGCATACGTACATGCGTGTATATATATATATATATATATATATATATATATATATATATATATATATATATATAGTGTGTGTGTGTGTGTGTGTGTGTGTGTGTGTGTGTGTGTGTACTAGCTGTGGGTCGTGTACTAGCTGTAATCGGCGAATTCCTTGCATCACATGTCCGTCGCCTGAAATCACAAGATGCTACTAAAGATCGATAATTGCGTCATAACAGCCTTAATGCTCTACTTGACACCATTCTATGTCCTGTTTTCTCGTTTGGCTGCGTCACGCCCAGATTTTGTTTTCACCCGACAAAGAGGACAAACACCTTGACACTAAAACTTATATAGACTATACACGGTGGTAGCTTCACTGCAAATACACCATGGTCATCATCACAGCAGGGTTATTGGAAAGGGACCTCGGTCTCTGACCCCGTCCTTTCTCTACCTTTCGCTTTTCACTTGGTGACGTGACAGGGTCGGTGATAAAAGCCCGTCTCTCAGTGGCTACGCCCTAGTTTATGTTACAGGAGTCTGTATGGATCAGGGAGTGGAACGAAAGTTTTATCGTTCTGTAACGGGCACGGTTTTGCGTGACCTCACAGGGTGTCACGGCCACAATTTGTCAATACGCAGTTGTCCATACCTCGTGTTAAGAACTGAACACGTTGGCCCGACCTCGAAAGTATATAATAGCGCAAGCAAGGAACTTCTTGACGTGCTTTACTGTATTGACAGGTACTACTAAATAAAACTACATTGAAAGGTAGAAATCGTCCGGTGGGGCAGCAAGTCAATTATGACTGTTTTATACTTGATTTTACTCCTTTGTTCTCATTTGAAGTTGTGTTCAGTTAATAAGTTTGTTCAAAGATAAAGGTAATACATACTTCTAAAAAGACTACTGCCTTTATGTCACCTTGGGTCCACACAGTCCCTCCACCATTGAGGGGCTGTGGTCTGAGTAAATAAAGCCATCAGGGAGGGACTGTGATGACATGCGCTGTGATTTGTTTCAGTTCCCACAGGTGTTGCGCTATCACCATAACGCTTTCATAAATGTGGTATCTTCTCGACCGAGGAAAAAGATTTACTTCACACCCTTAAAACATAAGGTGTATATGCTTATTATAAAAAGACCATGGTGATTAGCAGCGGTGACTTGGGTCTACTATTGTGCTATAAAGTGTGACAGAGCAAAAAAAAGTTAATGCATTGGTTGAGACCTTTTGTGAATATAGCTTAACTAAATACTGTCCCCATCTGATCTCGCCGGGTGGCAATTGCTGTCGTGTGCCACTTGTAGCCTACTTGTTGACTGTGCCACGGTTTCGTGGGCCAAGCCTACCGTTGGTTCAGGTCAATATTTACCAGACAAATACTGTGGTAGGCTGTACTGATACCTAACACCGTGATTTATGACTGTTCGGTCATCCATAAAATTCAGGACAAGTGATTTTATAACCGTTAATGTCTGTACGTAGCCACCAGAGTTTAAAAAGGTGTTCACGTACAAGCTGTTTCTTGACGGACAGACGAATATTGCCTTATCGTGATCGACCGGTGGGGTTGGGGGAGGACGCAGGCAAGGAAAGTCTAGGCCTTATATTCCTCCGCTATAAATCGGGTTATTTGTGTGTAGAACGATCTGGCAAGGAGTCTGAGTCTGCTCTTTGCGGGATTTGCTCTGGGGAGGGCATATGTAACCTCCACAAATGTAATATCAACCACAATTGTAATAAAATGCACCCATAAATGTAATATCGCCCATAAATGTAACAAAAATCAACCATAAATGTAATAAAAACACCAACCACAAATGTAATAAATGGTAACCATAAATGTAATAAAAAACACCCATAAATGTAATACTTATCAACCATAAATGTAATAAATCTATTTTTGTCGTTGCAATCGAGGAATTAGCCCTTAAATATTGATCTATGTAATAAGGAAAGCAACTCCACACATTATTCATATCTTGATTGTTTGCGTTTTAGTGTGTTTGTACGTATATTTGAAAGTGTATTTTACGTTTCACTGTTTTGTGTATAGAACTGTTTGGCCAGGGCGAGACACAGCTGTAATATTAATGTCAGTGCAGTCTCTACTCCAGCATGAGAGTGGGAAAGACTGTATAACACTACGATCATTTAACGCCGTTTTTTCGAAAATTGCCGTACTTTCTTAATCAATGGCCTCAAATTCGTCTTCAGTGGATAAATTGTGTGGAATAATCGATAGATTGTCTGTAGTCCTATGTTGTCCCACTTGAAGTTTGTTCCTTCACTAGGGATGCCAGGATGTCTAATTTTGGTCTACTGTGTTCAAGGTATTGTTCGTATTGTTTTTTACTAGATTGAAATATATGTTCTCGTCACCATGTTTTGTGTCGTAAGTTTCTGTTATAAGGTTTTATATTTCTCTGTTATTTGTTCTGAGTCATCTGCCATAAACTTTGTGTGGTATCACTGGTTGACGAGTTATTTTGACGCTTCCTTATTATGTAATTATCAGTGTCTAGAACTGCTGTTCCACTTCCATTGTCTAACGGTTTGATCAGTACCGCCGCTTTCTGATAGCGTTCTCAAAGTATTCTATTCTGTGTTTCGGAAAGAAAACCTAGTTTCAGGAAAGTATGCAATAACATTACACTAGTCTTATTAAAGTTATTATTTACTCAGGGCATTGATAAACAAATGATCACATATGCAAGTTCAAGTTTATTACATTTGTGGTTGAGTTTCATTACATTTATGGTTAATTTGTTTATTACATTAGTGGTTGCGGGTTGTTACATTAATGGTTGACTATTTTATTACGCTTGTGGTTGATTTTATTACAATTGTGGTTGATATTACATTTGTGGAGGTTATAGCATATACCAGAATGAGGGCAATAACGGAGAGCCGCAATTGAGAGAGGGCAACAGGCCTAGATACATGTAATAACTTAGAAGTTGGGATAGGGGAACTTTGGGCAACAGGCCTAGATAATAACTTAGAAGTTGGGATAGGGGAACTTTGTTAGCAAGAAGGAACATTAAAATCATTAGCCTGGAGCAGTTGTGAAAAGTTTCAAAATATTATTTTGCTGAAAGTTCCGAAGAACATATAGGCCTATATCTACAAGCACGGTCCATCCACAAACCGTGGTACAAGCCAGGGGGGGGGGTACAAGTAACACTTCTTGGTCATGATTGCTCTGGTTGACTGACCCTGTATGACCCTGTAAGTTGTAGGCATAGAGGCCTAGGCCTAACACTTGTAACACATTGTATTGAGTGGCTCTGCTGCCATGTAAGATCATTGGTTGGGACCAATGATGATAATGTTTCCACTGGCACCTATTGTTTGTTCACATGTATCGAATAGCTGAACCTATACCGTCCTTAAATGACCTCGTTGACATTTGCCGATTAGTTACAGCAATAATAACCATCGTTTATCGAACGATAGTTCCCACAAAACGAACACATTTGCCTAATGAATAACCAACTGAAATAGATAAACAAAAAAATATACATGCAGGGATTAAAATTTATATGGGGATTTTGGGGAAAAGTCTATTCCCAAGTTGTAAATTGGTGTCCAAGAAACAAACCAGTTTTAATTTTTTAATCGGCAGATGACGAAATGAACCCTTCTCAGCCTTACAGTGACAGTCTGGCCTACTATTTTAACGGGCCTATCAAGAAAATCAAGACGAGAGAGAGAGAGAGAGAGAGAGAGAGAGAGAGAGAGAGGGCAAAAAAACAAACAAAAAACAAAACAAACAAACCTCACTATTAAAATACAGTGTAGACATGATACACTATTTTAATAGTGAGGTTTGTTTGGGTTTGCATAGCATTTGTACACATACACCGTATACAGCGCCGCGCCAAGGCGCTGATTTCCCACAATCCATTTCACCGCGGAAACTTCAAAATGGATCCCAACATCGGAATATGGTGGTACGGACCCCGACTCAGGTGCTTGGAGTCTTCGCTGTCGAGTATGGCGTAGAAAGGGGACCCTATTAGCTTGTACCACATGGATCAGTGGAATGGCGTTTTCTGTTGGACGCCCGGACATACAGCTGCCCAACAACATACATCCAAGGGAGTATTGGCCAGGTTAATTACGATCAATCTGCAGCAAACTCGTTTTGTTTTGCTTTGTGCGTTGCTGTTCTAGGTAGTTCTCATGGACACGATCAACGAGATTACATCGCCCGGTGCACCTTTGGAACAACAGCGTCCACAGAAAAGGTACAAGCATGTTGCAGGTGTCAGGCGTAGCCTGGGGGACACCGCACACAGCAGAGCTACGTAGTACCACGGTCCCTCCACAAAGAGTGGAGGGACCGTGGTAGTACAGTGGAATATGGCGTCTTCATCGCTTCTTTTGACAATGACATGAACCGTGCGTTAAGAGGTCGATCAACTTTTGAATGAGTGACCCTGACGATGACCCGCATCATGTGGCAGCGCAGGGACAATGCCGCTTGACACAGTAGTCCAGCAACCTTGCAACTCAAACCTTGTCCCTGGTGGCGTTCCTTAGAGATGGAGAATATCAATTCATAGACAGCATTAATTTGCACCAAACAATTCTCGCGTGACCCTTGTTTAAGGTATCATAGAAATTGGAATATAGCAAGTCTCTCTCTCTCTCTCTCTCTCTCTCTCTCTCTGTGCGATACAAGTTTCTCATGGGTTATCCCGTTGTTTTGAACATCTCTTGAACACGTCATCGCAGCATTTTGACTGTCTTTATTCTATGACATTATGCGTTGTTATTGTTGACAAACGAATTCTAGTTTGGAGTAGTTGGACGAAAATTCAGTTGCCAGCAGTGACATTTATCACGACACACAAATGATGTTTTGACGGCTGACGCTAGGCACTTAAGAGCAAGAAAAATTTCTCTGCAAACTGGACAAGAATACTGGAAAGTATATTGAATATTAAATTAGAGCTAACACAGCAATTGATGCAAAATCAGTGTAAATCTGCATGCAAATTTCAGTGGAAAGAAATACATTAATTGTATTTTGGCCATGTAATCAATGCGTACACTCAGTGTTGAACTAATTCAAACAATGCTCATTGTGTTTTTACATACAATGATGATAGCAGCAAAATGTAAAATTTGGTACTCTACTTTGAGATGTGTAAAATCCCATTGTTCTGATGTGAGCCTGCAGGGATTCAGGCTCTGAAATGTAACATTGCTCTCACTATGATTATCAGCTGTACTGTAGTTTGAGGTTTTGCCTGATGGGTATTTGGGTAGGATGGCTTGCCCTCCGACCCAAATACCCACCAGGCAATTTTCCAGTTACAGTACTGCAGCTATATGATCATATTGTGCTGTTGTTTGATATACCTTGAACTTCAAATTCAGCATGTTTTGCCTATATGTATAACACAGTACTCACATTCTCCAAAAGTTTTTTTAGGGGTGGGCCACCGCTATTAGCTTAGTCTGACAGAAGAATTTACAATCCTTAGCTCACGCAAATACACGTGAAAGGCACTCGGTGAAAGCCATGTTGATCTGCGTTCTTGTTTTGTGTGTCAGAAAAGGGGTTTCATCTTCAGTAATATCCCTTTGGCTCACAGAGATTACACTCAGTCAGTACAATGGGTGATCTCTCACATTCTTACATGCTGTACATGTATACATTGTGTAATCTTTAACCCTTTGAGCGCCAAAGTCAATTTTTATCCCCTTTTTGAACAATTTTTTCCCTAATTTTTTGCCAAAATTTTGATAAAAATCCGTAGTCAATGAAATGTGATATCCATGTGTTCCAAAATTACCTGAAAACTTACAGAAATATTCATAAAAATCGGTAAAATGTTGCACTTAAATTTTGGTGGGAAAAATTACAGCACTCAAAGGTTTAATCTACCCAAGAAATTACCTTGGTAACCACATGCAGATTACATTGACAAACATTGATTTCAGACTCCTAATCAGTTCGCTTTTCATGTATTTTGATGACAAGGGTTGTAGAACGTGAATGCTCAGTGACTGTTTTACTCATGTTAAGGTAGTACATGCCTCGAAAGTGAAAGATTTACACTTTTTCTCTAATCTTCAATAAAACTTTCAACCAGACTCTCACCAAATCAAGAATAAAAATCAGGGGTCACCGTGTAAAGTTTGTTAAGAGAAACAAATTACCTGACATTTACCGGGTTTTGAAATTCAAAATGGCTGCCATCCCTATGTTAACTCAATCAGAATAAATAAAATTTCCCATTTTCAAAAAACTAAGATGAAGAAAATTTCGCTTTACTCCAAGAACTTTAAAATGAGCCCTCGTAAGTGGTATATCAGAAAAGAATTGTGAAAATTTGAGTCAGAATATCTGTCCTCGAGACATAGACATAGACGCATTCTACCTTAAATAGATTTTGTTACCTTCTCTAAGCTTTAGATATATTGAAATCATGATAGTTGTGCGAAAGACTGCAATACAGAAAAAACAGTCTGATATGTGACTTCATTGCTGCTTATTGTTGATTGACTGTTGTCTTGTCTTTTAATTGCAGCAACAATATTCTGTTTCCTATAGTTACTCTGAAGTTTCAATTTCAACAACAGTGACTCTTACGTGTCCGGAGGGTAAGTTCATTGTTTATTATATTAATACAGTGGTGAGTTTGTTTTGCTTACTGATAAATATTTTATGGTTTCACCCTTGACCGGCAAACCAGCTGACATGCAGTTGTCTCATCATTGAAGCACACTAGTCAGTTTCACCATTGACTCTATACCATAAAAACCCTATCAATTCAACCACTCTATTAATTCAACCACCCTATCTTTTACTCAAAAACGTACTATTAATTTACCCTCATCAACTCAACTCCTGATGGAAATTGGGACTTTTCAGTCATTCGTAATTTGACCAATCCATGATGACAAACTTTTTTGAACATTTTTTGATAAAATACACAGAAAAATACAATGTACAGCACAGAATATCACCTTTATATGTTTCAATCATCAAAGATGGCAAGCATATCACTTATGAACTCTCAAAAAAGTTGAAATCCCTAATAATTTGACCACTCAAATTATTTTGGTTCGATTAACCCATTTAAAATAATGTTTTTCTGGTTGAATTGATAGGGTTTTTATGGTAGTCAATGGTGTCCCTTGTGAATTTGTTTAACAGTTGCACAGCAAGTATTAGCCAAATTATTATACATCTGCTGATGTTTGTTGTTTGGTTGCTTGCAGTAAATTTATTTTGAGAATGCTACACTGTGTCCATCAAAGGCATTCTTATCAACTCAGAGATAAACAGAATAGACGTAGACATGTTTAAGATAAACAATTTCTTGTGTAAATACAGGAAAACCAAAACAGCATAAATTTTAATGTCTAGTAACAAATACAGGCACAAAGAGACAACAAAAAGATTCTGAGGCCGAATGAAAAAATATGTGAGTTTCCAGTAACATGCGTCGAATAATTAGGGTAGGAAGGTTAGAGGAAATCTTTTTTTTCTTTTGTTGGCTAAGACCCATAAAATACTGTCAAATTTAGAGTATTTACTCAAATTTTTATTTTAATGTTAAAAGAATGTCTAAGGTTGGAGGATTTTTCTAGGGCTTGTCAGGTTACCTGAAACATATTTTTTTATTTAGCCTTACTAAAATATTGGCTTTTCCCTCCCTTTTTAATTCAAATCTTTCACATGTTGTTCATGCCAGAAACCATACCGAAGCACTCCCGTTTTTAAAGGGACAAAGTCGGCCATGCCGAAAATGAATTAATGGTCATGACCATTAATTCATTTTCACGTTAGTTTCATTAGATTTGTCTAAAACTGGGGTCAAATACATGCATGGTCACCCATTTATTCAGTATCTTTTAACATTTCAAACAATAAAGTAGTATCTTGCATCAAACAAAATTCATAAAAATGGCTGACTTTGTCCCTTTAAACTGCCCAGCATATATCAGCATCTTCCTTTGACTTTTGCAGGCTGGGCCCTCATAGGCAGCAAATGCATCAGCTGCTTTGAATTCAGTGAATCATGGTACAACGCCAATGCCACCTGTGCAAGGTAATGTAACAGTTTCTATATACATTCTACTCTGAACATGTCCCGTATGTGAATATGTGCGCAAAATAAACGTAAACATATCTTGATTATTGACAGAAGGTGGAGAAAAGTATTAACCATGTTAAAAATGATAAGACAGCTAGTTGTTTATCGAAGTTACTAACGGTTTGGATTTGCTCATAGTACTTTTTCCTTGGTTTTGTTGAAGGTACGGAGGATTCCTGGCAAATATAGAGAACTATGCAGCAAACATTGAACTTGCATTATTTGCTGCTACTTACATCACAGAAACATCATTGTGGATAGGTAAGTAACATCATAACCCCCCACCCCACCCCCATACCCCAACTATATTTTTATAGTGTACTTTATTTTTAAAAACATACACAAAAATCCATCTTTGTTCAGGATTTAGATACTGTACCAAGGACAGTAACAGACTTGAGTTGTACAGACATCAAAGCATGTTTATGAGCAACTCTTTGAATGTTACCGTATCTAGAAATGCTTCGTACATGTATGTACTATATATTAACATGATGGTTTACCCAGTAGTTGACATTTGGAATAACAGCATCACCACGGTCTGAACGCATACTTAAGATTAATCTCAATTCCATTATCACAGGTTTCCGAGGTAGTAATGGTAATTATGAGTATGGCAATGGTATGCAAGCAGACGCCAGGGAGGGGCACTGGGCTGCCTCGGCGTTCAACAACATTTTAGGAGACTGCGCCTACATGGAGATCTCCGCTGACCCAGTGTGGTATTTGGGAAACTGCGAACAACAGAAATCCTTCATTTGTGAGATCCCATCCTGTGTAGAAGGTAAATAGTGACCAAAGATATTAATTTTTTTATATTTTGATATTTTTAACCGTGAAGAATCAGATCTAATTGAAAATTAAATTATCCTGATTAAAAAATGGTCAAAAATTATAATAACCACTATCAATTTTGTGTTTTGACCAGACTCCTTCAGATGTGGCAGTGGTAGCCAATGTGTTTCACCTTCTTTTGTCTGTGATGGAGGGAGAGACTGTGACGATGGCTCGGATGAGTTGGGATGTTCTCCAGGTATGAATCATGATTTTCAAGTTATGTTTTTGCATACAATTACCATGAAAAATATGTGGGAAAGTACATAAATATCTATTTTAGCTCTGATAATTTTTTCATTTCGTAATTTCTGCAGATCACATTTTGTGCTTATAATAAAATATAATTGTATTCTTCAAGATCAGTATTTTTGCTAAAGTTTAGGATTATCGGTAAATGTTTTTTGAACCCAAGTAACATTTCTGCTTTCCCCTATCAGAACTCATTGATGTATCAAGTAATCAAGGGGAACCCAATGGTAGCAAAATGACTGGGGAACCCTAGTAACATTGACGTACTGAACACACTCAAATGTAGAAAAAAATGTCATGAAATTTTCTCATTCTTCACAGTTCTGAGAGAATATTTGTGTGTTTTCCATTTATTGTAGACTGCGGTGGAATATTGGAAGGTACAGAAGGAACAATAACCAGTCCAGGATTTGAAGGTATTTATCCAGACGACGCCCACTGTGTCTGGTACATCAAGGCACCAGTAGGATCAAGAGTAGAACTTGAAGTAAGTGATTGCTTCTGACAGTGGTATGTTCCTCAAAACTGAAAGATTTAAACTTTGCCGAAACTCTTCCCACTCAAAATCAAGAATGAAAATTTCAGATCACTGTGCAAATTTGGTACTGGAGGAACAAAAGCAATATTTGAAATTCAAAACGGCAGCTATCCTTATCATAACTTTATTAAGACAGCAAAGATTTATGATTAACTCCACAAGCTTTAAAATGAATCCATGACAGCAACATACCAGTAGAGTATATTAAAAATGTAAGAGTTGGAATATCTGTACCACAAAGTATCCCCACAACAAAAACAGATTCTTCTGACTTTTCAACTTTGATGTGTTGGGAATTGCCAACTGAGCTACTAGAGAGATTGTTTGAGTCAGTTCTTGGGAAAACACTTATCTTGCAATGGAGTTGTACAACTGTACCGGGTATATCCATGTACACTTTTTAGGGGTACACATTATTCCAGGTTGGATGTACCGGTACATATTACTATTTTAGATTTTGTTTCTTCAATTTAAAAACTTTTGCTCCAGTTGAAACATTTGGATTTAGAGCTGGATTATGATTGGGTCGAAATTTACAATGGAGGTTCAGAAGATGCGATGGCACTTGCATACAGGAGTGGATGGAGTGACAGCGATGAGGAATTCACATCTATCAGTAACTTGGTGACTGTGGTGTTCCGGACGGATGGAAGTACTGATGGCCAGTACACTGGATTTGAGCTTGACTGGGAATCATGTAAGACTTTTAACCCTTCCAGAAATCAAAGAAATTCATGTAGAGTTAGCTGGACAATATCTATACATATAGTATATGTATGGTTTGTATGGCGAGGGGTGTCTCACAATACATTATGGGTAAATCTCCACTAGCAGTAGGTTAGGATGATTTTCCACTTTTTAGCTCCGCTGTCAGCGACGCGGAGCTTATCAAATAGGTTGATTTTCCGTCGTCGTCCGTCGTCCGTCGTCGTCGTCCGTCGTCCGTCGTCGTCCGTCAACAATTGCCTTCTCCTCTGAAACCGCAAGTCTAATTGCTTTGAAATTTTATATGCAGTTCACTTGGGATGACCTCACTTAAGTTTGTTCAAATCATGGTGAAATTTGCATATTTGTATTTTTGGGGCATTTTTTGCTGTTTTTGGTAAAAAAATCTTCTTCTCTGAAACCGCTTGTCCGATTGCTTTAAAATTTTATATGCAGTTTACTTAGGGTGACTTAAGTCAGATTTGTTTAAATCGTGGTGAAATTTGCATATTTGTATTTTTAAGGCAATTTTTGTCATTTTTGGTAAAAAAATCTTTAAAAATCTTCTTCTTCAAACTAACAGTCAGATAGCTTTGATATTTGGTACATATGTCCCTAGGGATGATCTATTTCAGATTTATTCAAATTGTGCAGAAATATGTAAATTTGAATTTATAGGCAATTTTTGCCATTTTTGGTCAAAAAATGTATTTCTCAAAAAGTACTCAACTTGATAGTTTTGAAATTTGGTATACAGGTTTGTATTGGTGAGCTAAGTAATATATATTGAATTTCTGATGAAATCTGTAATTGGGGCAATTTTTGCCATATTTGGTCAAAAAATGTGTATTTCCAAAACTACTCATCTGATAGCTTTGCAATTTGGGATACAGGTTCCTACAGATCATCTTAATGATATTTATTGAAATTATGATGTAATCTGCAATTTTGTATTTTTGGGGCAATTTTTGCCAATTTTGGTCAAAAAATGTGTATTTCCAAAACTACTCATCTGATAGCTTTGCAATTTGGTATACAGGTTCCTACAGATCATCTTAATGATATTTATTGAAATTATGATGAAAATTGCAATTTTGTAATTTTGGGGCGATTTTTGCAATTTTTGGTCAAAAAATGTGTTTCTCAAAAAGTACTGGTCTGATAGCTTTGAAAATTGGTATAAAGGTTTCTACAGATGAGCTAAGTAATATAATTTCTGATGAAATCTGTAATTTTGTATTTTTGGGGCAATTTTTGCCATTTTTGGTCAAAAAATATGTATTTCCAAAACTACTCATCTGATAGCTTTGAAATTTGGTATACAGGTTTCTATAGATGAACTAAGTGATATTTGTTGAAATTATGATGAAATCTGCAATTTTGTATTTTTGGGGCAATTTTTTCCATTTTTGGTCAAAAAATGTGATTCTCAAAAAGTACTGGTCTAACAGCTTTGAAATTTGGTATACAGGTCTCTATAGATGAACTGAATTTGATCTTTTGAAATTATGATGAAGTCTGCGATTTTTATTTTTGGGGCAATCGTTGCCATCTGTGGTCAGAAAATTTTATTCTCAAAAAACTACTCATCAGATAGCTTTGGTTGACATGTTCTTAGGGATTGTCCGATGTGATATATTCAAAGTATGATGAAATCTTCAATTGTGTATTTTGCAGCTATTTTAGCCACTTTTTTCTGGCCACTGCATTGAGCTATCAAAAATTTCCACCTTCTACATCAACATACCAAAAATAGTAATTCTCTACATAAACACAGCGGAGCTATATCGGCCGCTAGGTCGCTTGTTTGTTTTTACAGTAATAACAACTACAGTGTTGTGTTCTTTTACCCAATTTGAAAGCATGTTTAAACGCCCACAATTTAGCTTGTCAACTCAACGTCTATGTGCCTAAAATGCACTATCGGTACTCTTGTACTAACAGAATTCATCTGTCTACAATAACAATGCAGTCTACACATGTACAGGTGGGGTTAACAAGATGAATACTGTGTATCTCAACATGCTTCTGGGAGTAGAACAAGAAACTGTAGTTGATATTTAAAACAAATCTAGTGATAAAAAAAATCTAAAGTTATAGAACTGGCCCTTGAAAGGGTAGTATCAGGTTAATCTGTTCTCATTTTGTCCGATTTTTGCATAAATGTTAAAAATCTCCAAGAGTCACTGACTTAATCAGCAAATGAAAACAATCGTAAAGAATAAACTCAAATGCAACTCTATTTTGTGTGTGATCAGAGTGGCAAAACTATCAATTGGAAACCAATATAAGAAATAATAATGGGAAATGATATCTTCCTCTGGTCCCCTTGGTCAAAGATGCTCAAAGTATGTGATTTAATACAACTGTGTTTGCAAATATTAATCATAACTTTGGCACTGTTTAAAATTAATGGATACAAACATTTTGCTATGAATAAAGGGTTTTACCAGGGAGCCTGTAAATATACATATGTTCTCTATTCCTGACCTTCATTACTCCCTAGGTTACTGTTAATTAATGTAAAGTGCAGTCTGCATCTTCAAATCTTTAAAGGGAAACCTAAGTCCAGCGACATTGACCGTTTATCCCTTCCAAAATCACCCTTGAGTTAAATGCAGCTCAAATTTGCAACATAATTGCATGCGCCGACAACTACGGAGCAACGAAAAGAGACATTGAAGTAGACAACATTTATGGAAATGAGCTCGGAATCCCATGGGCGCGAAATGGCTCATGGGAGGAGCGTGCGTGACGTCATCGGCGATACACGAACGTGTGTGACAGCCTACCAAAGCATTGGAGTCTATGACTGCAGGAGTGCAGTTCTGCACGTTACGACTCTTTAATGCTCAATAGCATAAAAAATAGTTAACTGTTGTTCAGTTGAGTGCAAAAATCACTCAGGGAAGAACAAACGGAGTCAGCTTTTACCGTCTTCCCACAGAACAGCTTTTTCGAAGACAGTGGCTAAAGAAAGTCGGGCGAGTTTAAAAATCTGTAAAAGATACAACGTTATGTTCTAATTCTCTCAGGATGATTGTTTTATAAGGGATTTCGGGATTCTGATACCGATACAAGACGACTACACAATGCGGTTCGTATCTTGACATGCTGAGTCAGCCTACTATCGCCGGTTTTAACCAGATAAATATTACTTTTGGCGATTTCGGGACTCTAAAATCCGAAGACGAAACTACACAAAGCGTCTCTTATCTTGACATCCCGGGTCTGCCAAATCTCCGATATATAACCAATAAATATAGGCAATTTCGGGACTGTACCTTGTAATATTGATATTACAAGATATTGGAATAGATGACTGTGTATCGGCAAGCCGGGTGTGAGAAACCGCCGATATTATATTTACCCGATAAATATCAATTGCGCCGGAACTCCTAGGCTAATATCGATACCAGACGATCCTAGATTTACTTGCACTGTATGGTGTTGGCATGCCGGGTCTGCGAAATCACGGATATTTATCCGATAAATATCGGCGACTTAGGACTTTAACTCTGATACTAGACGATACTTTGTCAAATCGTGGGTAAATATCCGATGTATATCAGAGATTTCACCACCTAACAGATCTGACCACCCGAATACCTCTGTCCGACTCTTAGTTCAAAAATAGCATCCATGGCCGGAAGTCAAGAATACTGTATGTTTTACATTATTAGATTTATTAATGCACGAAATACATTTTTTACATGTAAAGCATTTTTTTTTCATTAAATGTCCACACGGGACTTCGTCGAGAGGGCCGATCTGATATCATAGGGACTCGGGAGGCCCTTGCACAAATTACATTCTTTACATGTAAACATTTTTACTTGGCGATCGGGACTTGAACAGAGGACATATCGGAAATCATCGGGAGTTTGGGCTGGTCTTGTATGAAACACATTCCTTACAACAAGCTTTAAGACGATACTATTTTTTCAAATAGCGGGCAAATATTCATTATATCGGCGATTTCATCACTTTGTAGATCTGAGTAAGTCCGACTTCCTAAGTTCGACACCTGCTTCGAAAAACAGACGACACTATAATAGATTTGTCAAATCGCGAATAAATATTTTCTGATACATATCAGAGATTTCGCAACCTTAAAGATCTGGCCAAGCTCGACTTACACGGTAACATATACAATCAGTCAATCATTCCGTATCATTCACGAACCAAAAATTAATTTTAAGCGACTGATACAGAAAACTCTGTTTTAGAAACGTAGCGTTGAAGGATCGCAGGGTCACTCAGTGTCTCCAATCCAGTTCGGGGTCTGTACAAGCACAGTGACTCCCTCCGCTGAATCATACACAAAACGCAAGCAACGTTAACCAGGATATGAACGATGTTTTGAGATGCTTTCTAATTATTACATATCTTGGACAGGTTCAAATTAGTATGGTTTGATCTCAGTCAGGGAAAGTAATACTCGATGTCAGAAATATCGCTGTCCGGAGTCTCCATAGTCGTCTTACGAACGCGCTGAACTGTACACAGTACTCATCCAGCTGCAAGCTACAATGGTCTGTATCGCCGATGACGTCACGCACGCTTCTCCCATGAGCCCTTTCGCGCCCATGGAATTCCGGGCTCATTTCCATAAATGTCGTCTACTTCAAGTGCTCTTTTCGTCGCGCCGTAGTCGTCAGCGCGTGCAATTATGTTGCAAATTTGAGCTGCATTTTACTCAAGGGTGATTTTGGAAGGGATAAACTGTCAAAGTCGCTGGACTTAGGTTTCCCTTTAATCTTTTTGCAATTTTGTTTAATTTTAGTCGAGGAAGGATGTGGTGGCACGATACTGACTTCCTTGGAAACACAGGAGATCGCTACTGAAGGATTCAGGGCTTATCAAAACTATCCCCACGGAGAGGATTGTGTGTGGCATTTGAAATTTGATCGTCCCTCACACTGCACCGATCAACACCCTTGGGGTCGTGATCCAAACCCTTGTTATGATGATACTGTAATCACGCTACAGGTCAGTCAAATTAGCAGCGTATTAAAGGGACAAAGTCACCCATTTTTCATGAATTTTGTTTGATACGAGGTACTATTTATATTGTTTGACATGTCGAAAGATACTGAATAAATGGGTGACCGTGCATATATTCGACCCTGGTTTTAGACAAATTAAATGAAACCATGGCAAAAATAAATTAATGGTCATGACCATTAATTCATTTTCGCGATGGTTTCATGTATCGTGTCTAAAACTAGGGTTGAATATATGCATGGTCACCCATTTATTCAGTATCTTTCGACATGTCAAACAATATAAATAGTATCTCATATCAAACAAAATTCATGAAAAATGGGCGTCACGTTGTCCCTTTAGTAAAATTTGCATACATGTTGCAAATGCATCGTAGCGACTTATTTAATTTTATTAAGGGCCTGTGACTTATCAATTAATTTCAAGTACATTGACATCATCAGCATGCAAAGTCCTTCATAACAGACTACACAGTTGGTTTATTTGAAATTACTATATTTTGTTATACTTTACTTTATTACTTTATTTTGTTTTATTTCAAACAGACAAACATTCTTGTGTGTCAAAGATGTTGTTACATACTCAATGTATGTGTTCATAAACAAACAACTAGAAAAAATGGAGACTTACTTCCTTGTGATATTTATGAGATCTATAAGGCAATAATTCATTGATAGTTCAAATATTTAAGGTGCTGTCAACTTTTTTGCACACATCTACAAACTTGACATCATCTAACGTTGTAATTCTTTCTTCAATCACAGTTCTATTATGTGTTTGCAACAGAAGCCAGGAATGACTATGTGCGCGTCCATGACGGAAACTCTGCATCAACTGGTGCGGACACAATAGCTGAAATATCTGGAAATCACTGGCAAGACTATCTACCAGGGCCATTCATCAGTTCCAAGAGACACATGGCAGTTCGGTTCCATTCTGATGCAACATTCAATGATGAAGGATTTTTAGCCACTTTCAAATCAGGTAAAAATTTCCTTGAAATGCAGACAGCACCTCAGAGTCAGCTTTCCTTTGATTTACAATATAATTTGTTGAGAAAATTTTAGTTACGATAAACGCGACCGTTGGAATTGAAGTATTTTTCCCCCAATAGTGAGAGGTCATTCCACCGAACAATGATCCAATCCCCGGCAACATCCAATAGTGATCATATCCCGGTAACATGCAAGATATCTGGGGTTTTTTAGTGGAATTTATGGAAATTTCTATGCATCGAGTCTTCATAGTAAACATGAAAGGACTAGTTTTCTTGCATCAAAGAATTTTGTTATGTCTTTTGTACACTAGACTGGCTCATAGAATACTCTTACTGTTAGTGTGCAGTCTTATACGGATCCCTATCACAGAATTTTTGTTAAGTTCTGTATTATTCAATGGCCAGTTATATCTTTATTGAATGGAACAGGGGTGAAGGGTTAATCATAAATGAAAAGTGTCCAATCATATATTGGTTGTACTTTTATAGGTGTATATTCTCCTGGACTACATGAATAACTGATGGCATGCCAGATTGAAATGTTCAGTGAGAGCGCCCTCATACATATGATTCAGTCTTTTGGTGTCATGACATTCTTGCATACAACAAGGGAGAAGTAAGGGGAAAATGCACCTATTTATTTTATCAATTAATGCAAACACGACTTTGATTACTGTTCTTGATTTCGTTGCAGGATGTAGCGGCATTGAATTGGACCAGAAATGTGGTTACATCACTTCACCTGGTTATCCTGTCAATAACTATCGGAATAGATTGATGTGCTCCTGGATCATTAAGGATCCGGATGAGATGGGAATGAGCCTTTCCTTTGAGGACTTCCAACTTGAAACGAGGAAGGAAAACGACTACATTTCTGTAAGTGATAAATCCTGTATGTAATGTTTGATGAACTTTCAGGTATTTTATGTCTACCTCTGGCCTGTGCACACCCAATTCTCCATAAACAGGTTCACAATTAGCATTGATAACAATGTGTTTAGACTAAACCATTGTGGTGAAAGGGGTAATCAATGCCCAATAGTTTCATGTGCAGTATTACTCCCAAAATCATTTCAAGGAATGCAATTTTGGAAGTTTCATGACTTCAAATTCAAAAAAACCCTTTCAGTATTTTTGTTCTGAGTGACCGGCTTCTACATTTATGAAGGAAGCCTACAATGTAATTTTATGAAGAATAACCTGGATAAAATTTACTTTCATTCTGTCACATCTTTTCTCATGAAATTGACTTTTCTTGACATTTTAGGTATATGATGATGACGATGATGACGAAGCTGTAGAGAACAGTCTGATCTATGAGCACACTGGTGGAGCAGCTGGGGACATCAAACCAGACAATGTTCGATCAGCAGACGGCCATTTTTACGTCAAATTTTCCAGCAACACCAACAAGAATGGCAGAGGATTTAAAGCCAAATACTCACGAGGTAATGTTGAGCGATAGTTAGGTCAAGGTGGCATATTCAATTTTTGCAATTTTTGAATTTTCATTATTTCAGATCCATGTTGCTTTCAAACCACATACAGTGTGAATTTTAAAAAACCTTTGAGATTTTTTGTTCTGAGTGTCAGCATTATTTTCACCATACATTGTAATCTTTTAAGTAAAGTGAAAAGCCTAGTATCTGGCTTGCCAACGTAGGACTGTATGTGAATCAGGGTGATCAATTAGTGTTCACAAATAAAATGAAGTCAGGAGAGCAATATCCGTCATCAACAAGGAGAGTGCACCTGAGGGATATACAAGTTGTATTGACCAAGCCAAATACTGGGTATTTCAGCCTGCTGTATGTGTAGACAAAAAAACTGATGTTGATATTAAAAACAAATTCTGAAAAAGTTGTTCAAAAATGTAGCGCCAGGTGAGATTTAAACAATATTTCATATGAATTTTTTGTACTACTTTGAATTCGTAGGGCATTTTTGATGATTATACTTAGACTGTATTGATTTTTGAACTTCGTTATTATGACGATAGTAGCTTACTAAATATAGTGTAGAAATATTGATATATTTGATGCTGCTGATAGAGTATTTGGAGTAAGCTGGTTTTGCACCTGTTTTTAACCACTTCTGCTGTGGCCAGAGCCCACAACATTGATGTCTGTAGTCCCATTGTACTATCAAAAGTAGAACAGACATGTCATTCTTGTACATATAATTTCAAAAAATCTTGTTATTTATTTCAGACATCAACATTTATTTCTTTTTGTATAGCAACGATAGATCTACAGCATGAAATCATGTTGAGTCCACTCAATTAGTTGATGTCTGTTATCTGAAATGTAGGTTCACAGTTTTGCTCATCTTGTAATGTGTTTTACATCTCATAATTTTTTACTACAGATTGTCCAGCCCTCGACCTCGGAGAAGGCATTGTCGTTGACACGACAGACACAGGCTATGGAGTGACAGTACGCTTCTCATGTGAGCCAGGTTTTCGATTAAGTGATCGAGACTACGACAGCATCACCTGTGAATTCTGTGGACATTGGAACTACCATGGCCACCTACATGCACCAACATGCCGCAGTATGTTATAATTAATAATTACGGTTTCTTTATCGTCCGTAATATGCTAAGCTTGGGGACGTAGCATTAGATTGATGGAGTGGTGAAGATTCTGAAATGCAAATTTTTTTTGACATTCAAAATTATGCATATTTCCCTTACATCTGCACAGTATGCAAACTGTTTTTCCCCTCAAAATTAATGCACTTTATTTTAGTCGACCTGTGTTTAATTTATTTTAAATTTCCAAAACTCTGCATGGCTAACAAAAAATGCCTTTAGCAATTTCCGTTCCACAGAATTTTATCTGTTTGTGACCATATTACCATAGTTCATCTAATAGCAAAATGCGAAAATTTTCCACATTCTGCAATACAGAGTGACTGTTTATGAGCAGTGAAATGTTCCGCAACCAATCATGTGTAACTCACTATCTAGGACTTGTTTGCTCCTTCTAAGTCCCTGAATTCCAAATCTTTCTAGGGAAGTCTTGAAAAAAATGTTTATCATATACATACCGGGGATCTGGAAAGTAAGATTTCTGGATTTGCAACCCACTTACTGTATCATGTCACATTCTAAAATACTCCTGGGAAAACTTTAAAAATACTTCTGAAATCTTTATGAAAAATCAGGGACTTTTTGTTTCATGAACTTTCTGTGACACATCCTGTCATGAACTTTAGACCACAATGATGAGAGAGGAAAATAAAGAATCACAGATCAGATACTTAAGAATACGTTCCAGGTACTTGTACATCATACTTTTGTGAGTATTGGTACATCATGAACACATTAAAGGTTAGCTCACTGAATGACTCACACGATAAAAACAATGACGTTTGTCAGTTTGATCTGTATATAAACAAATATTCCATCTGTTTTCTCAAAAAGGAATCACCTGTGGTCGGCCAGGACCCATCCCTAACGGCTACATTGTCAGGATTTCCAGTCCTGTCTTTGAGGACACGGCTGTTTACTCATGTATGGATGGATACAGAGTCCAGGGAAGTAATGACATACAGGTCACCATTAGCTGCCAGGCTGATGGCAGCTGGGGACCAATGAAGGACTGTGTCGGTATGTGTTTACGTCCCGTAATGCATGAATCCTTTCCTTCCCACATTGTCCATTTTCAAGGCTTTGTCACAGAAATTCCTGCATCTTGCTGTTTAGTGTAGTATGCATCTAAAAACTGAAAGACTTAAACTTTTGCTTAAAGTTTCCTAAAGGAATCTTTCAACCATTCTCTTCCAAAATCGAGATTAAAAATCAGGGATTAATGTGCAACTTTTAGTACCAGAGAAACAAATCAACCAAGATTTACTGATATTTGCAATTTGAAATGGCAGCTATCTGTGTGTAAATTCTATGAAGAAAATAAAATTTTTTATTTTCAAAAACCTGAGAAGGTGAAAATTTTTCTTACTCCAAGGGCTTCAAGGGGTAGATCAGAATAGAATTGTAAAAGTTTGAGAGTCCTAATCTGTCCCTGAGGCACATTCTACCTTAAATGACCTGGATATTGGAGAATTTACTACTTGAAATTACCACACGCATTAGTGATTACACATTCCTACCTTACTTGAGCTTCCATTTTGTGAAGGCCTTTATTGTACACTTTTGTTCTGTAATCAGAATATTTCTTTATGAAGCAGCCTATAATGGCTGGCAGTCTCGACCTAGAGTGTTATCACCGTTTATCATACCTTAGCAATTTCACATAAACTTTAAAATGTCTTAGGTGTCAAAAACACAAGCGTCTTTGTTGTAAATATTTTGCCAAATGTACATAGGAGACATGTTCAAGATGTAATTTTTACGCTCCCATATATCATATATGCAAATTGGAGGTATTCGTATAAGGTGGCAAAATGGCGTCTGTGTGTATGTATGTATGTCTGTTAGTCCGTCCACATCAAAAACTCCTAAACCGTAGCACCTACTGTCTTAGTATTTGGTGTACAGGTGCACCTAGGGGTGGAGATGTGAATTTGTTCAAATGAACTTGTCAGTGCCAAAAATATGCAAATGAGGGGGAAAAAAGGAAAAATCCTGCAAATGGCTAATACTCAGTAATCATGGTCAGATTTGGTTGAAACTTGGTATGCAGATTTCTTTAGGTATTCTAAATTATGTGTGCAAAAATTTGGATGTTATTTGCGTGATTGTATTTTTAGGGTATTTTTTCCGTTTTTAGTCAAAAAATCTTGTTCTCTGAAATCGCTCATCTGATTGCTATGAAACTTAATATTCATGTTCCTCAGAATGACCTCAGTCATGCTTGTACAAATTGTATTGATATTGTCATATTTGTAATTTTGGGGCAATTTTCCCAATTTTTGATAAAAATTTTTTTCATCCCAAAACTGCTGATTTGATAGCTTTGATATTTGGTATACAGGTATTTAAGATTAATCTCAATAAAATGTATTGAAAGTATGTTGAAACTGGCAATTTTTTTTATATTTTTGGGGCAATTTTTGCCTTTTTTGGTCAAAAATTTTTTCTCCTAAAACTTCTGAGCTGGTAGCTTTGATATCTAGTGTACAGGTTCCTAGGGTTTATGTTAATTAGATATATTTAAAATTAGGATGAAATCTGCAATTTTGTATTTTGGGGGCAATTTTTCTCATTTTTGGTCAAAAAATTTGTTTCTCAAAATTTACCAGTCTGATTGCTTTGATATTTAGTAAACCGGTCCTTAGGGTTTTTGTTAATAAGATATATTGAAATTAAGTTGAAATCCAGAATTTTGAATTTTTGGGGCAACTTTGCGAAACTTTCAGTTTTACTGGGATATCTTTCATTTTGTATTTTTAAGATTTTTTTTGGTAATTTTATACCTACTGGAACTGAGAGTACATAATGTAGTGATTTAGTAAGCATTTGATATGGTAAACTGTATTTGGTGTTGAAATGCGGTAAAAAAATCCTGGCAGATTTTGAAAAAATTCCAAACAAATGCCAATAAAAAATTCAGCCAGAGGTTTGACAAAAAGAAAAGGTGGGAGAGTGGGGAAAAAAGAATGTATAATGGATCGGATAAAAAAGATAATGTACCTCATCGATCTTCCAGACACCATCCCTTATCAAATGGTCCACCCCGATGTATTTTTTTGCACAATTTACCATGCAGTGTATTTTAGTTTAAGATGTCAAGTTAGGTAAGGATTTGAAAGGAATAGTCAAGTTCACCACAGTTTAACTTTATCTCTTGTGTCATCATCCTTGTGTAATTGGTTAAGTTTGTAAGTTGTTCCAGATGTGGATGTACCAGCTGTTCTGGAAGAAAACAATGTTTACTCTTTCCTGTAGGGTTTCTGAGTTGATGATTGTATGTTGAAATTTCTGGTGTACGGGCAAAATGTAAACATTGGTTGCATGTTATGTATTTCAGTCTACGTCAAATATTATAAATGAAAAATCAAGAACAGTTTACTATGTGCTTGTAAAAGATAACATATTTGTCAATACATAAACTGCCTTGCAGATTGATTGTCTTAAATATTATCACAGAAGTAGAAAAGGAAAAGAAACTAATCAAATTGCTGTAACATATTCACTCTCAGTGCCTGTATAAGCCTATACTTAACTATTTTATCATTACGTTCAGCTGTTTGTTATATCTTTATCACTCTCCATGGACCAAGGCACACTTGGGGTCAATGTCATCACTCTGTGCCAGTCTGTGTATGTCAGTTTGTCTGTATATGTATGTCCATGTTTCATACAATTGTTGACTTGTTTTGATAACTATATGGGAGCGAACAGTGATATTGTCACTATTTTTTTGTGATCAAATAAATTTCCATCAATCCATTTCCAGCTGTTGGATGTCCACAACCAGTGGCACCTGCGGGTGGCTTTCTGGTAGATCTCAGTTCATTGACCTTTGGCAGTATCGTTGTGTATGGCTGCAACACTGGCTTGTCTCTTGTTGGCTGGAGCATTGCAGTCTGCAGACGAGATGGCACGTGGTCCACCGATCCCCCGACTTGTTCCAGTAAGTAAAATCCATATCATTTATATATACCTTGCAAAGAAAACATACAGACGTTGGTTGTATGGTGCAGGTATTAAAATGCATGGAGTGTTTTCCCATCCAATAAAGCCTAAGAAATTTAATTGAAAGTTTATGCATGTACAATGTAAGTGTTTATAAGTCAGTACTATAGTTAATTTTTACCAGACTTTACAAGCCATGCCACAGAAGTTCTCACTGTTATATCAATGTAATCTTTCATATCATTAGACAACAGAAAAGATACGGGGGTTACTAAACCATTTTTCTACGGACCCACACTTGGTGTGATCATCATCGTCACATACTGGTATCAAACACCAATGTAAATTATTCTAATTAATTAATTAATCAAAAAACTTTGTCCCCAGCATATAGCTCATTAGCAGTGTTTCTTTTGACTCAAAATCTTTTGGCGGAAATCTCAAGATTTTTTTAAATGTCTTCTGGAAAAATTATCCCTAGAAAAATAATTCAGAGAAGTTGAATGTTTGAATGATATGTAGCATTTTTTAATTTTTGTTTTGCACTGTGCAAATTTGTTCATGATCAACCAGGTAACTAGAACACTTTGTCAAAATGTCAAGTTTGTAGCGTTACTCTTGTGAAAACTAAAATTATTTGTTTACATTTCATGGCCTACATATTTCATTGTCACTCAGGTCCATACTGCATTGAGCCACTTGTCAATGAAGTCAGTTCAATGTTGACTCCAGAAGGTGACTACAATGTAGGCGTACAATGTAGGCGATGTTGTGGATATGTCTTGCAAGAACGGTTTCCGACTGCCTTCCAATCCCGTTACTCAGGCGACCTGTGTGGACCCAATAACTTGGGACAACACTTTTACATCCTGTGTTGGTGAGTTAACAAATGGCAAGCTCTGTGAAACATGTTAAACTATACATGTAGCCTTGTTTTGAATTATATGTCAATGGAAATTTACAAGATTCATGCCAACAATGTGAAAATTTAGCTTCAAAATTTTAGAAAAATGATAAAAATATGACCTTTGTTAATTTTCTCTAATAAAAGGCTAAAAACCACCTTTAAACCTGCTAAAAATTTAATAAAATAGTCTTTCAGCTGCACACACAGTCATGCAGGACAGATGGAGCAGATGTATAATATAAAGTGATGAAAATTTCTTAAATTCCTGAAGTATACAGCAAATATATATTTGCTGATGCCTGCCAACTTCAATCTTCATATGAAGCCATGCAGCCATCAGATTATGCATTGACGTTATTGGGTCAATGATTCAGGAAAGTAAATTGTTACATTTTTTAAATGAAAAACACTTGGGAAGTATTTTGAAGTATTTTGGAAAAAGTTGATCACTGATGAAAATAGTAAACTAAGAATGTATGCCAAAATAAAACGTAATTTTAGATTAGAACCCTACTTAACACAGTTGCAAGGTGAGAAAAGAAATTGCTCACCAAACTTCGCATTAGCAATCATGATCTAGCAATTGAAAAAGGGAGACACACTGTTCCAAAAACCCCAATTACTGAAAGATACTGCAATCAGTGTAACACCAACAGTATTGAAGATAAAACACACTTTTTATTAGTCTGTCAGAAATACAAAGTCCAAAGAAAGTACTTTTTCAGTAAAATCAATTTCCCAAACGACGATACTGAAAATCAGCTTATTTCTCTACTAACAAAACAAGAGTTATCTTTTAACGAACAACTTGCTGATTATATTTTTACTTTATATAAACAAAGAAATACCTAGTTATATTTATTATTAGCTACTATTATTATACTGTAATACTTTATCTTTATTGAAGAAAATTTTAACTTATTTTTTGTATCACACTTTTATTGCCACAAATGTGATGTAAATCCTATATTTACAAGCAAGCAATAAAAATATTATTATTATAATGCCCTCTAGATAGGCGATTTTATATCTTTCAACTCTATGGACATTGCATTTTAAAGATACATGTACTACCAATATCAAATATTACTCTTTCTCACAAATGACTTTCCAAGAAAGTCACAGTTGAAATCCTTCTTGCTGAAAATCGTTTTGTTGTGTACATTTTGTAGATATTGATGAATGTGCAGAGGATTTGCACAACTGTGATGACACTCAGGAATGCACCAATCTTCCGGGGACGTACGACTGTAGCTGTCCCGATGGATACCATCACCCTTTTGGAGATCCAGTCACTTGCGTCGGTGAGTTTGTGGAGGGTAATGATAAAAAAGAAGTGATAATAGTTTGCACCAATCATTTTGTGGGATTATTGTGAGTGTAATTTTGTTCTGGTTCAAAACCTTAAGTTACAAAATCTTTGAAAAGTTGTACCAATGCGGTATGCAGTTTAGATTTTTACTCTTAACTTATCAATTTTCATGCACCGGATCAGTGAAAACAGATGTTTTGTTTGTTGTTTGTGTTTACAGATATCGATGAATGTTACGACGACAGCCTGAACCTATGTAATCAACTCTGTCAGAACACTCAGGGCTCTTACACATGTAGCTGTAACGAAGGCTACTCTCTGTTTGAAGTTGATGGCACCAATGGCTTTTACCTGGCAGCTGGAGAGGATGGACTCGATGCAAGAAGTTCCTTTGTCTATGATAGAACATGTGTCCGTAAGTAATCAATTGATGCTGTACATCCTTAAGGACAATACTCTTAGCAAATCAAGAATAAATATCAGGTATCACCATCCAAATTGTGGTACCAGACAAATAAATTACTTAACATTTGCTAAACATTTACATTCATGAAAATTCAAAATGGGTGCCATTGCTTTGTTACATGTAACTCTATGGTGGAAAATAAAAGTTTGGATTTTCACAAAACAAAGATGGTGAAAACTTAACTTACTGAAAAAGCTTCAAAATGAGCCCCCACAAGTGGTAGACCAGAAAAGTATTGTAAAAATTTGAGAGTCAGAATATCTGTCTCTGAGGTGCCTTCTACTCTTAATAGTAGGCATATTATAAAAAAGTACCAGAATCTTATGATTTACTTTTGTACCTAACCTTGGCAAATACATCAGTCAATAGACTAGTTATAAATTTTGTACACTATACTGACACGAATGTTCAATTTATTTAGTCATACTAATTAAGGTAGCTTTCCACCTTTGCGTCGACCTATTTTCAAACGTGAATTTTGCCATCAAGATGTGTACTTTTACCCAAGTATTATATATCACCTGAAAGCTATTGCTATGAATTTTTTTGTTTTATCAAGAAAATTAGTGTGCGATGAATTTTTTGAAGATCTTAGTGAAAGTGTAAAGAAAATGGGTGGTCTCACGTAAAAAAGTTTAAGTCTGAGCGGAGAGGGGCTATTGTTTAGTTGATAACGGGCAATTGGTCTTCAGAATACTGGCTACAAAACCGTGTCTCAGATTTTTGAAAAAGGCCTTAGTTTTTTCACATCGTTGAGTCAAAGTTTATCCACCGATTAGTCTTACAACGCCGCCTAATTAAGCAGCAATAACTCGACTTTAAAAATCTTCATAAAGAAACTGAGACACGGTTATGGAGACAACCTACTTGACAAACGTCTGTGAAAATCTGGTGAACTTCCGTTCACGCGTTCTCGAGTTAAACTCTTTGGATGTGCTGCAATGTGACAAAATGCCGAACTGAGAAAAAGGCGATTTATTAAATTGGTTCGGTTTTTTCCTTTTGAATGGCAATAAACAATGTACTCAACCGACAAAACACTAAAACCAGATAGTGAAATCAAAGTGTTCAACTTCAACAGTATATTCACTCATTGAAATCAGTGTCAACGGTCGAAATGAGGCTAAAATGGGTGAATTTTGGGAGCGTTGTACTCTTTTTAGAGCGCAATCTACACAGTAGCTGATGAGTAAATAAACTTGGGGAGTGCCAGGGAAGGGATAATGCATAATCTGTTGACTGATTAGTTGTAAGGTTTAAATAGAGTATTAACTGTTCGACCTAACTGTCGGAACTGCTACGGCATCTCGATGCCGTCAACACGAGCGCTTGGACTAATTACCTCCATGACAAGCGTACACTACAGTGTAAGTTTATGGCAGCATTCGATTCGACCTCGGAAACGACTCACTGCTGCGGAATGAAAGCGAGCCCGATGAGTGATATAGGGAAAACAATATTGGCTGACAACAAAAATATCTGCGTTTGTATGTGGATGTACATTTGCGGTGTCTGTGATCATGGAGATAAAAAAGAACAGCTCCATGCTGTGATTCGTTACGGTTAGAGTAACCGAGGATTCAGTGAGCAGCCATTTTTTAGATCTTCACGCGCCTTGAAAACCGATTAACACTAATCAAACTACGAGCATTTCTGAGACAATAGTTCGTCCTCACTCTGTACAGCATTTCTGTGGGTGAAGACCGTTTCTGGAGTCATGAACCAGTCGCCTGTCGGTGGCATAAAAGTCAAAGGAGAGAAGTTGAGAAAACATGAACATAGAGAAAAGTACGTCATTTCATCAAGCGCAAGTTGCATGCGATAGACCTCTCGTCAAGCGTCATACGTCACAGCATGGAGGTAGTAGTCTTCCTACCTCCATGGTCACAGATAGATAACTCTCTGCTGTCGTTCGTATCCAACATGAGTACCATCGATTCCAGGCGAATATGATATCAGACCCGTCTTCATTACATGTAAATCTCAGGATTAGGATGGTGTTTTGCACTGTATTCAAGTAGTTAGCCCGTAAGCGTCTCATTCAATGGTTTACCGACCAATGATGACATGTTGATGAAAACTCAGGGCGATTACGTTATTACGTTGTGACGGTCAAATTCATATTGAAATTTGTCTTCGGTCATGCAGCATTTCGGCTACTGCCATGATAACTGATAACAATGCTGTCGTGTCCATTCCCATAAAATCATTTGATTCACATTCGTCCGGTGTACGATGAACATTTTTTAGTCGACGTATGTTTTTACCTTGTCAAGGTCGGTTTCTCATTTAGTGGTAGGATGGTTGCATTGTACGATTATTGGGTAATAGCGCGGTCCGGAAACGAAATGGGACAATGAAAAACGGGACCGCGGGATTGAAACGACTTCGACATTATCAGTTCACTGCCATTGTGCCAAAACGTCTGCAAACCAAAGCAGCTATTGTTTTGTGGCGTGGGATTTCTGCATCGCTACGTATTTTGCCTTGGGAATATTTGCTGTCGCTCTCTTGCAGCCCATGCAATTTGTTTCCACCTTGTATTTTCTAATCCCAAGTAGTTCCAGTGCCGCGGCTTCTGATATTTCATTTTTATTCATAAATTGTTCAACTCACTTAGTATTCTCATCGAACGGACAATGTCGGGTTTCTAGACCTTTTGGCGCAAAGTCGTTTCGGCCGCACAATTTCCGACCCCAAGACGTTTAGGCAACGCGACCAAAGACGTTTCGGCACTATCTGGTTGGGGACCTCGTGCCAAATGTTACAAATCAAAACACTGAGAAGTATAGTGTCAGCATTCACATGCTTTAAAGTTTATGAGAACATGGCGAAAAACCGTCGAAAAGAGTTTCATATCATTTTCAATAGCAATAGCCGCCGACACTGTCAAAGTTTGAAAAGCGGCGCCTAAACGGCACTGTAAAAGTCATACTGGTCAAAACGCAAAGGTCACGCTTATGAATATGACTGGTCTGTCAGTTACTAATAAGTTTGAAGGGAAAAAATAAATCGTAACGGGGTGTCGAAATGTCTTGGGGCCAAAAGAAGCCGAAACTTCGGCCGAAAGAGGCCGAATGTTGCTTGAATGTTGAAGATGTGAAGGGTGTCTGTTGGGGTATTCAAGTGTTCCCGCTGTCACTAAGGCCGCCAGTGGAACGTACCATTTATGTATACGGGACAGCCTCTTCAAAGATGTTTAACATTACGAAACTTATCCACCACTCCTGGTGCTTTTACAAAAGCACAAAAATGTCCCAGATAAAACATTTAGTGCGTGGGCCATTTGTGTAATCTGAAATTGTACCGTCAACAATGTCATAAGTGTGACTTTGTCCGATTGTGTCGATAAATTGTGATCTTTTGGAAGCGGCCACCTCTATGAGAAAAACGGTAAGACCCACCTTTCGACGCCTAATTGCCAGGTACACACTATGGTCTTGACCCACGCAGTGAACGGTAGGTGCTAATGGGATTTTCACAGCGTATGTTGTCCAAGTGCATGTGAATACTGTGACGCTGCTTGCTTAGCGTAATCCCTTGTCAATCAAGACTTAACGGTAGTCTCAAACGCCAAAATGTACACCTGTGCCTCTCGTACATTTTTATTCCAAAATTTCACCGAAAAACAGGAACTTCACGACCAAGATATTCTACACACAAGGAAGATCAATATTATAGGAATACTTTTAAGGGATAAAAGAAAAATCGTGTGTTTGACTCAAATACCAAAACAAAGGCGGAAAGCTACCTTAAATCAAACCTCACATCACTATTCTGCCATATCATTACAGCCGTTATGTGTACCTTGGACGTGACCTTCCAGTACGCTATTGCTGTATTTGCTTCCGGCTGTGGATGTCAGTTTGGCAACTCCTCGGTTCGCGTTCCGTACAACTACTACTTTGAAGTTGTTACATCAGTTGGCTACATGGTGAGTGGCGAGTACAAGCTAACCTGCACAGCAGAGGGAACTTTCAACTTTGACATTCCCAGCATAATTGGTAAGTATACTCATTGTAACCTTTGACTCGAACATTATGAGGTCAATTGAAATTCATTGAACTTTAACCTTTGACATATGATTGCCAGCCAGTTCATGAACTAGTATGGTTGCCTTTTCGATAATTTTGTGATTTATATATACTTAACATTTTTGTGATTTCAGTTACCTCATGTCAGGCCCCAGAAGACATTGAACATGGAAGCTGGGTTGCCTCAGACCCCAGCTACTATGGTTACCTCAGCACTGCAACGTACACATGCAAAGATGGCTATGTTTTGGTCGGCCCTGCCACAACTGTATGCCAGCAGTTCAACTACTTCAAATATGGCTGGACTGGTCCAACTCCAGAGTGTAAACGTAAGCTCACACTTTTATAAAACATACCAGTACATGCACGTCTACGACAACTCTTAAGGCAGAACGTGCCTTATGCATAGATATTTGGACACAAGTTTTCTCAGTATTCCTTTGGCCTACCACTTGTGGTGTCTTATTTTGAAGTTTGTGGAGTAAATAAAGTTTTCACAGGCTCAACAAACTAAAACACCTTCCAAAGTGGCATGTAAAACCTTCATTTTCTAAACCCCTGAAAAGTGACCTGACTTACACAATCTGTATGGATGGCAAAATCCATAGCTGGGAATGTAATATTTGTGTGTGATGAGATTTTATGGTATAGAATAAACAATGAATCGTAGACTTAAGATTGACTCAAAATTTTTCAGGCAGTAAGATATATGCCTGTAAAAACAAAGAACGAACAAACACAAGCCAAAGCTATGCTATCGCACCATTCAATAAAGTCATCTCTTTGCAGGGGTTCCGTGTGGTGATCCCGAGATCCCGGATAACTCTCGCTGCTACTATGAAGACGTACGTGTTGGTGACAAAGTTATCTGCAGATGTAACCCAGGCTTCGCTTTAGTTGGAGAGGCTGAGAGGGTTTGTCAAGACGATGGCTCCTGGAGTGGATCTGTCCCGTACTGCACATGTAAGTTATGCATCTAGTCTGTTAACGCAGAATGCACCTTCAGGGAAATTTTAGCCATTTGGACTCTCAAACTTGTTACCACCCATGTCATGTCAAAGGTCATCTCAGGGACGTTGCCCGCAGACAATCATTTCCTCCATTGTATACCACACTTAAATTTAATATCTCATCGGTTTTTCATAGTGTGTGATGAAACTTTCTCATCTCTTTCCTAAATACAAAATTGCCTCAGCAGTATTTTAAAATGTAGTGAAATTTTAAGACCAAAAAATATCTTTTCAGTCTGATTGCTCTGTTTAAACATTCAAGCTTTTTGATTTGGTAGATTTGAAAAAGCATCAGACTGCAAATACAGAAGGATTTATCTGAAGTTTTTTGACAAGATGTTGATAAATTACTGCACATATGTACAAGAGATACAAAATGCAAGTTTATTAGCATCAGTGTTTTTATGAAAACCGTATTTCGAAAAAGGAAACTCTCAAGAATTAATCTGAAACAAATTTCCTTGTTTTTTAATATGAGCTCAGATTTTTCGATCATCATTATAAATTTGACTCTACATGTATACTATTCTGCATACAGTGCTGACATGTGAGGATCCAGGAACTCCAGACGACGGCAAACAATACGGTATGTATGGAAGGTATTATGTTGGAAGCCTGTTACATTTCTACTGTGACCAAGACGGGTACGGACCACAGCCTGATGAACCTATCATGTGCACAGTGGATGGTTTCCGTCAACCTGAGACACCGGGTGAGTATCACATGAGGGTATACCATTAATCTTGAGAGGGGTGGTCAAAATGAGAATGCATGTATGATGCAATTTTTTTCCAATTTTTGAGAATTTGACATTTTTCTGCAGACTATGCAGAACATGCATAATATTTTGCCTGGAAATCATCTCTCAGCTTCAGGGTCGCATGAATACTTTTTGGCACAGCAAGGTTGCACAACTTTTAACAACTTTTTCCTCACAGAACACATTTCTTGACCGACCCTACTAGAAATTAATGGTCTCTCCCTCAATATTCATTCACAATAGTAACCCCTTCATAGTAATTTTCCCAGTTGTTAGTAAATACTTATTCTAGTCAGAGAAGTCAGAGTAATTGTTATTAGATTGCGTAAAATTTTCCTCATTATGAAATATTTTAAACTTCTTTTCAAAGGAAAAAAACAGGCAACATTTCTGGTATTTTGTCAAACATCTTTTTAACTTGAGAGTTCCTACTGTCATGGCAAGAGTTCAAATTTAAACTAACAATCTGTAGGCATTTTTTACTCTCATATTTGTTCATCAAATCTCAAAATTTATTCTTGACAGTAAACCTGTCCAATATCTTCTAGTGGCATTAACTTTTGTTTATCAACTATGCGGTGTACAATTTTCTTTCATTTGTAGGACATCGAGACCGAAGGTCTGTCGTCAGTTTGCAATCTACGACAAGTCTGAGAAGATCACGACGACAAGCAGTGCCGGAGGTTTCACAAGAGGTTTTTGATGTACTTAGTGAAGTGTCAAAGTGTTTGGGTGGCACTTCAGCAGCTGCAATATCATTGCCAACGGTGTACAGTGCAGACTATAATAACCTTGTCACCCATCCTGATCCAGGTGTCAGAGAAGTCAGGGCTTTTGTAGATACCCTAGCACAAGATGCCCAAGGGGCCTTGAGGGATAATGAAAAAACTTGTCTCTCAGCAATAGATGTGGAAGCGATGATGGCCGTTCCCACCGAGCCAGTGATCACCCTGACTCCAGAGAACCACAAGTTGGTGACTGATATTGCCGTGTGCACAGGTGGTGCAGGTGCAACTGCCTTGTTACTTCCCTCAGTGTACACTGATGAATTACAGCAACTCCAAGAAGGCACCATTGATGGCCGCACATTCCTGGATACCTTGATAGCAGATGATGAAGACCAGTTTAACTCAACCATCAAAGGTTGTCTTAGTAATATCCAGATCATGGTCGTAGAACGACATGTAAACTTCATTGTGATGGATGCTCGCATCAGACAATGTTTTGGATGCGCTTTGCCAAGCACTCTGACAGCAGTCTACAGTGGTTATGAAACCTTACAAAGCCATGAGGCAGCTCTGGTAAGTGGTTCCTTAACAGTAGCAGCAGTCATAGACAGCTTGTTTGTTGGTCTAGATAATCGAGTGAAGACTTGTCTTGATGGCATTGATGTAGTAGTCCAGGAAACCGAAGTACAGAAAATTGACTATACATCCCTTGATAGGTCCATCAGAAACTGTATCACCACAGAAAATCTGCAGTCATTATCTGCTGCATACATGGGCACATCAACTCTGAAATGTTATGCTGATGTTCTCATGCAAGAGGGTTCTTCTGTCTTCACTGTCCTTTCGACGGTTGACACAACTTTGACAATGAACAGCTGTCTGCGTTCGATTGAGGTAACGTTTGAAGACCATTCCGGGGGTGATCCTAATGGTCATGGTATGGACATTGAGTGGCGAATAGATTTCATTGCCCTGGATATGGCTGCTAGGAACTGCTATGATGATGCTACTTGGGCTCTGACTTCCGCTGTCTACTCAGGACCCGAAGACTTGCACCAGTTTGCCGATGTACTAAAAGATGGAAGTCAGACCATTGCTACTATCGCTGCGTCATTTGGCTTACCTGTCAATGAATGCATAAAAGAAGTTACAGTGACTTATGTAGATGCCATTGACTATACAAAATTGTATAATGACACCAGACATTGCCTTCGGACAACTCAAAATGCTGGGTTTTCACTGGCCAATTTAAAGCAACTTGAGAGTGAGATCCAAGCTGAAAACTTCTGCGTTTGCCAACTTCCATCCTTGCTTGGCATCGCAGTGCCTTCTCAAGACGCACAAGATTGTCTGAACACGGTTGAGGTGAAATACATCTCATATGAGGAATATATGAGTAGAGGCAACAACACAGTCAGAGAACAACACGTAAACTTCATTGTAATGGATGCTCGAATCAGACAATGTTTTGGATGCGCTTTGCCAAGCTCTCTGACAGCAGTCTACAGTGGTTATGAAACCTTACAAAGCTATGAGGCAGCTCTGATCAATGGTTCCTTAACAGTAGCAGCAGTCATAAACATCTTGTCTGTTGGTCTAAATAACCAAGTGAAGACTTGTCTTGATGGCATTGATGTAGTAGTCCAGGAAAGCGAAGTACAGAAAATTGACTATGCATCCCTTGATCAGTCCATCGAAGACTGTATCACCACAGAGAATCTGCAGTCATTATCTACTGCATACATGGGCATATCAACTCTGAAATGTTATGCTGATGTTCTCATGCAAGAGGGTTCTTCTGTCTTCACTGTCCTTTCAACGGTTGACACAACTTTGACAACGAGCAGCTGTCTGAGTTCGATTGAGGTCACGTTTGAAGGCCATTCCGGGGGTGATCCTGGCAACGGTGAGAATGGGGAACCAGGTGATGGTCAAGGTATGGACATTGAGTGGCGCATCGATTTCATTGCCCTGGACTTGTCCATCAGAAACTGCTATGATGATGCTGCCTGGGCATTGATTTCCGCTGTCTACTCAGGACCCGAAGACTTGCACCAGTTTGCTGATGTACTAAAAGATGGAAGCCAGACCATTGCTGATATCGCCGGGGCATATGGCTTCCCTGTCAATGATTGTTTGAGAGAGGTCACTATAACTTACATAGATATCATTGACTATGTAGCTTTGTACGTTGACACCAAACGTTGCCTCCACGGACCTGTAAATGCCGAGTTTTCAAGAATGCTACGTGGACCTGGAGATTTAAAACAATACGAAAGCACAATCAGCGCTGAAAACTTCTGCCCTTGCCAACTTCCATCCTTGCTTGGCCTCGAAGTGCCTTCTGAGGCGCAAGATTGTCTGGACATGGTTGAGCTGAAATACACCTCATATGAGGAGTACATGAATCGAGGCAACGAAGGTGTACGAGTTGATGTCCCGATGGGCGTGACCGCTGACTCTTGGGAGCTGATCAAAGGATGTTTTGATACCGATGTTCCAAGCTGGTTGTCTTTCTACCTGGCTGCAGGATACAGCTACAGTACTCTCATAAGTTCACTAGACAGTGGCGTCATTCCAGTAGAAATCACAATAACCATTACTGATCCTACTGACATTTATGTCTCTCTGGGCATAACTGTGGAGAATTTCAATTGCCTTAATACCACAACAGTGGAAGAAGTTGTCGTGGGTCAACCATATTGGAATGGAAGTATTCCTGTATGCGTCGGTAAGTTTATAAGACTAATATTTACAATTTCGTTTTCATGATTCTACTTAGAGAAGATTGTTATTTCTATAATGTTATTGAACAGGCTTTTTTGAGTTACAATTGCAATTTACTAATACAATAGAGAGCCGGTTGAAACTCAAATATGGACTAAACTAGAAGTTTTCACAAATTTATTTTTTGTGAAAAACCAAAATGTAAATCGTACCTCATAAAGTAATTGGTGACATATTACTTCATACAAGATTATCAAAGAGAATGAAAGCTTCTTAGAGGAATGAATGTTAGAGCAAAATTTGAATTTTTTTATTTTTTAGGCATAAATTATCTTGCATTAGCTGCAAACAAAATTCTTGTCGCCCATCAGATTGTATATCTGAATATGGACCCATTTTTCTGTAATATTGAACAATGCCTCTAATTGGCTAATACTTGTAATTGAAGCATACAAGAAAGTGTAAAAGTCCAATGAAATGGAGGCTACCAAAGAGTTTACGAGAATCATTTCAACAGCTGCCAAAACACAGTAGTAGGGGAATAATTGTAGTTGTATACTCATAGGCACAGGCCAGCATCGGCGAGGTTATGGGTACAAATGGAGCAAATTGTAAGAGATGACACGTGATTTCAAGGCAGTGAATATCCTCAACCGATAAGTCATTATTGGTTGATTTGCGTATTCAAATAATGCTCATTAATACACTTTGCATAATTTAATGTTTTTATTCATCAAATGTAACATTGTTATATGAACAAGAACTGAAACTCAAAGATGAAATGTAATATACTGTAACAATTCTAAGGTTATTTGTGGGGACGTTTATGTAAAGTGTATCAATGATTATTTTTGTAGTATGCAAAGCATATCCTAATTATCATTATTATGGTATATTACCATTATCATATGCAAATCACATTAAATGACTCCTTATCACAGTGTATAATATTCATTGAGAATCGTGCTCTGCGTAGAAAAAAGCAGGGTTTAACAATGCTCGTCTGCTTTTTTTGCCAGATATGGAGCCCCCAGTGATTTCATGTCCACAAGTTGAGGTAATAAAGACGCAAGACAGGAATGTTTCTGTTAACTTGCAGACGTACCTCAACTCAGTGCAAGCTACAGATAATGTCGGGGTAGTCCGTATTGAGTACGCTGAGGAAACCTTTGTCATTCCAACATACAGCTACATATATGTCAAAGTGTCTGCCTATGATGCGGCTGGCAATGTTGGAGAATGTTGGTTTGGTGTCATCGTTACCTGTAAGTCTTGTCTGCTTAATTTCAAAGCCAGAGCCATATTTACATTTTGTTAGTGTTTATCTCAATAAGCATAATTTGACATTCTTTACAGAACGTTAGGAAAACAGTTTTAAGCAGATATTCTCCAGTTTCTAATCTGTGATCTTTAAAAATGGATTATATTTGGGGGGTATTAAAGTGATTAGAATAAACACTATTGGAACTAATTTGGGACAATTAGATCTTTATATTTTTCAAATTTCTGGGTGCTGTATCGCTGAATGTTGTAATATTACAAATTACTCAACAAAACAAGTGCATTCCTTAAAGAGAAAAGCAGGTGAGCGTACGTTTCCAGATTAAACTGACATTAGTTCACTATCCTATTATCCCAAATTAGTTCCAATTGTGTTAATACTTTTTTCATTTTACGACAATGCAAGTTTACTTTTCCAAATTGACATGAAGTTCACTCAAATCAGTGAGAAGTTACAGACTGATGATCTACATATTCTGACACAAAAGGCTCTAATGATTGGATGTTTTGCCAATTTAAATAGAATTGTCATTATGTCTCCATTTTTATAAAATAGATAGTTCTTGACTTTCACCAAAGCTGTGCATAACACTACTTTAGCTTTTCAAAGTGAAATTCTACTTTTGAAGTCTGTTGTGTCCTTAGCTTTGAGCAAATTTTCTAATCGTAGCACAGGTATTTTTTGTCGTGTTTCTTAGCTACCGGTACATACTGTGAACAATGTATGTTGAAACTGACTTCTACTACTTTGCTGCAAGAAATTAAAAGTTATTAGAGCTGACAGAAGCTCTTTTTGCAATTAATACGATTGATTCATTGAGTGGAATTTCATATTTTGATGTTTATCCTCCACGTTTTGTTCTTGTGTATGCCCGTGTTTGTGATGACAGATTGCGAAAATTTCGCCTGATAGATTTGAAGACACTGATGTGTACATCAATTGATTGATATTGATTGATTTGTCTTTTGATACTGATCAATTCACTCACAGGTCATGATTGATTTTTTGGTCTGTCTTTCAGTGGATGGTTGTCCGCAGTGGTCCCTGATGATACCCCCTGACGGTGAGATGAATTGTGGCTCTCCCATTGGAGGGGGATTTGTCTGTAACGTTGGCTGCCCAGGTGGCCAGGAATTTGTTCAGCCACTGCCAGAGCTGACACCTGGATCAGCTGGATATGTCTGTTCTGCTACTCAGGGATGGATTCCTAATAATTATGTGCCCGGATGTTCACGTAAGTCTGATAGATGAGATATTATAAAATCTGTTGTCCAAAACAAGGCTGAAACTTATGGTGCTACTATTTACCCAGGGACTTGAGTTGAGTTAGGGTCACTTCGGGCACAAAACCCCTATAAAACTTCACTTTTACATATTGTAGCACAGCCGGCAAAGTTTAACATATCCATCATAGTATTCTATGAATACATACACATTTCGTTGTGTACTTTTATTCACACCTTTCTGAATATGTTGCAGTGATCAAGATTAAGAAAATTCAAAATAATACCAATATCAAGCTGTGTATGAAATGAAAAAACGAAGGGAGCTAATTAGTTTCAGATGAGCCTTAGAGGGCGCTCTCTTGAACTTTTGATTTTTCATCCAATCTTGTGGAATTTTTTCTTTGAGCTTCTGTTAATTTTATGAGACAATGGGAATAAGCTTGTTCATCAACATACTCAGTGTCTAGGATTGAGAGAGATTTTCTCTTTCAGGTGGAATGTGCTTCAGGAACAATTTTTCAGACACTCAAGTTCTTACAGTTCTTTACCAATATGCTGCGAATGTGGACTCATTTTTAAGCATGTGGAGATTATAAACAATTGACAGAGTCTTTTTTGTGAAAACAGAAAGTTTGATCTTTCCTGCTTTGAGTTAACATAGGTATAAGGTTATCATGACTATTTGTAATCATAAATATCGGCAAATTTTGGGTTACTTGTTTCTGTACTTAGGAAACTTGCTCAATGATCCCTGCTGTGATCTGAAGTGAGTATGCGCCTTGAGGACAGATATTCTTACTCTCAAATTTTCACAATTCTTTTCTGATCTACCACTTGTGAGGGCTCATTTTAAAGCTCTTGGTGCAACAAAAATTTTCTCAGCCTTAGTTTTTCGAAAATCAAATTTTATTTTTCTCCATAGAGCTAAAACAGGGATGGCGGCCATTTTGAATTTCAAATATTAGTAAATTTTGGATAATTTGTTTCTCTAGTAAATAAAAATACACAGTGAGCCCTTAATTTCATTCTTGTTTTTGAAAAAGAATGGTTGAACAATTCCTTGAGGAAAGTTAGAACGAAAATTTCACTTTAAAGGCGCATACTACCGGTACCTTAATTTAGAAAGAAATGGCGTAAAGTTTCCTCGAAGTCTCGCCAAAGTATGGAGTCTTGAGGTGCATACTGCCACAAGAGTCTTAGTCTGGACAACTTAAAGTGCTACAAATTCATTAGCTTCTTGTGTTTTTCTGTTAATGTTTCTAATTTTTTTGGTTTTCCACTGTTCTATTTCCATTTTTTCACTTTCGAAACCAGCGTACGAGATTCCAGACTGCAGTGTCGTATTGGCCGCCAACTACTCAGCAGAATGTGAACCTGGTGATGACTGTATGAACACATACTACCAACTGATTGACGAAATCATCACAGATGCAAATCTGTTGTCAGAATGCAGTGATGAAATTGTAGAAAACATAAAACTTGATTATGAAGTCAAAATCTTCAAAGTACATCGGGTATGCATTATCTTGTGAATATTTTCTTTTAAGTTGAACTTTGTCACATTTTACTTCCATTATATCTTAAAAAATATGAGATATCAAGTTCAAAACATCTACTTTCATTAGAAGTAAATGATGGTTTCAAAACTAATCATCCATACTGAGAATGTTATTGGTCTTTGAACAGATTTTTCCATTTTTGTCAAAAAATTATGTAAAACCAATGGTGTTTGTTTTAAAATTTGGCTTACAGGTTCCTTGCGATGACCAAAATAGGATCCATTGAAATCATGGTGAAATTTGCATATTTGTATTTTTGGGCAATCTTTGCCAATTTCGGTCAAAAACTCCTCTTTAAAACTGTTTCTCCCGTCTCTTTCAAAGTAGGTGCAAAGGTTATTGTGAGGTGGATAATTTCATATTGCTTGGGTACAAGATTGATTTGCACTTGCAGTGGAATTTTCTCAGTAATCATTCTGCAGGAATGCAATGTCATGCGTGTACTAATACTCATTATTTTGATAAAATGGGAGCACAGTGTCCTTGACACTATTTTAATTGTTTTAATGTGACGGAGCAGTGTTATTATTTCTTCATACTGAAACAGGAAAGAGAAAGTGGAAGTGGCAGTGGTAGTGACACTGGAAGTAATCCGTCTAACACAGGGTCACAAAACACCGGAAGCACTTCAAGTGAAAGCAACGAAGACAGGAAGAAGGCCACTGAGTCTGTAAGTAGCCCCAGTAGCAACGGGAAAAAATGTCGCGAGCATGGAAACGATAGCAATAGCGGCAGTGGTGGCAATAGAAAGACGGACAGCCGACATAGGCCAGAAAACAACAGTGGACAGGTCTGCGGGTATTATGCAATGGGCCGTAAGAAGGACCCGAGTTCGAGCACTAACAGTAACAGTGAGGACGACGACTGCGAGTGCTATTGTGACGCCGCTAGTGGCAGCAAAAAGAAGAACAGTAACAACTGCAGCGGTAGTGGTTCGAGGAAGAAAGCCACAGAAAGTGAAGATTGTGAACCAGAGCCTGAGTGCATATGCCCCAGCCACGATAACAGGGTAAGAGGCCATTCTGTAGCCGTTGACAAAGTTGGAATATGCTGCAGACTTAAGACAAAATTGCAAATATGCTCCTTGCTTTCAATCTTCTTTAGATTGAACCTTGTAATTGCATTATATAAGGTACCAGTAGCATGCATGCCTCAGATGTGAAAACATACTCTGTAGGTCAAATTTTCCTGTATGAAACGTTCAACAATTCTCTCACCAAATCAAGAATAAAAATCAGGGGTCACCATGCAAAGAAACAAATCACTTACTGTTTACCTTTTCTGAAATTCAAAATGGCTGCCACCCTTGTGTTGACACAATAAGGAAAAATAGAATTTTCAATTTTCGAACTTTTCCTTTTCTCCAAGATGAACCCCAACAAGCAGTAGACTAGAAAAGTACTGTAAAAATTTTCAAGTCCATAAAGTCTTTCCCTGTGGTGCAGTCAACATTAAAAGATATTATATACACTGTAGGAAGACAGAAGCTCACTCTCTTCAAATATTTCTAAAACCAAATTCCTCGAGCAGGTTATAGCAAAATTTTAGGGCTTTATACGGTCAGTGCATCGGAACACATGTCGTTGAACATAGGACTCACTCACCTATTGACCCTCTTGATTTGTCTGTCAATTAAAGGGGAAGTTCACCAATCTACCACAAGCTTTCCCTGCCGTTTAACAATGGAGTGAAGTGATAGTTCTGACTATATTCCTATAACCATATATTCCTGAAGCTTGTGGTAGATTCGGTGGTTAGTAGTGAACAGCAACACAAAATCTAACAATGGACAGTTTATTATAAGTGATTCATCATTATGCAAGGATGCTCAGCTTAAACAATAGTTATGTAAATATGCACAGTCTGGTTTGAGCATGGATGAGTGGACAATGCAATACCCATCGGAAGATGGTCCCTTCCATATCACGTTATGCAAGCTCCAAGCCTGGAGCTTTTTCCCCTTGATTCAAAACATGGAGTTGATGAAGGCCTAAAATGCAACTTCCTGTACTATTTTTATCGGTTTCTGTAAAAAATCGCATGAGTTATAATAAATGGCGAAAATAGCTTTTCCGGGGTAAGTGACTGCAAAGCTAGCACATATGTAAAAATCATCCTTGGTAAACTTCCCCTTTAAGTCTTTCACCAATATTGGTTGGACCACAACTCATTTTTTTCAATGGTTACATATTTTTATTTGTTTGTTCCAGTACATCGTTTTGCTTGAATTCACCGTGGTTGTCACTGGCAACAGGAGTCTGCTAGACTGCTCTGAGTACAAATCCTGCCGAGACAGCGTTGGCGATAAAGTTCTAGAATGGGAAGGCAAGGACGCAATCTTTCCGGAGGACTCCAGTCGGTGGGAAGATTGCCCAGACGTTATCCAGGATGACAAGTTCATCAAGATCAACTCCAGTTGTCATTGTCCAAAAGGATATGCCATGAAGGATTGCTCTTGCCGTATGTGTTTCAGTTCTTCACTTTTCAGCCAATATACTATGTATGTATGTGTATGTGTGTATGTGTGTGTGTGTGTGTGTGTGTGAACCAATATACCAGTATTTGTGTATTTCACAAAAGTTGTATGAATATATTCGTCAGCTGACTGTCCAATTGTAACTGAAAGATACATTGACATCATCCATCAATTTTGATAAGCCACTGTTGTGTGATTTGATTGTTTACTATTTTTAGTAAGAAAAATATTAACTTAACGTTATTTTAGTGAAGTGTAACTTTTACCCTTGTTCTGGCTGGCATAAGGACATCAATGTTTTGGTGTTGTATCAAGGATTAAAACATAAATTTTGATGATTAGATGTGGCTGAAAACCAGGGATGTAAGAATATAGCGTACACTACACTGCACGATGCAATCCATGAATATTCACCAAGAATATGTAGTTGATAAATGGATTAGCATACATGTATATAACTTACAAGCACAAACTTTGCATGAATATTATCAATAAATGATGTGACAGTTTTTGAAGAGTTCAAGCTGATAATAAAGCAATGAACACAAAACAATGTCATTGGCTTCACAGTGAAATGTACCCCAGGTACCTATGAAGAAGATGGAGTCTGCGTCAGTTGCCCGGTTGGATACTACCAGGATGAACACGGCCAGACGGCATGCAAGGACTGTCCAGACGACCATTCCACACGACATGAAGGAGTGAAACATGGAGACAGATGTGTTCGTAAGTTCAAACTCAATTGATGTGCTCAATTTCCGAACAGTTAAGGGTCTTTAAAATTTTCAGACTAGCACAAAGCCTTTTTAACTTTGAAATAGCCAAAGACTCCAGCTTATCATTTTCAAATATTTTAATAGGACTCCACTAAAAAATCTTTTATAATGTTCAAACGCATGAGTAGGCTCAGTAATTTCAAACAGTTGAAGAGGCCAGGTAATTTTCTAATAGTTAAGGAGCTTTATGTTGATTGACAACAGTGGTGTTCAGAAAGTAATAAGAGAAAATGAAAGTATGAAAACAAGATGGTCCAAAGTTTTCATCACAGCAAAAACAATTCTTCTCATGTATTAACTGCTTTGTCAGTGTGATACAGATTGTTGCTGCTCGTATGAAAATAAGTGAATAAATTTAATTTAATAAATTAGTGAACTCAATCAAAGCTATCTATCTTGCTTTCCATGGAAACTTTAATTCTATTGCATAGAATGCTGCTCAAAAAAAACCAAGAAAATGAGTCACCATTGTTGTGGAGTCTGTGTTTGCAGCAAAAGTTTCAGATTTGATGAACTAGAGCATCTTGATTTTATAGCTTAAATACAGATTCTCTTTATGCAACTCTGCAAAATATTTTTTTCTTTTACTTAATACACCAACATCCCTTCAGAGAACTCTATCCTGATTTGTATTTTCTACAGCAATGTGCCCGCCAGGACATTTCTCTACGGATGGACTCTTCCCATGCAATCTCTGCCCAGCTAATTATTACGCATCAGGACGTGGTAATATGGAGTGTTCACCCTGCGATGAAGGTCAATTCAGCCACCCTGGATCCAATGAGTGCGGTGGTAAGTACAGATAACTGGACTCTGTCAGCCCCATTTGCCTCTATATAATAAGCCCACCCACAGTGTTGAAAATAATAGAAGTGTACTACAGTCTCGTCGGGGAGGGGGGTGAGAAGTTTCACCCTTTCATCACAATAGTTTGGCCCAAATTTATTGTTGTCAATGGTGAATGTGGACCTGTTAACATGGAATCTGGGGTGAACAGGGTGAAGCTAACAGATATAGTAGATCTGAAGAAAGGTATGGAAATCGATCCCAGGGCCTAGGAGTGGCACATGTAAAACAGTGTGTATCTTTTCGTCAGAGGCGGAATAAATCTATTTATCCAGGAAATCTTAATCCCGACTGCTATGTTTGTCCGCACATAGAGCCAGTCGACGTTAGGGACACAAAAAACAACACGAAGAACAAACAGGCAGTGGTTTTGAACAAAATCAATGTACCCGGTACTTCACCGATGTCTGTAACTCAGTACATGAAAATATTCGTAGCTTGACGCACTTTGAACATAGCTCGTAACAAGGGACAGTGGAAAGCCCATAGAACTACGTGTACAACTATAACAGCCACTCATGTAGTTGGCGCTCAGTGAAGATTTTTCCGATCAACAACTTTGATGGACTGACCTTTTCTACCGCAATTGTTATCTCCCTCGATTCAGCACAAAATTTTCGTATGGACTGTTGATGCGGTGTTTACAGTTGTTACGTGGTGGTAAATCCTAGTCGTATTCACGACTGCTGCGTAAACAGTCACTGAATAAATTTTGCACGCATTTACGAGCACTGGATATTACTACCGTTTTTGATCGAAAACCGTCCGTATACGCGTATGACGGTTGTGACAAAAACAACACAAGGAATCTGGCGTACATTGTTACTGCATTACTTTGGCCAAAAAATCACCCAAATGCCGAACGGTGATCATACAGAACTCTGCTGCAGGTTTCTGGACTAAACGACCCCAAACCGACCGGGTCCCAGTCAACTGTGCCGGGCTCGACGGAGCAAATTAAAAAACCAACAAACCCCAACAGAAACAGTGGAATGATCATTAGTGTGCAAGGTCGCTGTATTATATGTCAGGGTAAAAAAAAATCTTGCTTTGAAATTTCTGGACGGTACAAACGGCGGGGCAGAATTAGACAAGATTACGACCAATGTGTTACCGCCGATGGTACATAACGTACTGTTGATAGCAGGTAGTTCGGTGTCCATTGAGAACACGATTCCGAATATATCACGGCTGTTGATTTGAGCTGCCTCCGATCGAAAATTTTCTATACAAAGACATGATATCAATAATTTTGCGAGATTATAAGTACCCGCTGTCTTCTCGCCAAATAGCTGCGATCAAGATCATTATGATAGAAGCAATTGACCGCCGAACACCTGCTTGCTGTTCTTATACACAACGTGTAAAAATGGGTTATTCCTGCTGAGAAATACGACAGCAAATATTGCAATGTGAATTTCTTACTATCTTCCTCGCAATGGTTTTGCATCTGTGTTTATTTTATCACGGTCACTGGACCATTTCTGACGATTTTTACTAACAAAGAATCAGTTCACACTCATCGTGGGAACACATTACAAAGACGTTCACAAAATTTTCATCACATGAAAGATTACCATAATCCCCGTTTCAAAGACGTAGGAAATGTATAATGATTTGTTTATCTTGAAAAATCCCGAACTGAAGCCAGAATACAAAATGATTTTTCTTCTGAACAACTTCCCGACAACTTTACAATCACACTCTGGTCATCACATGGCGGTTGTAACCGTACATGTGCTGCTGCCAATGGAGAATCAAAAGACTTCAAATCAACAGTCAAAACGTATGGAAAAAATATCAATATCCAAGCAATGTAAAACAGAGTACTTTTGATAAGGTCAATTTATTGTATATTATAAAAAATCTCCAGACCACTCGGAACAGCGTAAGATTATGATCTCACTCATTCGAATACTACACTCGCACGGTAGGGCAAAAATATAGGAACTCAGATCGTTATATACTGTTTCCGTCAAGCGAGTCCGCTTATCTAAAGACGGCAAAAATGGTAAAAAAGACGGTAAAATGACCATAATTATTATTGCTTGTCTCTGTAAATTTTGCCAACTATTCGTTCGTAGTTGTCGAATTTCTTGAGTTTGTCCGAAAACTATTTCAGTGAATGACGTAAGTTTCAAGACACCCGAGTGCGAACGCAATATCGATATTGGGATAGCAAAATCAGTCACAGACAATCTATGAAGAACATAAGAGTCCTGCGATTTAATTCATCCTAGGTTACCATGAAAGCAAAAAGGTAATGTTGTGCCCTGGTTGGGAAAGAAAAGTTGATTAAGTTTTCTAAAAAACGTCAGCTAATACTCGAACAATTTAGTAAAATCTAGCTCAGAAAAACGTATAGAGAAGAACGACATCACCGATCACGGCGATCTTCTGACCTTTTATCATGTTTCAGTCTGGACGGTCAACATTTGACGCTATAATTTTTGTCAAGTGTTTTTTTTGGTCAAATCCGACAGAGATGAATCAATCACGATTTAGTTTCATCGCCCCGACCCGACAGGAAATAATGAAGCTCATGGGCACCTGTATACATGTAATCGTGGCATGAACGTATCCAATGCCCGTCCACTGCATGAGCCATTGACCGTGCATCGCGAGCAAACAACGGTTTTGGACGTCACGAGAGCATTTTATTTTCGCAGTCTGTGAGCGGTTGAGTGGTTTGGGTAGGCTGCATACATGTAGATCGGAATCGAGTTGATTTCGGCCGAAAACTGTTAGAAAGTAGTTTTTCGTGCTCCGTCCAAATTGGATCCGCATGTTGCCGGTTTTGTCCATGGTAATCAGCAGAGCTGTGATGGGAGGCCGTATAACGCCGGGAATACACGTCATCGTACGCAGGGCTAGGCCACAACATACTTCCAAAAGCGATCTATCGTAAAATATCGTACTGCAGGTCAACATACACATCACCCATTCATAGGCCTACAGGTACACATATCAACGAACAAAAAGGGAGAGGCAATCTGCTTGAAACCATGAAGTAGTCCGTTTGTGTCTGAATTCATTGAGGCGCGCGTTCAGTAACCGTTGGTCAAGTTTTTTTTCAGTAGTAAGAATCGTTTATTCATTGTTGACATCGTAATCGATCCGATGTACACAACAAATGTTTGATCGTTTGCACCTTTGCGCGTCCCCTCGTGATTGGCAGCTGTTTGAATGCTTTCATCTATTGTCTGTTGGACGCTTCGAACACATCATCGAAGCAGTTTTGGCATAAAAAATCAACTTAAAATGGAAAAAATGAGAGAATTTCGCCAACAGGGTGATGCCACAAGTATAGCGCTGTTCACGGTTACAGGTTTGTTACTAAATATAGCTGTACGCGCGCGACATCGGACACACAGCTTGAAATGCGGACAAATTTTATCAATGTTGCATGCGTGGCTGTTTTTGCAGCTTGTACTCTGAGTCGTGAATATGTTTTTTAGTATTCACTGTTACACTAGCAGTCGCCCACTGCGATGTATTTTTGCCGTTCTGGCATGCGTAATTTTCAAAAGCGTAATCTAAAAATGCGGACAAATATTTATTTTTGCATATTAATGAGAGAACAGTGACGTAAACTGTGAACTGCCCTATTCACAAACGTAATATGTTGGAACAGTGCTTTAATTTACACCATGGTTGTTGAAAGATCCAGATTTTCGGGAGCATTCGTTGACGTTGTTACCATGTGCCACTCATGTTGGATTATGAATCCCCAGGGAGATAGGGGGTATTTATAGGCTCCCCCTGCCTTTAAGAAAGATCAGTATCTCTAAATCTTCATAATCTTATGCTTCTTTGGTTTTTGCAGCTGCTACCGTAGACTACCGGTAATTCTGACACAGTCAGCATCTCTAGTTTAAAAAGTCACTTTTAATTTTTTCCTGTACAATGAACACTGTGATTAGTGGCAAGACTTCAAATTTCTAAACTTGTCTTGCTCAGTTTTGCCGTCTTTGATATCAAATAAAAATTTCACAGTTCCCACTACAGAATTTTTTTAAATGTTTGTCTCATGTCTTGATGTGATCTGCAGCTGTAAAGGAAAAAAATACCAAACAAACAGACCACATTATGTTTGCTGTGTCATCAACTCATTCAGCTCTGAATTTGGAAATTTTGCCAAACATTTAGATGGCAAATATCGGTCATGTCATGGATGTGATTGATTTTTTACGATATCAGAATAAATAGTCAGAATTTCTACATTAAAGAAATATGAGAAATATGACTTGCATGTCATTGTGTGCTAATATGGCATTAAAACATAAATTCTAATGTCAATCGAAACTTGGGTATGTCTGTAGAACTTTCGGCTCAAGTTGCCCCGTGAAAACAGCTTTGCTTTGTTTTAAGTGGACCCTGATTTAAAAAGGGGTTCGGTGCGGGCCAGTATTGTTCTGTCTTGCCAAAAATTTTTTCAGGACTATCTGAAATTGTTAGTTGTATAATTGCAAGTGTTGTTTCTGTGGCTGTGTATCATGGCATGTGCCGTTTGATTCCAATTAATTGTGTGACTGCTATGTATGAGTATATAAACTTTGTACAGAAAGTTCACATCTGACGAATTATCTTCTCTCTGATTGGTCAATTTTACAGCATACTGTCCACTGGGCCACCATTCCAAGACTGGGCTGGAGCCGTGTCGTCCATGTGGCTACGGTTTCTATCAAGATGAGACTGGCAAGCGTAGATGTAAGCCATGTGAAGAGGGAAAGAGGACCCTTGACAAAGGATCAACCAGTCCTGATGATTGTGTCGGTCAGTCTTCAAATTTTTCTGTAATTTTCTCGTTTTTGCCAATTTGTTTATGCCCATTGTTTTATATATTTGTGACACAAACAGCATATGCTATTTGTCCACAACGGAAATTGAAAATTGATCAACCCGTCAAAAAAGGAGTGTTTTGAGAATGTCTGGTTCGTAATAGTAGTTTTGCAGCCAACCATTGGATTGCAGTGAATTAGAGACAGCACTGGTTCGAGAGTTAAGGATTCTTTGGTGAGAAAACAATGGCATTTATATGTAGGAATATCTTGCAACATTTTTTGTGTATGTGAACTTCTCATTGACTTCATGCTACAGTTTCTGTGTGAGGACATGTACGAGTGTCAGCTCAGCTCAACAAATGTACAAATTTCTTTTTTTTGTCTTTTCAGATTCTTGTTCTGAAGATCCGTGTTTGAATGGAGGTACTTGCCAACCTGGCTCCTGCCCTCACACTTACAAATGTGAATGCCCACCACAATATCATGGGTAGGTACACGTAGCAAAATCCATTATATATTAGGGACAGTGGATAAACAAGGTAGTATGTATGTGCCTCAAAAGTGAAAGATTTAAACTTTTGCTCAAACTTTCTTCAGTGAAAATTTTAACCATTCTTTTACCAAATGAAGAATAAAACTCAAGGGTCACCTTGCAAAATTTGGTTACCACAGAAACAAATTCACCTGATATTTATGATATTTGAAATTCAAAATGCCCATCATCTCTGTGTTCAGTCTGTGAGAAAAAGAAAACGTTCGATTTTTGGAAAACTAAGACGGTGAAAATTTTGCATACTCTAATAGTTTTAAAATTTGCCCTGACAAAAGGTAGATTAGAAAATAATTATAAAAATTTGAGATTCCGAATATCTGTCCCCAAGGCACATGGTATGTTCTTAACAAACAAAACTTATTGTTAAGTTTTAGGGAGTCTGCAGCTCTGTTTTGACTATCATGTGTAAATTTGTACAAACTATATGCAATGGTCATGCCATGGATTCGAAACTGTGTAGATGCGTGATACTCAATCAGTATCTAGGTTTTGTTTTGAAGTCAGTCCTTCTTGTTCAAGACCCCTGTCAGCAGCTCACACTCCCCACAATCTATTTCACTGATTTATCCTGTCTTAGGAAAATGCTGATCATAATAGCGCTGATCGCAAATGGCATCATTTTTTCTCTCATTAATATGCATAAATAGAATATGTCAGCATTTTCCACTTAAATGAAGAAAATAAAACCTGCTAGTGTTACAATGGCTACTAAAAGTCACACTTATTCGAATGAATTTATATAGCTCAGACTATAAGCTGCAACAACAGCCGCGCATACAACAACAAAATTTGTCCTAATTTTGGGCAGCATTGTCCAATGTCGTGCTGCTATATTTAGTAAGAAACTTGAAATTGTGATCAAACTACTTGTCATCAAATTTTCACACTTCCAAACTTCTAATTCAGTTGGTTAAGTTCCAATGCAGTGAGTTTTATTCATCTGCAGTTCCCTCAGCTAGTAGATCCTGACTGTGTACTGAAATCAACCTGTACAGGTTGCTTTGGTTACATTATCCACAATGTATTGCTGGATATATTTTGCAACCATAGACATATACATTTTACAAACAGAGTGACTGCTTTGTATCTTCCCCAAGATGTTATTATTTACGCCAATGAAAAATTAGGATGGTTGAAGGGAACCATGGAAATTTTTGAAAAGATACATAACTGATGATCATGTTTTTTGTTTTTTTCTCTTCCAAGTCAATGGGAATTCATGCACTTCAATAAATGCTTTTTACACACTGCACTGAAAATGTATCAGTGTCCATGAAATATACCAGAATGTTTTGAGGGGGTCAGAGGGGTTGATTCTGTTGATGTTTCCTCGGAGAGACTATGAATTTTTAAGATTATGACTAGAGTGGTTATACCACTAGGACTTTAAACACTGTTTAGCATGTATGAGAGACCCTTATATTCATTAAATTTCGCAGAATACAGTATGATGTCATGTGTGCGCATACATGAGCTTATTACAGTCTCACAGGTGTAATTTTTTTTAATCTTCCAAAGTCCACATTGTGAAGAAAGTTACAGCTGTGCTAGTGAGCCGTGCATGAACAACGCTACCTGCGTTGACACCGAGGACTCCTACTACTGCGACTGTCCGCCTGGCTTCTGTGGCGACCAGTGTGAGATCCCCCATGACCCTTGCAGGCGTTTCCCCTGCTTGAACAACGGCACGTGTCTCTTGAGAGAGAATGAAGATGGCTTCATCTGTCTGTGCCCGCCTGATTTCCGTGGCGATAGGTGTGAAGAGAAGATTGACGACTGCTCCAGTGAACCATGTCAGAACGATGGAGTGTGTGTGGACAGCGTACGGGATGTTATCTGCTTCTGTCCACCAGATTACACAGGAAAATACTGTGAAACACTGATAGGTAATAATATTTTGTATTTTAACGTTTTCCTGAATATTTGCCAAATCAAATCAAATCAAATCAGGTAGGAGTCATTTTCCATTTTTGAAAATGTTTTCAATTGATAATTCAGTTTTTAGTCACATTTTGAATTATTATCACATCGTTTGTGATTTATTTTACAGTAGGTCTTAATTGTAGATAACTGCAGAGGCCGATAATATGACATATGTCTGCAATCTGTAATTGGAGAATGGAGCAAAAAAAACAGGAATACAATTTGTGAAAATAAAGACAAAAACTTTTCAGTGAATAAACCATATTGTTGTTATGTTAATGGTCTTTTCTGTCAACAGAGAAAGTGTATATAACTAAAAGACTAGCCATTGACACCCTACATGTACATGCTAGAACATATACCAATCTGTTCACTTTGATTCAGTGAGAAACACACAACGATATAAGTTTTCTTATGTGCATAAATGTATTTCCTCAGACAACTGCGCCTCAGAACCTTGTGAGAATGGTGGCACATGCATGGACGGTGTCAACCGATATACCTGCCAGTGTCCGCAGGGTTTCAGTGGAAGACACTGTCAGATAGACGAGGACGACTGCACGGGCGTCGTCTGTGAAAATGGCGGCACTTGCGTTGACGGTGATAACAGCTATGAGTGCCTCTGTGAAGATGGCTACACAGGTGAGTGATGATGATGTATACATAAAGTCTACTCACAGATTAATTTGTCATATATACATGATTGTGTTCTCCTGTTTTTCAATATTTGATTTGGATTAGTTGTGACAAACAAAGTAAAAAAACCTAAATATGACAAACAGCAGAGAATATTCAATATAAGCCAAAGCATTTTCATTTAAATTTTGTCATATTTTTAATTCTCAAATCTATTGTCAACATGTCAAACCTGCAGAGTAATGGACCACATTCTCCTTAGTGTATAAATCAGCAGTTTTCTAGGGATGACTGTTATGGTGAATAAACACCCTTGTACCCCCTAAGGTTATGTTGCATTGTACTACAGCATTGCAAAGACCTGCCTGGAATTCTTCAGTCTTGTATTCAACTAAGCAATGCATTTTGTCAAATATAATTTGATTTTTGCTGGTCTGACAGTCCGACAATTTTAAAAGTTGGCATTAAGCACCGTTTTGATTCCCACAACTAGCGACGGCTTTTATAGAATATGTTAGACAGATCATAGTAGTTTAGAGCCTTGGAGGTACAAAATATGTACCTTTTATAATTTATCAATCTGAGGAATCCTTCACAGTTCCAAAAAGAATGTCAGTTTTCCAACATTCTCAGAATATTTTTATTTTCACATTCTCGACAAATACTGCATTTTTGTGGCATTTATATTTTGAAGATTTCTAACTCTTGAAAATTCATATTTTAAGATTTCTAACGATTTTCAGGTTTGATTTTCTCTCTCAGATGGTCTAATCAAGACTTCATTGTAATTTTAATTGATGATTTTGACACCTTCCCTTATATCCCTGTACGTACGGTAGGTCTACAATGGCTCATACCAAATTCTGGTGGTGAATGTGTTAAGGGATATGCAATGAACATATTTGCTGCTAAATTACTCTGACATAAAAGATTTGTTTGTGACAATCTGTATAATCACAGCGTACACATGCGCCATTGACTTGTTTTTGCTTAACTTGCAGGTGTACACTGTGAGCTAGTTGATACAGATCCATGTGACCCCAATGAGTGTAAAAATGGTGGTACTTGCACACCAAAAGATCCGCCTGGTCCCTGCTCCTGTCAGAAATTCATGTGTACCTGCCCTGTTGGCTTTACAGGCTACTTCTGCGAGGTCAGTGCAAAGAATTTAAAGGCTCATCTGTGAAAAATTCACAAACACTTTTGTTGTTGCTGTTTCTTTTGTGTTGTTTTTAAACACTGCTTTCCCTTTTGCGATCAGTGCAGAGGAGTGTCTCTGTAAATTTTTAGTCACAATTTCCCCCACGGTCTGTTTTTGTTTTGCTAACAATATTATCAAAATAATGTTTTAGTTTTTTTCACTTTAACGTCACTTTTGGATGCCAAAACAACAATTTCAAAAATTACATCAGTGGTGATTTTTTTAGTTTCACTTTGTGACTTTACTACAACAGTATAGAAGAATGTTGCATTTAGCTTTTGTTCTCTATCACATTGCATATTGTTAATGTTATGGTTAATGGAAGAGACGGGCTAGCTTTGATGGTCTATTAAATAGATTTGGGATAAATTTTTCAAAAACTTTTTCGTTTTCCAAACAACAGATGAACCTGAATTTCTGAAATATAAGTGGAAAATAGCAATTTTTATCCACACGTATATTAATACCTTTCAAAATTCATTCATTTCTGTACAAGATGTTTGAACTTGTTATCTGTTGTGTGCTCAGTGTATAAAAAGAATTCTTCAATATGTGCTGTGGATATTTCAACACAATTGTCTGTGAATACCGGGATTATTATTAAAGTTTCCAATATTTTCAAGGTTGCCTTTGATCAGATCACAAATGGGTAACATCTGAAATTGGTATATACCGTATATGGTAGAACATTGAATCAAGTTAAAATTTTAGAATCAATTCCATTGTTGAACAATTTCTGATATTATTTTTTTAGATTGACATGGATGACTGTGTGTCCGACCCGTGTCAGAATGGCGCCACCTGTGTTGATAAAGTGAATGGTTATGAATGCAGTTGTCCCCATGGATTTACTGGAACTCATTGTGAAGACTTGCAAGACTATTGCCTCTCAGAGCCATGCCAAAATGATGGAATTTGTAACACCGTCATCGATGGATTTGACTGCAGGTATAAATTCCTGTCTGACATTTCTCACTTTTCTACATTCCATCCATCCAAGCATTTCACCCACAGCTCTTTCATAAGCTGTAAAGTATGGTGCATTTTTCGCATTTAGTGCGAGATTCAAGGTGGATTAGTATTATTTATGCAAATTATATTGATGAGCATTGTTTCAGTATTAAAATTAACACACTAACTGTAATGATTCCTTATAAATATTTATGTCCTCGCGTCTTGCATCATATAAAGTTTCGATATCAGCTCTGTTGTTGCTCTCATTTCTACTTCCCAAATTCCAACGCAAGTTAAAATTTAGTTAGCTGGAGCTGGTTTTCTCAAATCTAAATTTCCAAGCAATTGAAAATTTTCATAGCTTTTTTGCTACAAGCCATTTCATTTTGTACCATAAAAAAATCTTTCATCAAAAACTGTGGCCTACACCAAGTCCAGTGAAATGTCATCATGCAGGTTACTTTTGATCATTAATTGAAAACTTTCTTTACACCTAGATATTAAACCTAGCATGTGAAGGAATGTTCAAAATGAGTTGACCTTCATATCTGATATTGTTTTACGCCAACAGCTGCCTCCCTGGTTGGACTGGCCCACTTTGTGAGGAGGACATCGACGACTGCGCCAGCGAACCATGCAAGAATGGAGCAACCTGCGTTGATCGACGCAATTCGTTCACATGTACATGTGCACCTGGTATGTAAACACAAACTGCTACAGTGCAGCGTCATCTGACCAATCAAATAACAAACATACACGTATTCCACATCAGAAAGAAACTGACAAATACTACGAAAGGAATGTTATTACAAGATGTAATGTTCAGATTGTTATGATTGTAAGGCTGCAAAAAAATACATAGCAACCAAGGTCACTAGACCTATTGCTTCTTTGTTTGTAATTACTTGACCGTAATTGTGTATTGTGTGTTCTACGGATAAAATTTGAATTTCAGGTGAATAAATGTATTACTGACACAAAACAGTCTACATAGCAGCATGTATAACTGCACTTATAACTGCACTGCACTGAATTAGATTCAACGGCATGGTTGATTCTAAATTCAGTGCAGTAAAAGTGGATGACTTACAAAGATGCAGAGTATATTTCAGTCAGACGTTGCAGTGATCATGATCATGATCATGGGATATTCTTTCAGCCTCAGAAAATTCTGAGAGGGCATGCAGAGTTTAAGGCATTGGATAATATGATTATCAACAGTTCCCATAATACTCATGTATGATGCAATGATTTTGCCAGCTGATAAGTGTCTAGCCGATGTATGTCTATCTGTCTGTCTCCCTTTCCAATAGTAGTCAAGAAGATTACTCGGGCATACTACCCTGTTATATTAACCCTTTGAGAGTTGTAATTTTTCCCACCAAAATGACAGTGCAACATTTACCAATTTTTAAAAATTTTTCTGCAAATTTTTTTGATGATTTTGGACCAAATGGACATCACCTTGCATTTGCTGCAGCTTATGATCAAAATTTTGGGAAAAATCTGAAAAAAATTGTCTTGATCTAAAAACAAATTGTGAGGGTTATATTTTATGAAGGTGACAACAATTTACTATAGCACTCAAAAGGTTGAAATCTCTATATTTGTAGGTTTCACGGGACCAACATGTGAAGAAGATGTAAATGAGTGTGATGACTATCCGTGTAAGAATGCTGCTACATGTCATAACAACTATGGCAGTTATGAATGTGAGTGTCTGGACGGCTACACTGGAAAACACTGCGAGGAAGACATCGATGAGTGTGAAAGTGAGCCTTGTGAAAATGGCGGCACATGCATGGATGAAGTCAATGGCTTTCATTGCGAATGCACTCCTGTCTACAGAGGACCTACCTGCAACAAAAGTAAGTTCCCCAGTCGAGATTATTTATCACCATATTTCTTGACCCCTCCAGGACCAATACATCCTCGTATTTTGGATGGTATGCAAAATCAAAATTCGGTATCTTGCTGATTGCTGATCTCAGAACCAAAAGTCAGTCATTATATGTGGCTGAGGTAACTCAGTTTACATGCAAACATGGGGAGTTCACACCAATGAAAGTACCAGTGAGAATGTAAGGTCAGGCAGGGGTCACTGAAGAACGGCCAAGTTACACTAAGATCTGTCAAGTGAAGTTATGGAATTAGTAAACACAATATCTTAAGTTAGGTCTTTCCTTTTGTCACAAATATTTTCTTTATTGAACTATTAATGACTTTCAAATCACTGTAATTTGTTATATTGAACAATGTTATAGTTTGTTGATGTGAGCACAGAGTGATCATAGCCAAAAACTTTCTAGTGTAGCATTGTACCATGTACTACAGTAGTATATTATATAGGAGGATGGTTTACATTGCTCTGCCAAGAATGCAGTGTTTTCTCCAGGGTTTTCTCATAAGAGGGAAAAGTTCCCCTCTCCTTGAAAAATTTGGCCGTTGGTTCTGATTTAGGGGAACCATCATCTTGTCTGTGTAGGAAATATTTATACCATTGTATAACACTATACATATGTATTAGAAGCTTACACTGATCATTCACACTTTATTCCGTATAAATTTAGACACAGTTTTGTAATTATAATCTGGAGGCAGAGTCTGTGATGTTACATTATGGGCAGTGATCATGGTGTAGAATGCAACTATCAATTATTATCTCAAGATTTATTTGTTGGGGGTGACATTGATCGCCTTTGTGATTATTTTAAGGGGGATTTAGATCAGATTAGAGGGAAATCCAGCAATTGCACATCCTGCAGAAAGCACACATGTTTACTTTCTATACTTAACAATGACAAAAGGCAATGAATAATGATTTATAGAGTACCTGATTATATAGTGAGTTTTAGTAATTTCTTTTTCTTGTTTCTTTTGTCTTTTCCAGAGAAGGGACCTAACTTTGATTTATATTTCTGCGCTGAACGTTCTTCAAATGCACAGTCGCCGGCTCAGTCATTTGGCGCCACTGCCTACACCTTCATGTTGTGGATCCGATACGCATGTAGTGATAGTGGTGGAACCCCATTCCAGGTTATTGAGTCTGATGACCAGGTCTTGTAAGTGTAACTTTCGCAAATGTTTTCATGCCTTAATGTAGTATTGTGCCTCAAAGCAAAAGACGTAAATTTTTACTGAAACTTTCTGCTGTGAAACTTTTAACCATTCTCTTACCAAATCAAGAATAAAATTAGAGGTCGCTGTGCAAAGTTTGGAACTAGGGAAACAAGTTACTGGTATTTGAAATTCAAAATGGCCGACATACCTGTGTTAAACTCTATGAGGAAAACTTCAGTTTTTCTCATCCCAAGAGATGAAGATATGTAAAAGGTCATGCCCTTACAGTGTACAAATTTAAGTCACACATGCATATCTCATAACCAATAATATGGGAGTACAAATGTCATTGATACTAATTTTTTTTGTATGTTTGTACCAGCAATACGTTCACTGTGACCCATGAGTTGCCGTCTGGACAACCCTTCGATGGTATTCAGGACACACAGTGGCATCACCTTGCTCTGACCTGGGACTCACAGACAGGTTCCCAGACGTGGTACATTGATGGTGAATCGGTGCTCAGCCGCTCCAATGTCAGGACTGGAGAAACTACAGCACAATGGTGAGTTTTTGGCTTTCTATTTATGTAAACCATTTATGTAAAGCATTTTTGTCATTATACTGTCCAGAACTTGCCACATGAACCTCTTGACAAACTTATTCGGTAATGAACGTGGTAAAATTTTAAGTGCACTTACCAGACGCGAGTCAACTTTCAAATGTTTTGGTAACTCGAAACTCTTGTGTACAGTGTTTAGTTTTGTTTAAGACATCATATCTGTACAAATTAGCTCAAGAGCATTTTACAATTTTACACAATCTTAGAATTTCAACAGCAGTTGTGACTGACAATTTTAAAACCCTTTGTTTTGAAATTTTATTTGCATTTGTGACAAAGTGTGGTGTTCTACTGAAATACAAGTGGCTTATAAAACTGTCTGAAAATCTTTCAAAAGTTGTTCAATTGACTACAACTGCATACATAGATCTAACTATATTAATGATAATCTTTTTGTAACCCGAAGAGAATCCACACTATATAAATGACCCCTTCCGATTCCATAAACAGTGATTGAGCCTAGTGTAATTACTGTAGTAGAACTACAGTTTAGTGTTTACTGTATCTTTTGGCATACAACTGACATGAAAAGATGTTTTTCGTATCTCTGTGATATGTTTCACTATTTCCAAATTGATTGTAATCAAAAAGTTTATGAGTCAGAGCTACAATACTACAGACGCTATTTTGCTCCGATACTACAGGACTGTTACTAGTAACAATTTTAATCGTATACAGGTTGAAAGTTATACTTGGTCGACCCTACGAGTCCAGCGAAGACAGCGAGGCATTCCATGGTGAAATAAGTCAATTCAACATGTACAGCCGAGTGTTCTCCGCCAACGAAATTCAGAACGTCTTCTCAAGCGGATGTGGATCCTTTGAGGAAAAAGGTGACATTGTTGAGTGGGTGTTCTGTCAGTACTATCGTATCGGCTGCACTCGTATTATCAGGCCTTCAATCTGTGGAGGAAGTGTTTGCCCACCAGAAAGCTTTTACAAAGGATGTCCTTGTGGAGGTAATTGTGACTGTTATACTTATTTTCCTTCATAAGCAAATTACCGAAATATGTTTAATTCATGCACATCTTTCTTGAAATTACACCATAAATAAAAGTGAAAAAGTATATTATTTTGTTGTCATTAATTCTGCAATCTAAAACTTGAAATTTTTCGCGTTTTGTTTCATGTGACTGATATAAAAATGTTATCCAAAAAGACATACTAATTCCTTTCTGCCTCAGTTTACTAATCGTTATTGTTTTTCTAAAATTCAAAAACAAATATATTGACCAAGAGATGGAGCCGTGCCTATCGAATATTCTAAACGTTAGATTATGCAGCTATTGTCAATTTCAAGACTAAATAATAAATTTTATAATCTTGATTTTTCAGACAAGGAACCACCGGTTCTAACGTGTCCTGAAGATGTCCGCATCATCAATCCTGATAGCAGACTAACAAATGTCGACTACGGGGAACTGGATTATGAAGATAACGTTGGTGTTGTTGATGTATCGTGCAGCATAGAAAATGGTTCCCCACTAGCTTGGGGTGTCTACTCCGTGACCTGTGTCGCTTATGATGCCAGTGAAAACTCTGCCACTTGCAGTTTCAAAATCTATGTCACTCGTAAGTATTAACCAATCAATGACATGATTTTCTCTTTGCAAAAGTGATGTTGCAACAGATCTTTTTTGACACCGACATCACAGTGTATTTGGCCTTGCTGCTCAAGATCTGTACATGTAATTAATTTGCTGTAGGCCACCACAGAAGTGTTAAGCTAAATTTTCCTATTTTAATATATTCAACGTTATAAATCCTCTCGACAATTGTTAGACCGATGACAGCCTTTTTTGTTTGAGCAACCCCATCTAAATTTTGAAACAGCAATGAAAATAGCGCCTCCAGTGGTATTTTTACAGAAATTTATCCTCATTGCTACAATTTTCATGGGCATTATAACACTCTATATTACCACAGAATGCTACAGCCATCTTCCAAATCCACGCTCAAATCTCAGGCTCTGTTTTAGAGATAGGTACATAACAAGTGTACTTTATCATTATTATTATGTAAACAAATTAAGCACCAATCCACTTATCAAAACTCAAAAGTTGCACTTATTTTTCACCCTAACTACCTTCATGAGTAACAAACACAGAAGTGAATTATTTGTGTTGTGCTTTCCTATTGAGCAATTGAGGGCCCTTTGCATTTAAAATTTCCCGAAGGCTGCTGTGTACTGCTTGTTTCTTTTTAATTCACTGAGGGCACTGTTCACAATACTGTATGTCTCTTTTTCCTTTATTTTTAATTCATCAGCCTTCGACTGTGAGGATCCAGTGCCACCAATAGAAGGAAGCAAGACATGTGACACATGGCAATATGGTATCTTCTGCACGATTGGCTGTAAAGTGGGCAAAGTTTTCACTGTTTTGCCAGCTCCCTACTACACATGCGGACATGAGGGTGTTTGGGATCCAAATGCTCCAGATGAACCATTTGTATTCCCCGGATGTGCAGGTAAGGAAAACAGAAAAGAGAGTTCATAGAAAATGTATTATACCATGTTCACGTCAGACCATTACACATCTACTACTTCACGTAATCTTAACACTCAGTTTAATGACATTATTTTTCTGACATCAGACTGTACTGTATTTTGAACTATGGAAATATTTAGATTTTAATAGACTGGCAATAGTTTAAGAAACTACAAATGTTGACCTTTTAATAATTTTATGGTGGATTCCTTCATATTTTTGGAGCTCAAATAATGAAAATAAATATTTCACTAGTAGGAGAAGTATAGCTTTTGCGAAAATTGACAATTGTATCCAGTGTCCATTGAATAAGCTGGCGCAGATCTTGTTGGCCTGGTAAATACTGTGAAATCAACTCTGAAATAAAATCTGTACAAAGGTAAATTTTTCCTAAAGTTTCTTGCTCAAGTTACTCTGATAAGGATTTATTTTGCTTTCTGCCATCTTTTATTGAAAAATTAATAAATGTTTGTGATTCTGTAAGGTGCTGATCCGGCAAGGGGTAGATGTGATGGCAGTATTGACTACAGTGTAGTAGACTGCGATGAGAATGACCCGACCGGACAGAGAGAACCCAACAGTCTTCTGCGGGAAGCCTTCATTGAGAAAATTGAGTACCTCAATAGTATATTTGGCATCTGTGGAGGGGATTGTGATTTCTCCAGTCTCAGGATCGAGTGTGACACGCCCTCCGGTACTAGTTCTCCCGATGACAGACGAAGACGTCAAGCAGAAACCCAGACAGCTGCGCTGGATTTCTCATTTGGCACAAGGTGAGTGGATGAAAGTTTGAATTTTGTCTAGCGCTTCCATTTGAAAGAGACAGGATTATGTTTTATAGCCCCATATTGCATTCTGGGTATTGTGATACACCGAGGGGAACATGATGCAGTTTTGGTATCATTAATGGCATTGATGCACGTTGTAAAGAGTGTACTCTATTGTACATATATTTCCATCAATCTACTACCAGTAGGTATTCATGACTTAATGGGTTGTTGTCTTGGTAAAGTATTACATTTCTACCGTGTACCGTAATTTGTAACATTACATAGCTAGTGTACCATAATTGCTCAATGTCTCTGATACATGTAGTTACAGTTACGTGGTACTCCCGCAAATCAAAGTTCAAATGGCAGTTTAAGTATCCAATCAGCACAGTTGCAAATGTAACTGGGTATTAAAAGATATAAAGCCAATTTTTATGGCTATTAGTTATTTAGTTGAGATTTAAGCCTGCTTTTTGCTTTTCTGAAATTCACTAGGTAGTTTATCAATCTTAATCCAGTTTTAAAATTGTCAATTATCCTAACAATGTATCCACTATTTAGTCTATGATTCATCCCTTTTGCTACCATAGCATATTGGCCCATACCCATTGTTATCAAAGGTGTTTGGCTAGAAAGGAAAAACCTATCTAAATATTCCAGAGTTTGAATAGTGTCATTTGTAATTCTGCCATATATACTAGTAACAGACAACTCAACAGGCCATTAGGTAAAATTTGTTTTGCTGATGGCACCATCACCTTTCTAGATAATGTATGTTGGTTATTATGGTCTCTCAGTTTGCTCAGTTATTTAATCCTTTTTTGCGTGTGTTTGAATATTTTTTATTGGTACCAGTCAAGCTAGGATACAGTGTGTGTCAGAAAGGTGTAAAGGTACAGGTCTCAGTTACATGAAATGAGAATGTCGTTTGTTTGTTTGTTTCTGTCAGCACATCTGCCAATAATGGTCAGAGCATTGACGAGGTTCTTGAGGACGCAGCCTTCAATGGAAATCTGAGCTCCCCTGGATTTACGGCAGACCCACAATCCATTGCTACTTTCACTACCATATCCTGTCCAGATGGCAAGATACTGAATGGAGTCAACTGTGGTGAGTATGCTTTGTACAGTTTCTGAGTCAAAATCGGAGATAACCGAGATATCTTCAAACATGTTCATGAACTCCATGCTTGCAGACAACTACAAACCATCTTCCCCTAAGGGGGTTATAGATCGCAATTTCCAGATTAAAATTTGATAGAGAAAATCACTATTTTTAATGAACTTTGTGTTAAAAATATCTTACTCTTATTCAAGTTTCATCAATTATAATTTGACAAGTCATCTTGTCAGACTTAAACTTGTTCGTGGTTTGGTGATTGTTTTATTTTTACTTTGAATTTCACATATTTTCAAGAAAATCATAAGCACATAAGAGATGTCCAAAAATATTCAATTCTGTGAAAAAAGGGCTGAAAAGCTGCCACTTATCACATTAAAAGTATGAGCGCAGGATATTTTGACAATCTTTGTAATATCTCTGTGATTACTGATAAAGATTTTTCTCAATATTTTGAAAACAGTCAACTGTCCTCTTGGGGAATTTCACAATACAACCGAAGACAAGTGCATGAAGTGCCCCAAAGGAGAGTACCAGGACGAGGAGGCTCAGGTCACATGTAAGTCATGTGGTGATCACAAGACAACAGAAGGTACCGGAGCTGTGTCATACAGCATGTGTGTAGGTGAGTCTACAGACAGGCACATATGAAGAACAGTTGCTACGTAAGAGCAAGCAGGCTAATATAATTTTTTCCGAAAGAGGTCCAAATTTAAGGTAGAATGCACCTCATGGACAGATATCAGGACTTAAAATTTGACAGTTCTTTTCTAATCCACCACTAGTGGGCGCTCATTTTAAAGCTCTCAGAGTAAGAATAATTGTCAACACCTAAGATTTTTGAAAAATCAAAAATTTTATTTTGCCCATAGCGTTAACAGAGGGATGACGGCCATTTTGAAATTCAAATATAGGTAAATTTCAGGTTAATTTGTTTCTCTAGTGTCAAAATTTGCAAGGTGATCCCTGATTTTAGTCTTGAATTGGTCAAAGAATGGTTTAAAGTTTGATGAAAATTTGAGCCAACGTTTACGTCTTTTTAGGCCCAAACTACCTTAATCTGGACCCTCTATATAAGATATGCTAGTTCTTGCCTCCTGTGTCCACCCTTACAAATTTTAGCCGCAAACTTGCTGTATTGAGTTTTAAATCGCGTAAGCATATCTGTGATGAAGGATATTGCAAATTTTGGAATGCCAGGAAAAATAATGTTGTTCTAGGTGGATATTATATGAATAAAACTTTTAAGGAAAATTTTCGAAAAAGGTAGTCAGATTTAACTACATATATGATCATAAATTACTCATACAAGTTGGTTGCTGTTTGCATCAGTGAAGATATGTAAAAAATCCAAAATGTCACAATTTTTCAGTAACAATTTTCCAATTTCATTTGTTTTCATTCTGCAGTAAGCTGTGATGTCGGTTCCTACAACAGAGGTGGCAGGTGTGAGCCGTGCCCTATCGGAGGGTACCAAGATGAAAGCGGCAAATTTGCCTGCAAAGGGTGCCCAACCTTCACATCTACTGCAAACGCAGGCTCTTCCAAATTAGGAGACTGCCAGTGTAAGTCACAGCTTCCTCAAATGTTGGTGTGGTTCGATGTAGTCATACGACATTCCCAGCTTATGAAAAATTTGCAAGAGCGAAGATCAGAGGGAACAAACCCTTTGATATGAACCAAAAGGGTTGCCCTAGGGGACCTCAGGCAATATACAACTCCCTAGGTTGCTGGTGATTATTTAAAATAAAAAATGTACTACACTCTTTGATTACTGGTCTATACACTGCCACTTTCTTCTATCTATCAAGCTGTGAGCAACTTTCGTCTAAAAGATAAGGTTAATTTGTAACTTTTAGAGGAGAATAGAAACTCTGCATGAGTTTTCGTATTCAAATTTAGGAAACCTGTAGAGTTCAATAACCAACTGAATTTACTGTCGTTTAGTTGTTTGTGTAAGAACTCTGTTATTATAGATTTTAGGAATACAAGAATAATTTTGTTGTTGATTCTTTTTACTGTCATGAGAATTGGCATCAAGATTTCTTCGGCCATTTCAGTCCAGAATGTTGTTGAGATACAATAGGAGTGCCTCAGATAGGATAGAAATGCTCATTATTGCCAAAACAGTTGAGAAGTAGCTCATGTAGATTGTTTTGCTCCATCATTATTAGCTACCATTGTCATATATATGTGAAAAGGTAGCTTATAGGATTATATATGGGTATTTGCCCAATTTTTGTGTTTCATTTCTATTTTGTCTTTGGAAATACGACACAACACATGCAGCTTTTGAATAATAGGTCTTGTGGTTTGTTTGATTATCGCAGTGATGTGCTTGGACGCTGGTAAACAGTTAGGTGTCAGTGGGGAGTGTCAGCCTTGCCCTGTTGGTACCTACAGCGTGGATGGCGAATCGAATTGTCAGAGGTGTCCCTTTGGTTTCTCTACTTCTATCACTGGGGCCATCAATGTTACAGACTGCACTGTCGGTAAGTGAATCCACCAGTTCCAATTTTAGCTTATGCTCAGGAGCTCAAACATGCACGTACTGTGGTGACAAGGATTTTGATATTTTATTAAGTACAATGCGCCTCAAAAGTAAAGGATTAAACTTTTTCTTAAACATTTCCAAAGAAATCTTTCAATCATACTCTTACCAAATCAAGAATAAATATTAGGGGTCACCATGTAAAGTTTGGTTCTAGAGAAACAAATTACCTAACATTAACTGATATTTGAAAGTGGCCACCATCCCTACCTTAACTGTATGGGGAAAAGTGAAATGTTCGATTTTTGAAAAACTTGGGCGATGACAATTTTTCTTACTCCAAGAGATTCAAAAGGAACACCAACAAGTGGTAGATGAGGAACAAACTGTAAAAATTAGAGAGTCCAAATATCTGTCCCTGAGGTGCATTTTACCTGAAACAGAAATTTAATTTAATAAGACTTGAATGATGATATTCAATGTATCATCTTCAGCATTTAAGATATTGCAGCCAAGATTCCATTGATTTTTAAAATAATCTCAAATTTTTGCTCATGGTTCGAAATTATTCTCAGCAAGGAACACACATGTAACGGTTAATTCCCTGTCAAGGAACCCATATTGATGGAAGTCAAAGAGATATGAAAAAGATTGATATCATGATCTACCTACTATTGGGAAATGAACTACAGTACTGTATTTCATATTTCTGAAATCACTATCAAAGGATGGACATATACTAAGTGGATGATAGTCACTCAGAGAGCAGTAACACAATACAACTTTTAATGTGGCTTTCAGTCAATTTCAGTTGAGTGTAATTGTAAGCATGGCATACTTACATGAAATAGTCCATACATAAAGTATTTCAGCACAGCTTCCAATTTTTTATAATCAAGACATCTTTTCTCCCTGCCCATCTTGCTATTGATTCTAGTTGAGTGTAACATTGGTAGTTACAAAGACGAAGCCAGTGGTATGTGCAAGCCATGTCCGTTGGGTGAATATCAATCCCGCATTGGTAAGACATATTGCAAGAGATGTCCAGCAATGACTACCACTCTTACAGAGGGCTCGATCAAGTCAGCTCAGTGCATAGGTATGTATGCTGCCCTCAGTCTATTTGTTGTTGTGAATAGTACAGTGTGTGGTATGAGTGAAGATAAGCAGCCACAAAGTATTGGATACGAACTTAAAGGTTCCAACTATGGAGCCCCTAGCAATACATACTTCACCAGTGACTCCCTAGGCCAATGACTAAAATTATCAATCCACTTATTTCCGTTCTTGCTGATTTTTACAAACCAAATGTGACATCAACTGAATTACGACCTTTCCTGGAATCTGATTATCGTTTGTTTAAATCATGCTCAGCCATTTGTTCTTTCAAAATACTAAAAGTATTTTCTCTGACCTAAAATCAAAGCTTTTGTATGGCCATTCAGTGTGTATTGTCTATTTTCTTCCCCAGAATGTCAAGAGGACTCCCCATCATGCAATGAAGGTATGATTATATCACATGTCTTCTTCTTCGCATTGAGTAATTTCAGCAATGGTAGTTCATACATAAAGTGTTTCATTGCTCTAATACCAACGCTTATAAGTCAAGTATGCAAAATTGTAGTTGTTTACCATTATAAATTCTCCAATTTAAAACTGTGTGTTACCCCCATAATCACAAACAGTGATTTTCCCTGTGACATGTTAAAAGAGTATAAGTTAAATGGAATTCCCATCGTCTGAATTGTTAAACTGTATAAGCATAGTTGGTTAGCTCAATACTGATGGGCTACAAAATTTGAAATTACTGTAAAATTTGAGTGGTAGTACAGTCTTGACTGATCTGTTTAGTGTCACCATTGAAATCGTAAAATATGAAAACACAACATTTGGATATAAATGACAGTTTCTTATGTTATCTTGTTGTCTCACTAGATCTATGTATCGACCACTGCATGCATGATGGCGTCTGTAGTTTCAACAACAGAGGTCTACCTGAATGCGAGTGTGCTGATGGTTACTCTGGCGATAGGTGTCAAATTTCTGACAGTAAGTAATACATCTTCCTTCTGTACTAAAAGTAGTATTTGTTATGATAGATATGCACAACTTTTAGAGAATTGTTTCATTTTACCAACATCGAAAGAAAAAAAAACCATGTTTTTAAGGATTTTACCACGAATGGCCTGGTTTTGCTGGATTCACAAATTTGTTTTGCTGAATGATCCAGAATGGTTGAGTGACATCTGTTGACCTTTCAGCACTTATGCCAAAATGCTCATGTACAGTGTGTAAAATCTGTAGAATGTGATTCATACTGTTATTTGCAACATGAATCTTGTACATCAAATCTGTAGCCTTGTTATTTTAGTTTTAGTGACTTCCTTTGTTTCTTTCAAAATTTGCACAAAGCTGTCATGAATTTGATAGTTGTTTTGTAGTTTTTTCATTGCCTTTCTAAACAATATTAGCATGTTGTAGTCACCTATATATTTTAAGGTTTCACCTTGACAATGAAAATCTTGAACTTTTGCTCAAACTCGCCTCAGGGAAACTTTAAACCATTCTCTTTCAAAATCAAGAATAAACATTTGGGATCATAGTGCAAATTTTGTTATGGCCATAAATTACCTCAAATTTGTCGATATTTGAAATTCAAGATGGCTGTCATCCCTGTGCAAACTCTATGGGGGAAAAATAAATAATCACTTTAGCCGATGAAAGTTTCAAATCAGCCCCCTCAAGTGTTGACCAAAATTGCATTGTAAAAGAATCAGAGTCCTAATATCTGTCCATGAGGCAAATCTACTTTGAGTCATTTGGACTTCTTTACAGATCCAGTGACACAAACGAAATTTTACAATACAACAGAATTGAAGGGAAGCCCCTATCTTGTCAGTAATATTTCATTTCCAAATTTATTTCAGGTGCCTGTGATAATTATTGCTACAATGATGGAATTTGTCAAATGGATGAGTCTGGAAGCCGTTCCTGTACATGTGTGGGACCGTACGTGGGAGATCAGTGCGAAACCCATAAAGATGCCTATGGTTAGTATGAAGGAATGGGTTGGTGTGCAAGGGGTTTGTTGGGTATAAAAGGGTTAGAAAGTAGGCATATATTGGGGATGTGTTTGGTATAAGAGGATGAGAAAGTAAGGATATGCTTGGTCCAACAAGTAAGTTTGAAGCATTCTGGTGAGTGTAATGAGTATCAAGTAAATGGATGTATTGGGTTAATTAGCAGGATGGTATTAGAATGGGCAAAATGATACTCCTGATTTGTAATAGCATTCGGTAATTTTTGTCAAACAGGAGTCAGTTTACGCAGTAAAGTCTGAGTCAGATTTCCGAAAATTTGAAGTTTTACACTTAACCTTTAACCTGTTCAGCCCAAAATTTGTGTAAACAGGTCAACAACTAGCATTGATAAGCATGAGTTAAAGCCAAACCATGGTTGTGAAAGGGTTAAAGTCACTCAGTCTGTGATTAAGAGTAAAAAAAGGTTTCAATAAAAACGTTAAGATTAGAAAAGCAAGTAATCTAAAATTATACAGGTATCTGAAATGACAATACGCCTTAATTCTCTGTTTCAAATCTACGGGAAAAAATTAAAGATTTTTGCATGCCTCAAAAACAAAAAGTAAAAGCTTGATCTTTTTCAGATGACAAAATTTGTCACTGGAAATCCCAAGCTGCAAAATAATTGTAGTGAATATTTTGAACACCTGTCTCCATGGCAAGGTTCATTCTCCTTTGATTTTCAACATTCTGTTTTATTTCTGTGCTACATCCGTCGCGTCAACTATTATTTTGCTGTATTTGCTGCAGATGGACTCAGTTTAAGTCAGAAGCGAAACATAGCAGCCATTGTTGGTGGTGTACTGGGAGCCGTCATCGTACTTATGGCCATTGCGTACCTGTTAACTGTCAGGTCAGTAAATCTTAATGACCATTTTATGCTCCAGATATGGTCTATCGATTAAATAGTGGATATTATTGACAAAGTATTTTTCCCTAGCCATTTTCTGTTGAATAGTTACAAATTGTGTACCTCATGATGTCTATAGCCATGGGCAGCTGTGGGCAGCTGTGATTTGCCCTTTTATGTGTATCAAATACAAATGAATGTCATTTTGATGAACAGGCACCTTAAGAAGAACCGGACACCTGCCTATCCATCAGAGCCACCACCGGATTACAAATCTGGAATGGTGTTCGATAACGTTGTGTATGGTGATGCGATCCCAGAAAAGAATTCGGCAGGCCCAGCTGACCCGACTCCGGACAATGTAAACTACCACTACAACACTGCATATCAAGCTGATGACCAAGAGCCATCAACATCATCCACGCCAACTAGACAGGGCACGCCACCAAGACGCGGAGATGTCAGTGTAGACGTAACTAGACCTGGCGGTGTACGATTTGATGCCGAGGTAAAAGAGTAACCTATCACCATACAAACTCTGAAGTCAATATGAATAATGTATAGTTGGATACAGAACATGTGTAGAGCTTTGGTTTACTTGTATGTTTATACTTTCTGCAATTGGTCGGTTTTCTACTTTCTCTTAACCAGTCCAAAATAGGCTCTAGTACCAAAGTTGAATGATTATCACAAAGTTAGGGGGATTTTCTCACTTGGCCTCTGGATATATCAGAGCAAATGAGCTGGTCCTTGCAATGTCAATTGAATTTATTTCTGACTTAGTGCATATGGAAGAAATGTTCTTCTGAAATAAGTACAAAAACTTCAGCATTCAGAACAAATGTTCTATCTATCTATGATCTTCATCATCTGTATCTGTATCATCATTGTTTTAGAGAATGTAACAAACTTGACTACAAAGGGAATTTCCTCTCTTTTATTTCAGATTCAGCAAATCTAAGATGATACCAAGCCATGTTGACCTTTGACCATTGAACTGTGACCTGGAAAATGCTTTCTTGACTTCTTTACTTTTTTTGTAATATGTACATACAGACAAGTTTTCTGCCATAGGACAGAGGTTATCAGCTACTCTCTAACCCAAAATGGTGTAGACCAGGTGTTTTTACTCATGAGAAGCAACTGACATGGAATGTTTGATTTGAATATTTATGAATGCTGCATCTGGTTATTAAACAACCAATACACTCAGAAAAACACAAACTGCAATCATATCTGCAATCATTTCCTAAACAGGATTATTTTTGCTAATCTTCATTCAAGTCTTGATCACAAACTTAAAAAATATGATCATATATCAACATAAATTAGAAAATTAGCTGTGTGTTTTAAGGTAGATAAATGCAAAACATTTAATCATTGTTTTCACATTTGTAGAAACTGAACTTTTTATATCAGACGGGCTTGCTGAGAGAAAAATCTCATTTTGTAACATTTAATCTGATTGGTCCATTTACCTTGCCTTATACACAAGTCATCCAACCAATTTATAGAATGTAAAAAAAGGCAAATGTTTCAGCTAAAGATCTGATACAATCTGGTCAACTGTTTATCCTGTTTATGCTGCCTTTCATTTTAGAATTGAAAACACTTTTACACATCACAATTTATTTTACTGTACTGCTTCATTGAATTTAAATCATCGAACATCCAACGCAAGCCTCATTAGGAAGTATACAATAAATTGTTCTCTGTTTTTCTTTCATGTATTTTAAATGTTAGCATTAAAGTGGGCATCAGTTGCGTGTAACATTACATGAAACAATGATGAATATTTACGAATACTATGAATATTTATGAATATTCATGAATATTCAGACGGAAATTACTTGGTCGGTACAGTGATTGCTGGTAGGTGTGCAATGCGACCATGATTATATAAGTCTTGTAACGTTGAAATGCAGTGAAAGAAACTGATATTAAGAAACTGAATGTCAGAATTAGCAATATTTGTATTACATTTTCAGGAAAATTTGTACAATTTTATACATTGTGTCAATCCAGAAAGTGAATTTATTGGTAATGAATAAAATATGGACTATAAGAATCCATCATTCATATCCACTTTCTAATTTGTGAGGTTAATAAAATGTTCAGCATACTAAGATGCAGTCTCCAAGTGGAACCTACAGTTCAGATATTTTTTAGTATGACTTTCATCATTTATATTGTAGTTTTTGAATTCTGACAAGAAGGATGACATATCTTGGCTATCTCTTGGCTATTTCTGATGAAAATGTGTTTGCTCGGAGAAAAAAGTCGACTGTTTTTGTGAAAAGTCAAATTATTTCATTCAATTCCTGAGGAAAATTGCCCTTCAGAACAGTCGGATGGCCATCCTTCCATTAGCCATACTACTATGTGTTTAAAACACACACCAGTGTTTATTATAAATGAGCAATCATTGATATATTTACATTGAATTTCTGATTGGCTTCCACAAGATGGCACAGATGATTTGATCAAATTAATACACAGTGTTCATCTTTTTCCACATTGTTACCAAGTTAACCCCAATTAAGTTTTTCAATGAGAAAAAAATGAACAAGGTTACCAGGATACAAGAATTATTTTCACATTGGTTGTTTTACAGACCTTAACTAACCAACTGTATTTACTGAAATTGTAACGCTTTATTAATCTGTATATTTGTGAATTTTTTGTATTGTAACTGCTCTGAGTACAAAATAAAGTTTTAGTAGTATCTTTTATACAAATTATGGCTTTATGTGGTTGGTGTATAAAAGGATACGTTTTTTTAGTACAGCTACTGAAGTTTTTTAATGATCTATCAAAAGTCGCATCGAAGAAATTTATCTTATGTACGTAGATGGATAGCTGTGTTGTGGGGACGTTAGGAGCATGGATTGGTTTCTCTGCAACCAGCTGTATACAATACATGTTACAGTTAGTTGCACTTAAGAATATTTAGTGGAGTTAGGCAAAGTACAAAAAAGTATGCCATTACCCAAAGAGTCGAAGGTAGTGGAATTACAGCCCATTGCTGCTTAAATTCCTGTTTTGATGTCTGATATGCAAACATTGTGTGTACAGATCGCATGGTGTTTTTATCTTACACAAAAAGGTACCGTAAAAGGGATGGAGTTGTACTCACCAGTCTTTAAATTTTAGTTGCTACCGATTACAACAACAGCCTACTCGATAAACAAACAACCCGCCTACTTTACTTGGTCTAATGTAATCTGAGCACAACTCATCACACCTAGGAGACCCTGTTGTTTGTGTAAGATAAAAACAACATATTTGCGTTCTGTGCACACAATGTGTGTGTACCAGACATCCAGACATTGAAGCGGAAAGATAAGCAGCAACGGGCTGTAGGTAAAGTTTGTACCATCATCGATTGTTGTCATATATCAGAGAAAAAGCAGATTCATGACAAATTTTGACACACTGTCAACTGATTCTCACATAAACAATATGCTCCTTTTCTCCTGTCACTACTACTGGCTATTGCTGTCAATAATTTCCCCCAACAACTTTAGAATGTTTCTCCAGTATTATGAAGTAAATAATCAAGTAAGATAAAAGAAAATCACCTTTTCTCTGAAAGCTTTTATTGACCTGTATAATGTTATTGTCCTCTTTGTACTATGCCACCCCGGCCCCGTTTATACCGCCAATCCTGAAACTGTTGCTTTTATGTGTTTGACCGTTGGGGGCGCTCTTCAGTTTTGATATCTCAGTTTTCTGGATCATTTTGTTCATTTACCTGTTCAGTCATGTGGACATAACACTTCATGATTATGGTTGATATATTTGCTATCAAAGTTCAATTTAGTATTGGAAAAAGCGGAAAAAGACAAGAGTTAAGACTAAAAGCAAGTTCTCAATAAGGAGATAAAACTTCTATACATTGAACTCTGTCACCTCATTGGATATTCAGTTCCAATGTTGTCATCATATTAGCAGCAACAAGCCTCGCCCGTTAATTTTTGGCTTTTCTCTCGCCCTTGCCCATAAATAAACATTAATGGTCAGCATGTCGCCCATTATTTCTATTATAATTGTTCTGTGCTGTATTTTGTTTTAACCTCACAATTTGCTAATTGTCATTTGCTAATCCACTATTATACAAGCTATCAGGCTGCCCAATAACCATCTAATTGAGTACTCCTTGGACACAATTAGCTGATTAAGTATCGTTACATTAATATACAGAAGTACAAACAGGACACACATGTATAACTGGTACAAGATATGTCACTTCTTACTCTGGAATAAAAAGGAACTCGGCGTTTCTCAGATCCAGCATCCCAATGAGATTACATGATGGTGGTGCAAACAAACAAACGCATACATACGTGTACGGAAATACATGTATATCTATACTGATTTGTGCACATTCTTTTGTTTGTACTGTGGTCCATTGAAGTTTTGGGTCTACCCTTTTTCTGCTAATATTCTGCTTTTAATCTATAGAATATAAATTTCCTGAAGTTCTACGAGTTGGCCAAGCGACAGGAACTGTTGGTCAACAAGGTGTCAGAAGACAAATATCATGACCTTGGGGGATTCAAACCCCCTAAGTAGAACTACTTTAGTTTATATTTTGAAATCTCTACCAAAATGTTCATGAACTTATGGACATCATGTATTAAAATCCCCTATAAGAACTAGTTTATTCATTCAGCAGTCTATATCAGGTCCAAGTGTTGTTTTTATCATGATCATTTGTGGATCTCAACAATGCACCACAAAATATGCACACTTCATGCAATATTTTGTTGTTCTTGAGTTCTCTTGTTTGATGACAACTCTTTCCAAAATGAAAAATCAAAAGGCCAACAAACTTAAAATCCTTGTGATGCATCATTTTTCAGAGTATAACATCTAAGACTGTTAGTACAGATGAAATCGTTTTATTACTTTTGAAAAAAAATATTTACATTAAAATGTAAAAATGAATAAAAATACATGTATATACAATTTGTGTCTGCATCACTCCTTGTGAGCTATTCCTCAAGTAAATTCGTCCATTGACTTGATACCTTGTAGTGTAATTCTCTCTTCAACATCTACAAGCACACTCATTTCTGAACAAAATTGTGGAAATGGGTGGACATAGGATAGAGGGCAGAATCGTTGGAGAAGCAAGCTGATGTTGATCACCATGATTTTGGTATGTGTGGAGTTATCACAATATTGGATTATAACTTTGAAGAAAAATTTGGACTATGATTTGTACAAAACACTTGCAATTTACATTGTGCAAGATAATGCTGGTGATTTCATTAAAGGAAAAACAGTCAAACTTTTTTCTGCTAAAGTAAAACAAATTCTCATTTTTTAAAATATTTCTAGCAGAGAACAGCCTTGACAATGAAAAACCAGGCGATCAAATGTCACAATACAAGTTTCTCATTGGTTAATAACTGGCAAATGAGAGGATGTTTTACAACTGCTGGACGACAGAAGATTGATGAACTGTGATTGGTCGCTGTTCATCCATATTTTTGCATATTCACTGTTGAACAAAATCAGCATACACTACAAAATAGTGGATTCAATATAATAGTAGTCATATTTTGAGCTTAGAAAAGAAATATGTGTAAAATTTGTGACACATTTAAGTTTTTTTAAAAAGTCACCAAGTAACACAAACAGAATAGCCTCGACAGAATTCATTGCTTACCACATCAGACTGTATTTTCTGCATTTATTCTTCTTCATACAGAAAATTCATCTGGACACTAAATGCCAAAACTCATTTGAACGGAAAAGGATCACAATTTCTGCATATTCAGAGAACACAAACAGCAAGTAAATAATGTGTTCAATAAATATAGGACGGGTAAGATCACACACACTGTGTCTCTCAATACTGTTGTGTGGTCGTTGAGTATTCACTGGATGGACGCAAACTTAACGCAGTCAGTGTTTTGTCTTCTTGGATCTGAAAAAATACTTTTGATGAAGTTTTGCCTATTCATCAGACGCCCAGAAGGAAAGCGTGTTTTCCTGTCGATGTTGATCGCCCATCAAAATCAGCCTGGGGCATGATGGGATTGTTCAACGTGGCATTGAAAGTGCCCTTGAGGACAGTGTCTTGCATCAGTGGACTCAACTGAAATATTGACAGAAAAACAGAAAAACAATCAGGTATTGGTGCATATAGACTTTGCTGCAATAGAGTGGAGACATCTTACTTAGGAATCATCATAATTGTTGAATAGAATATTTTAAAGTAACATGGGTACAAGTAAAAGTCTCAAAATTATTTGTTCATGAGAATCATAATTATAATTTTCTGCAATATAAACATTAACTTAACATTTCATATACAGACAGTTGACTTTCATGTCAAGTTGAGTGAAAAAATCTTTCAGAATTCTACAATTATTTCAATTATAGGATGTTGCTACTCTACTTCATCAAAATGTTATTGTTTGTAATATCTAGGACAATCTTTCATAAGTTACCTCTGTACAAATCAAGCACATATTGTGATATACATGTAAGCTATACATTTGAATGTGTCATGCACGTATATGTGGTTCAGTCTCTATCATAGTCTCTATCTTACTTTAGAACATTAACACAACCTACCTCATAGGCACCAGGTCCAGGGACTTCATTTTTATTTCCTCTGAATCTCTGATCTCTTGTTACCATCAAGCCGAGTTTGACAGGATCCTTCACGCTTGGGTCATATGTACCAGGGCCTGATGTGGATTAAAAAAAAAGTCAAATTACTTTAACCAAGAGAGCCCTATACCCACAATCTACGTATATTTTCATCACATGATAAATTCTTGAAATATATTGTTGAAAGGGGAGGGGAATAGTCTGCAAGGTAAATTACCAACTCTGATTACCTAAGATGGCCTGCAACTGGCTCTTTTCAGGTCCTGCATTTGAGTGTGCCCCTGTGGCATTGCCTGTACATTTGGAAAGATTCACTCCTTTCAGAGTGCGCAGTTGAAAGTTGAAATTTGCAAGGTTTTGGAGATTAATTCTCCAATTTTGTATCAAGCATGGCCTTGCATTCATATACAAAAAATCACAAGAAAATGCAAAAATGAAAGATTATTTTATTCCGAGCATATGTATTTTCAAGACCTAATATTTGAGGAAACCAAAGTTTTTTCAACACTGGAACAGATAGCCTTCCAACTTGAACAAATATTTTAATAATTTTATGATAATGGTAAGTATTCCAGATCAGTTCATGAGGAGAAACATCCCTTTGCAATCACAATTTGGTAAAGTCCTATTGTATTTCAATTAGGTTGGACCTTTCCATAGAGGTAAAAGGGGTGAAATAAGTACCAAGGTCATTTCTCACCTGGATTACTTGGGTCTGTCTCTTCAATGATGACATCTCTTGGCGGCACAAATCTTGAAGCTGATGACAAGAAAGCTCCAGCTTTCTTTTTACCTTCTTGAGTTCTTGGACCAGAGTGCTGTGCTTTGGTTTGAGTCTTGTCATATGATTTGCTGACCTCGTACGACCCTGGAGGTGGTACATCCTATCAAACGGCAATGAACAGAAATGCATGATGATGACTTTCTCAGTTGAAACATCGTACAGTCACAATGTCAGATTGATGTTTCTATAGCAACTTCATTCAGAGTATAAAATTAATAGATAATACCCAGATATCCAGGTAGGTAACAGGGAAAATTGCCTGCCCAAGCAACACAGTCTCTGCCCTGTAATTTTGTTATGCATACAGTATAGTGTTATAAAATAAAAACAACAACAGTCAGCTATTGTTATATCAGTTGAGATGCAGAGATGTTTGACCTTTGACACTATGGCACTGATTTATTCCAATCATTTTTTTTGGACAGAGGTCAATTAAGAGATTCTGACCATTTACACTGATTTTATACCAAGAAGAAGAAATTATATGAGACCACTGCTACGGACCATATGAAAGAGGTGGCTATTCTGTAGAGGGGCCTTTAAAATGTTAAAGAATTTTTCAAATGTGACTACAATAAAAGAGGTAATCCTCCCAGCCGCCCCTCAGTAAGGATGACCAATTGGACAGGTTTGACTGTAAACACTACCACAAAGTCAACATAAGTATCTACCTTGATCACAGGAGGTGGTGAATGCAACCTGTTGCTCTGTGACGCAAAGTTGGCCGACACGTTCTGTGTGTATCTACTGTAGTTCTGTTTCTCTTTGACTTGGTAGTGTGCCGGCCCCGGCTGGGCTGTCTCCTGCTTCTTGGTCATGGGTTGGATCCGGACAGATGTCGTGCCAAATGCTCCCCGCCGCGTGCTTTCCATGTACGCCCTCTTCAGGCTGTCTTGTGCAATTCCAGGGAAGGAGTAGTTTCCAGGACCTGAAAAGGAGGATAAATTATGTAAGAAGAAATTTTTGAAGGGATCTATAACATCACTGTAACCAAGGAACTGTGGGATTTACTTACGAGGATAAATCAAAAGTCTTGACAAGAAGAATCACCAGATGCCAAGGTGACAATCTATTTATAAGATAAAGGGTAATTAATAGAATCAATTTATGAAACAATAGAATACGTACATTTTATATCATCTTGCAGATCAAATAGCTTCTAAAATGCAAATCTTTGAAGAACTCTGCACTTTGTGAGGGCACCTTGAAAGGCCAACAGCTGTAACTTTTAATGATTTCATTTCATTATTTGTTTTTTGTAAGTCTACAGCGAGTTCTTCTACTACTCCCAAAGCTTGTTGAAACACCTTGTCAACGCAGTGTGTATTCATGTTAAGTATACTGTTATTTTATATACATTTAAATTCTAGTCTGGACCAGAATTCACTTGTCAACAATAACAACGCAGTCTACACATGTACAGGCTGAGCTGACAAGCTGAATACTGTGTACCTCAACATTCTTTGGTGAGTAGATCAAGAAATTATAGTTGACATACAAAACACAGACAGTGAAAAATCACCAACAGTTACAGTGACTTGCTCTTTAATAACTTGAGTTGACCACTTTTGATGAACTTTTGATGATTTTTCATTATTTTTGCTCTTCAAGAAAAGTACATGTATGCATTCTCCTCTTCAAAAGAATTTGTACATTGAAATATAAAGTACCTGTATTAGCCTTGCCAGCACAACATATTGTGTGTAATGTGTCATTTTAATTTTTTGAACAATAACTTATAACTGGACTAACTTGCTGTTTTGTCAACAATTTTGAACATTACATTCACATGAGCTGTACTGATAAGTTGAACAATTAACATTCCAACATGAATTTTTTGGGAGCAGAATAGGAAAGTACTTTAATATAAGATAAAAAATGTTGGAAAAAAAATCCAAACAAACATTGTATAGCTATTCGAGCCTTGAATAATGATTAGTAACACTGCAGGTTTCATATTTTAAAATCGACATGCACACATGGTTGCTTTCATTTGGTGAAATTACAAAATTTGTCAAAAATATTTTTGTGAATATTATTTTGCTTAAAAATAGAATTGCATCTTTTTTTTTCCCTGAATGCTCATTACCTGTACGGTAGTATCACTAAAACTGCAAATGAATCACAAACAAGGTTTAAAATTGAAGAAAATATCTATATATATATATTCTTTCTATATATCATACCTGGTGTTTTCTTGATATGTGGTTCAGGGGCAAATCGAACTGCAGTTTGGCCAAATGGACTTCTCTTTAAACCGGATATTCTCTTCAATGCTTCCATTGAATGCCTTGGGTCATTGTAAGAACCTGGAGCAGGGTTAACGGACAGTTTGCCTTCGAATCTCTGGAGAAAAAAGAAATCCAATACAAATGGCATGAGGAAGTACATATAGAAAAGAAGGGTATTTCAAAAGTAAATTAAAAGTTGAAAAATTTCTGTAAACATGTCTTTGACATGTCTGTGCACTGCTATACAGTAAAGTCTTTCAAAGTCTCCTGAGGTTCTCACCTTTGCCTGTGACATGAATGGTGGGTGTTCCACTTCAACTCCCTCAGTGTTCATGGCTGGAGCCCTCTTGTTGAATTGACTTGAAATTTCGTATTTTCCTGGTCCTGGAACAGCCTGTCAGCGATAACATTGAATGAAAGGTTGTGAAGATGGTCCATGTTGAGATGACATTAAGGGTTACACAGACACACAATGTTTTGGACATATGTCATCTTTTTTTTAATGCATGATTTCAACTCACTAAACATGATGCTAAATACGCAAATCTGACAAGAACTAATTGTCTATAGTGCGCCCTCTATGTCAATACTACACACTACTGTCCTTATGTCCTTTTTGATTTATGAAAAGTTTTGAATATCTTGTGCATTGATGTAATAGTGCTGACTCAGTAAAAAATTTTAATTGATTCAAAAAAATTAAAGATCATGAAAGTTTGACAGCCCATTGAATGTTTTGCATATAAATAATAAAGTGTAAACAGTTCTGAACAGGTGAGAACTGTATATGTACTTCTGACAATTGTATTTCTGTATTCTAGACAATTCTTCTTCATTTCAAACTTTTGATGCCAAATAACTTGAGCAGCCCACCCCTTGGATTAAATGGTTGGATCCAAGTATAGTTAATATACCTAGTTAAATAGGAACAGCAGCCTAACCATACAGTGCACCATGGGAACAAAAGGGGTGTACCTCTCAATAAACTTACCCTCTTTTCCTCTTGCTGAACTATCATCTCATGGTATCTCGGCAACTTGGAGTCAAAGCCTTTCTCTATTACTCTTGCATTCAAGTTTTCCACTTGCAAGTTCTGATCCCTGTATGGATCATATTCACCAGGTCCTGGCCCGTGCTTCCCACCAAAATCCATCCGCCTTGACGTCCTATTTCCGAAATGATTTCCACGGTATTTCTTTGTTGTCTTGGTGTCCGACTACGCATGCCAAAAAAAGAAGGAAAACAACATTTTTAGTGCAGGAATTAAACTTCTAGGTAAATTATAAAAGAACTGAATTTGTGGTCAATGAATTACATTTATGGTGTAAAATGTAAACAACGAGCAGAATTAATTGTAAATCACAAGTTTCAGCAACACAGTCGATTTGAACTTGCTGAATCAGATCTTCATATAAAATGAGAGATTGTACTTCCAATAAGTAATATAGACGGATGGACATCATTCTTCCCTTGGAATAGCCATGCCACAGGCAAGTCACACCGAGGTACTGTACCTGTTTGAGGGTTGCGACATTCATCGAAAACTTTTTAAGACTTAGGAACCGTCTCAGATTGTCGCATAAGTTCAAGAAACAAAATTCCTTTGTTTAGATTAAAACCCTCTCCCCCGCCCCCTAAACGAAAGTTCAAAAGTGTGAAATGTTGATGTCTGTCTAGAGTACAATGTACCATTCTGCTATAGCTACTGAAGAATATGTTTCCTTTGACCACATTACATCGGCAAGTAATCGATCGAATGTGAGTACTAACCACTGTCAGCGTGACACAAACAAGTTAGTTACAGCTAAATATTTTGGTATGAGTGTGCAGATTTTGTTTACTTTTACACAAATGTAAAGAGAACTTGTAATCACAAAATAAAAGTGTGAAAATGAAGTTCACTAATTGAATGGAGGTCTAACCCCCTCCCCCTGTAAACAAATGAATTTCGCTTTTTGAACTTATGTGACAATCTGAGACGTCCCTTACAGTAATTATCATATACAAACACTTTTGAATTGACGGACAGATGGACAAACTGGCATATACAGACTGATGACAATCCCCCTCCTAGTGTGCTTTGGCACATAGGAGCCAAAAATGATAAAGACTTACAAGTATTATGTCTACAGAGAACTTTTGTTTCTCACCTGATTTATGTTATAATAAGCAGGTCCAAGTGACCTATCTCCTGGAGGAGGATCCTGCTTTTTCAGCGTTCCATCTGTTCCTTCTTCATATCCGTATGCCTGTCCTGGAGTTGGTATGGACGGAGCTTGTGGCTTTCTTTGGTATTTAACACGATTTGTTATCAACTAGGGGTAAATCATTTTCAAAACATATGAACATTAACATAACATTACTTGAACACGAATAACATACAAATGGTCAATAATGTACATTAAGTACAGCTGTGAATGTCGCAAGTGCTGCAAATTTTGTATATGCTGTAATTAAAGTAAGAAAAATTTTTTGGTGGCCATTATAATGCCATTACAGTTTCTGAACCTCATCAAAACTGATAGTCTTAGGTCAACAATGACATGATAAAAAATTCATCCCAAATTTCCTGTACATTGGTTCAATTATGAAAGATCATTAACATTTTACCTTTGACATTATGGTGCATACTTTAACATTAAAATGTGTTTGCATTTTTGACCAACTACAGCAAAAACTTTTCAAAGCATTCTATATCCTGGACAGCAGAAGCGATCTAACTTCTACAGTCTATGTCACAATACAATGGTTTTAAGCGGGAAAGTTAAAGTTCTGGTTTGTTCAATTTTAACAAATACTTTTACCTGTTGATGGAACTTTTAATAAATCTTTTTGTAAAATGTTTCTGAATTATTGGTTATCATGATTTTGTTTAGTTTGGCATAATCATGTTTCAAGATAGAGTGTTCTGGTGGTGAAATGGATGGCATGACATTGCTTTTGTATCAGCATTGCAGTTTTACATTCATTCATGAAAAGATTTCTGGATGTGACGGGAAAATTTGAGACTGCACAGCTACAGTGGTGCATGTTAATGTCAGTACAATAGTAGGCATATTTTTATTTGTGAAAGGAAAAAATGTTTTGAATCAGGATAGCCTGCATGCTGCGCCTGAGACAGAGCTCAGAAATTTCCCAAATACAATATGTCATACAGTTTGTCTCCGACAATGAGAGTTTTCACTGTCAGATCACTGTCATTTTGGGGAGACTTCTGAGCAATGAATTTTTAACTCTTTCATCCCCGATTCCTGTATATTGGTCCAAATACGCCAAAGCCAACAATGGGCCGAACCATACAACGGGGTTGAAAGTGTTAAGTTTAAAGCAGTCACCCAACAAAGCAGAATCGTTGTACCATGCGATGAAGTTTGCCACTTTGAGAGCGACTACAATTCCAACGTACCATGCCCGCAGTGCCCTCTTTTCCTCCAATTGACGCAGGCGCAGTAGCAGGCTTTGAAGAACCTCGTATCCAGTCACCCTTCTTGGAGAGATTATACGTCCCTGGACCAGGGGTATATGTCGTTGAGTCACCGAATCTTTTTGATTTGTTTGCCAAGGTTTTCCCCCCTTTGACAATGTCCTGCGCAAAGGCTGGGTCATACTGGCCTGGACCTGGTGCTGCAATGACGGCATCTTGAACTGTTAGGAAAGATTCCCTCGGCGTCATAGATGAGAACGGAGCATATCCATCTGTGAGATCAATGGAATGACAATGTTGATTTTATGATCTAAAATAATCTGTAGTATTAACTATAATATTACAAACACATAGTTTGAAGCTTGGCAGATCATGCAAATAACTGGAAATCAACAGTTAAGTAAAATAATACATCTTTTTTTTCATCAACAGTCAGTGAAGTCTTACTAATATTATGGGTGATTTACATTTTCAAAAACAACACAGCAAACAAAGTTTGCTTGCATTTAGCCATAGACCCTCGTTTCTTGAGTCTATGATTTAGCAGAAAGTGCCACAGCTGGAAAAGGAAAAAGATGAAATAAACGGAAAAGTGTACTCCTTCATGCTTAAGCTGAAATGTCATAATTTTGATCAGTATGTTATGGTTCAGATCTGAAGTTTCTCTGTGTGTGAGGCAGTACATTGCATGTCATTTCTAAATGCACATCATGAAAATAGATTTTTATAGATACGCATTTATGATAAATACATTTATCATGACATGGGAAGTCATTTGTTATATGATGGTGCATACATGTACATAGAACAGATTCGTCAAAAGTCACATCATAATAATTAACACTGACTGTTGTCACCTGATCATGGAGCTCCCGCCTCTGTTCAATGGTCTGATGGAGCTGATGTTTAGAAATCATGTGGAGAAGTGAATGCTGAACAATCATTGGCAATGGGAATTTCGAAATGCAATACAGGGTTCTTATTCTTCTCCGAGTTTTTGAAGTAAATTCAACAATCAGAATTGGGATTCTTATTTGCTGAACTGCACGCACATTTTACAAGTTTTTCGATGTTTGTTTTTCATCATTCGTGATGGCGATAAATCATTTCATACACTTGAAATGTTAACTCATGCAGATCGAGTGCACAGGTATTTCATAGCTGAATAGCTAGGTTCTCTATCGATAAAATCCTGGCGTGGATAAAACTCACACAACCCAAGCTTGTATTGTTATAAAAGCTAAAGTGTACCCACGTACCTGCTCTAATCAAAGCATTGGTTGTGATCGGCGTTTCATAGCTGCCCGGTCCGACATTCGATGCTGTCCGCTCGTCGGCGACCGTAAGCGTTCGGGGTGCACGATCGTACATGTTGAGCTCTTTCTACAAAAGTATTGTCTGAGGATAAAAATCAGTCTTGTAATTTCTTCCAAAGGAAAATCACAGCGGACGTCAGCGTGGCACAATTCCAAATCTTTCAGTTCACAGTAAGATGACCTAAATATTACCTTTTAGCGCCACAGATCGACTACTTCTGAGGCACCACAGAAAACACCTTCTAACCAAGACGATGTCCGCCTTGTTTCAGCACCAATTTAACCTCTGACAGACTGCGGTTGTCATGCTTTCCAGCAATGTTCTTGAAAACGCTGAACAACACCGATTAGTGTGCGAAAATACTTCGCTTGTAACACTGTGGTATCCTATCGATCACGACTAGCACAGTGTTTATTTCGTCACATTGGCGCCCATGTTGCCAATGACAACCACGAAGACGTGCGCATGCCCAGTGACAGCCTCAAATATGATTAATTTAAATGTAGCAAGGACATACAACATGAAGCCATATTTTTGACGACTTTATGTATTTTATATCAATTTTAATCCCGTTTTTAGTACCTCTATGATACTCAAGAGAATTTAAAGTGAGATAAATCGGCTGTGGCGACAACGATACCCTTTCAATATACGCAAATTATTGTACGAGGCTAAATTGCAACTACACCATTACGGCCATAAAGTGCACTACTTTTGTTTTCTGAGATGTTTTGAAATGGCAGCGCCCCGCTGAAGATTTAGTGACAGTCTGTACCTATTCTGCAATATCGGTACACCAAGACAATCTCTCATAAAATATTCAATTACAATAAGGCATTGCGGCACTTAAAAATTGATGAATTCTTTCAGACACCAGCACCCTGTGACTACTCTATATCTCCTTTCAAATATACTCCGGTTGGCCACGCCACTTCATCACTGGTGACCTGAATTTGGTTGAACATCACCACCTTCGTAAGATATTATCTTGTGGACCCTAGTTCAGAGAACCTCGCAGGATCAACTGGAACCATAATTTTAAGATCAATACGGACTCTGTTGAGGAATATGGCAGGAAATTGGCTAAAAAGGAGGAAGTAGAACTAGACATACTGTCAGAATGGGTCAAATCTGTGAGGAAAATAGTCCGTGGCCGTATTGGCCGACTCAAATCACATATTTGTAGAAGACCCAATTCTGTATTTAAGGATCCGGATGCTATTAGTGTCTGAATGATATCCATGACAAATATATTGTCGTCCCTGCTGATAAAGCTGCCAATAACATTGTATTTGTCTGTAAGAAGTATTATTTTGAATGTCTTATAGACGAACTTGGTGTAACTAAGACCTCCACCAACTCCACTTACAGATAATCAATGTTCAACAAAACTGAAATTTTGGCAAACCATAAGTCATTCATGGATAATTTTAATATTTCAATGAAGGATGACCACAATAAGTTGCCTAGCTTATACTGGATACCAAAACTCCACAAAACACCATACAAAGCTAGGTTTATCGCAGGGTCTTCAAAATGTTCAACATCAGAGTTATCGAAGATACTGACTTCTGTTCTTTGAACCGTTAAACGGGGACTTCAGGCATACTGTGATGTTGTCTTTTCTCGGAGTTGTATAAATCAAACGTGGATATTAAAAAATTCGAAGGAACTGTTGGATAATTTGAAATCTGTTTCAAAAATAACATGTATTAAAACTTTCGATTTTTCCACATTGTATACCATAATAGCACATGATAAATTGAAAGAACGCTTGAAAAACATCCTCAACCAATCATTTTTCTACAAAAACGGTTCACGCCGTTACAAATATGTAGTATTAGGGTATACTTCTACATATTTTATTAAAAATACTACAAATGCTAAATATTTTTATACCGAGGAAGACATTGTCAGTATGCTTGATTTCCTAATCGACAACATATTTGTTGAATGTGGAGGACACATTTTCCAACAGTGTATAGGAATTCCTATGGGTACTAACTGTGCTCCCTTGCTTGCTGATTTATTTATGTACTCATACGAGGCAGAATTAATCCAGAACTTATTCATCTTCAAAAAGGTCTCTTTAGCTAGAACTTTCAACCTAACATTTAGATACATAGAAGATGATATCAGTGAATAACTCCAAATTCAGTGACTATCTCGCTATTATTTATTATCTGAATTATCTTGAATTATAAATTATACATCTTCACAAATGTTTGTCTCTAAAGTTCTTTGGCCAAGTTTTTTTTTTGCCCCAAACATTAACTTTCTTGTCAAAAATGTATTATAACTGCGTGTCACATTGATATATTTTGAATGCATAGTTTGCAATTTTCAGAGAAGTGCAATCCAAGAAACGAGAATGTGTAAACCTAGTCCATTGTGCTACGGGATCTAGAACAAACTGGATCACAGCGCACAACAAAAAAAAACTGTGGATGCCTCTATGTCTCTCTATGAAAAACTGCTGACTGCAGTTCTTTGACCGTAGCTTCTGCAATATGCAATTTAAAAAGTTGAGATAATTCACGAAATCATAGACCCTAGCGAAGGGTCTATAATAAAATGAAACTTTTAAACACATGCGTCCACCAACAATGCACGGCTTCTGCAAAACTTTCACAACTGTGAAGAGCGCCCTCGTACGTTAACTATGGAAAGATAGTTCATAATCCTCGCTCATACCGATAAACAAGGCAGCACCTATTGTCAAAAAGGTTGCTGCCCGTAAACAAAATTTGACAGTGAATTATTTTTCAAATCGAGGGCATAAGTTATGATGAGGGTTTTATCTTTTTTTAAAAAACGTATATCAAAACCATGTCAGGTGACGTAAGAGAAATAGTCCTTTTGCATCATGGTGCGAGAAAATGAAAAATGCCACCCAAAGTTACGATGACATGTTTTTGAATACCTGGAATCAAAAAGTATACTCCTTACGCTTTTTGGCCTTTTGTCTCAAGCGCTGCAGCTAAATCATGGATTTGACTTTTTTCTTTAGTATGTATTCATTTCACAGGCAATGAAGAAAACCCATGACAGTTTATAATACACCCCTATGGTCAGAGACGGAACGCAGCTGTACCAACATAATTTTTGTGACACCAAGTGGAGTGAAATTTGTAACGCGCCAAGTGAACCCTATATAGGGAAAATCGTTATCGGATGCACATCGTTCACCAATTTCTTCACTGATCGAAAGAACATACCTCTTTTGAACTACGGAAATAGGTAGGCCTATTAAACTCACCTTAACTTTATGATCAGTAAATTAGCTATATTCCGAAACGAAATTATGTAAGTTTTTTTGTTTTTCTCAAGAATAATGCCAACTTCGCTGCGGTAAAGCAAAAAGATGGTAATCTACATATTCTTGATTTAATTAAATATGAATGATCATTGCGTATGCCATTATTACGCCCGCAGAACTTTCATTTTGTATATCGGCGGTTCGTCGGACAAAGCTTACGGTTCTTGTGGTTTTTTCAAGAGGGACAAGAAGCCGATAAAATGACTGCATCAAATTCATTCGATTGTTGTTTCTGCATATTGCCAGTATCGATTCCAAGTTTTACTACCAATACCGACGAAAAATCACTGCTTTAATAATAGCGAAGCGACCACTTGGTTCGAGTAGTTGTTATTTAAATAAGATTGAACTATAATTTGATATCGATTTGGAGGTCAGCAAGAAAACAGAGAAATAGTAAAAGTGCGCGCTTGAAGTCATAAAACGCATGCGATGAAGCAAAGAATAAAAAAATCGTCGAAAAAACAAAACGTAACCACATACAAAGTCAGAAAGCAACCGATTTTTTTCGTATTTTCTACTTGCAACATTTTGCGGTCAATTTGCATAACAAAGAGGTTAATGTTTAGGCGTGGTACGTTTCACTTAGTTCGCTTCATCGCTTCAACAACAGTCGCCAGACGCCAGACGTGGTGATGCTATTTGGAGAACGGTTTTATTTTACCCCGAATAGAAAACCGTCGTCGCGTTGAATAATGTAAACTGCAAAATCGTCGATGTTGCCCGAAAGCACGTTGATCAATCTCGACTGAAGGTAAGACAACAGATCATGTTTTTTTTTTACCGCGCGCGTTTGAAATTGTGTACTGAGGTACAGGGGATTGCTCATAGGTTTCACTCACGCTTTTGTGCATACTTCCGTGAGCGTAGGACATCAGGCACAGTGATGGGTTAACCGTTTCGTAAGTTGAATTTTATTTTTTTACATACCCTGGGAAAAATTCATTGCTTCGTAAAACAGTTTTAGTTCCCCTTTTTGCAGGCCGACCTTCCTGAAATCACCAATTTTGTAATGTAATAGAAAGTAAAGAGTGACAAAACGACACGCACGCAACGGATCGCTGCCAGCCAGCTTGAAGCTCGTGGTGGTGGTTGGCGCTTTTCACCGTTTCAGATAGCAAGGTCGCAGGCTACGCATGGGTGCACGCATAAGCGCTGAGTGTGAATTTCGCGGTTGAAATCGTCATCGAATGCAAAAAATAATTCCCGAGTGTAAAGCTGTTTTGACTGAAAACGACTCCGGTGTCCCGACTGCTAAAATCTGGGCCATTTTTCCTAACTCCTCATGGCGGGAGTGAGCTGTCACCCCTATCTGGTCGCGATGAGGAACATCTGTCTCGGGTTCAAATAGGGCATCGTAAATGAAAACGAAGAAGAAAAGGCCCTGTATACTCAGCGTGTGCTGCGTGTATTGTGTGTAAATCTGGACAAAATTGAGCGGTGGATTAATGCCTTTGTCATGTCCCTTTTTGTATAGCAATGTGCGAATTACGTGAATTACCGATTTAGTCTATGATATCATTTTTCTGCCGCGCGCAGAGATCGATAGAAATCGTAGGGTATGTTTTTTTTATTTTCACGTTCACGACTTTCATTCACACAGGATCGTCGCACGTTGTTATTGTAAGCTTTGGTCGTCATCTGGTGTCGACGGTGGTCGTGAAAAGGCCCTTTGTGTGTCAATGTGGTTCGCCAATGGAACTTAACAAAATTTGATCTGGGAGACTATAGATACACCGAGAAGAGAGAGTGTGTGTCCGCAGTTTTCACATTTACATGAAGATGCCGGGACTGCAGTTTATTACAACATGGCTTATAGTTCTCTATTCATCTGTTCATCTTGTCTTGTCACAGGGTAAGTCACATCCCCATAGCAACAGCCTTTCTTCATCTCTTACTGTAACCTTGAGATCTCCATCTTTCGTGCAAATTGATCTGTTCTTCACACTGCCTCTTGGCATTGTATGCACTTATATTGGGAAAATGTATCTCTCAGGCCTGAATCTCCACCTTGGTTGCTATAACAACTGCTTCAGACCTGTGTATGATGTTATCATCTTAACTTGGAGTAACTTTGGGAATTTTAACAAGAGTGACAAAATGTTTAAATCAATGCATTTCACTCTCATATTGGATACAAAACAATCTATTACAACTGCTCAATGTTGTTAACAATAAGATTGTACTTTCACACAGCTCAATAACCTTGACCATACTCATGATATTATCTTTATGACCGAAAAAATGATTTTATTAATTATGCCACCAAAGGCAGCCATGTGTTTGTCATAGAAAGTGGTGCAGTGTTTGCAAGTTGACAGAGTCTAATAACACGATAGCACCAAAATATCTCATTATCTTGATATAGTTTGACAGTGCTAATAATTTCTTAATTACTAACATTGTATTAAGCTAGTCCATAGCTCCTTTAATTCTTTTGTCCTTCTGAAAGGCACAATTTTTTGACAATCAAGACGTACAATACATGGTTCTTAATAATAATTTAATATTTTCCCAGCGTGAATCAGTAAATTATTGTTTGCAAGGATGGTGAGTTTAATCTTGATAAAGGACAGACCACAGGCAAGGTTCACTGTGAATAGCTTGTGAAGATTAAGAATTCATCAGCTGTTACAAGAAAAAAAAATAGCTCTTCAACTTAAACAACCAAGCTGCAACACACCAGAAATTGCCGGTCCCTTCAAAACAGTGTTGATGGTTATTTTAGGTTTGTTGTTAAATATAGCATCGTGCATGCAATATTTGCTATTGCTGTCAAATTGAAAGTCAGACAAATTTTGCTGTATGTTTTTTTACTGCAGCGTATGGTTTAATCCCTTCATGCAGTTTTTGTCGTAAAATTGGCAGTAACAAATAATCTGTCATGCCATTTCTGTAAGCATTGTTTTATTTTCTGAAGAATCATTTCAAAAAAATAAAATTGTGCATATTAATAAATGATCCACAACATCAGAAAAAAGACCTGTAGAAATAGTATAAGATAAATTTTTATTTACATGTAATGCAAATATCTTAAATTTGCCCCAATACAACTTATTTGATAGTGATATCCACCTATAAGAATGTTTTGACAATACTATTTTATGGTGCTGAAAGAGTACATTTGTAACGGTCAATTTCTAGAATATTTTCCTTAAAGTAAGAAAATTGAAGGTTGGAATTTGCTTTATTGCTTACAATTTTGAATATATATGGTTATATCATCTGTTGTGTAGAAGAATTAAAGTAAACTTTCCTTTGTTATCATCTTTATTGTATCAGAATGCATAATTACTGATATGAAAAAATAAACATGTTTTGGTCACCCAACCTGCCCTATTTAAAACGCTTTGACATTGAACTTTTTTTTTCAAAATCAACCATGATTTTGCCAAATTTTCATTCATGATGGGTCATACTCCATTGAAAGCATTAACAAATAGAAAGATGTTCCCAACTGACTTACTTTATTTCCTCAAGACATGTTAATTGAAACACAAATATTTTTGTTGAAGTTACCCTGAATATCAGTCAGGGACAAATATCATGATTGATGTCCAGATCTTTTATAGACTGGTTGCCATGTTGATTATCCTCTTCTGATATTTAATATGGCAAAATATTCCAAGACTGTCTCTTCTCACCTGGTCATACCTATTTCTCACAAGTTGGTTCAGCCCAACTCGGGGCAGACATCAGGGTTGTTCCATTATTTGTATGCTCATGGAATTTGCTTGTCAGCTGTTTTGTGTTTTCGCTTTCCGTTAGCAGTGATTGTATTTCCTTGCTTCACAGCCCGAGGTTGAAATTATCTTTATTGAAAGCCTGGGTGTGGTTCCATGTGCGTAGTCACTCCCAGTTGATGCAGTCTCCGAATTATGAAATATTGATAAACCATCACTGCTGGCAGAAAGAAATATCCAATTTTGAAATATTGCTTGTAAATTATTCATAATGGAGACAGGATTGTAGATTTTCTTTACTCTTATATAAATAATGCTTGTGGAATTTCGTTTTCAGGAGTAATATTGTTCTAAAATGGCAATCTGTACCTTAAAGGTATTAAGATGTGATCAGGTGTTTCAAACTGATGGCAACTGCGAGAAACGATTTTTCTAAAAGCTGAAAAGAATTAAATAAGATGACTATGAATAAAATAAATTGCAAGAAATGGAAAGCTGTGTTTTTTTATGTTAGGAATGTTAATATATTTTAAGTATTCAATGTCATGGTTCATCGTAATTGTCGGCAACTTTCAAAAGACGTATTTTTGGCTAATGAAGTAATGGCCTCAGAATCAATACGCTGTATAAAGTTGTTATTCCTGTGTCAGTTGAGCGATATGTAAATTTGGATGGTAGCATATGTTGGTAGTATTCACGTCCATTGAGCTTGGCATTCAACCCTTATAATAAATGATCTGTTTGTACATTTTCCATAGATAAACCATGACATATTGTCTGAGCACAATGCATGTCAGAGTGTAGATGTTGAAGCAAAATATATCAACACTTGGTACAAGGAACAGTAGCAAACAATACATTTTGACAAATGGTCACGTCATTCTTCCATCCCCGTCTTTCAAGTCCATTGTCCAATCATGCAGGTTGAAACAGTGGGATTAGACCAAACCACAGTGATTAGTGGGTTGAGCAATGGTAAATATGTATGATGTAGGTTATAAATTGCACTAGGGGGTATGTTTACATTTGTTCAATACAAAAGACACCCACAGACAAACATTGATTAATACCATAAGTAAGATGGGCTCAGTGGTATGTAGGTGTGCTGGAATCACTGGATGGCAGGATTTTGTCACCTAGCAGCTACTGGCAATGTACAATACATTCTATGATCCTCAGTACTGAATTTGTTGCTTTCCGTGAACTCAAGTCTCGGGGATTGCTGGAAAACCTGTTTTACCAAGTTGGTTATTTTCATGAAACTGACTGCAAGAAGCTCTGTGGAAGGCAATCAAGTCCATTCATATAAGGAAAATTTTATGACTGATTGTGATTTTTACATGACTTAAGGTCATCAAAACAACTGACAAAATATTGCTGACTCAGCACATTTTCATCTGTTTGCTGATAAGCGTCGCTTTACAGTAAATTTTCTTACCCGTTGTACATGAAACACAGTCACTCCAACATCTTATCATAAGTATAAATTAATCATCTTCTCCAATTTTTTAAAGAATAAAAACAAATGTACTATCCAACAAAAAAAGTATTTTCAATATTACCAATCAAAACTTCAATGATACCTAGTTTTATTGCTTGACGGTATTTATGGAGATGTTTAATAGGGAACTGAAAAAGTGAAATGTGCTTTTTTATGTTCCACTTGTTAACCATCCCTTCAGGCATAAAACTTTGTAATATACCAATTTATTATAAAGTGTTTTACTCTGTAACAGGAACAGTTCCAATAAATGAAATTTTGTATGTAATTACACGTTAGATCTTTAATAATGATGTATTTCGCAGTCATTGACAACCTAGGAAAATGTCTGCAATTGTATGATCAATGTATGGCATAGCTTTAAAAAGACTTAACACAGAAATGTAGATTGAAGATTCATTTTCTGTCAAATGCACGTTGAAATTTTTTTTTCAGAATAGTGAGTTGGCCTTTCAGTCAGAACAGGTGAAAAGGTAATTTTCAAATGACAATATCCTTTATATGATTAATTGATGGTGCTGCAAAGGTCAAAGTTCATCAACTCTTACAGCAAAGAAAGACCCTAGGCACTGAGATCTGTGGAGAGCCAGATGGCCTTAAAATCACTCAGGGCAAATAGAATTTTAGTAAAAGTAAAAATGTTCATCAGATATAAATGGAAGTTTGAATTCAATCTATTACAAGGAGATATAAATAAATATTAGTTGCGTACTCCTATGAAGGACCACTGAAAAATGTGAATAACTCAGAAAGAGTTTGGAATAGTACAGCAAAACAACTGAAAACAAGTATTAAAACAAATTAAGGGACAATCGGTATGAGATGAAAACTGATTATTATGAGCAAGGAAAATAAAAGTGTTCAACTTAGATCCTGAAGAAAACTAGGGACCTAACACAAGGGAGATGACGCCTAAAAGTGATGATGGTCTTTCAAACACTTGTGTACAAAGAGAGAGATAAACCTCAGAACTATATGAGGAGACAAACTACCATGATTGACAAGTAACTGAAGCAATGGGAAACATGGTATGACAGGAAAAGCCATGCCTGAGAGTTTTGAACTGCTCTCAATGTAATTTGGTGATCCAGAATGAAGTCTGATATCTATAAAGCAGACATGCCCATATACTACCGTCACAGAATCCATTCATAATATCAACATTTTAGGTCAATTGAACATCATGTTGCCAATTGCCTGTACAATGAATTATCTCCTGTGTAAAACTGACTAGTTGACTAGTACAGGTTATTGAAACCACATATTTATACTGCATTCTAGATAAATTATGGCATAATTTTGACAGATGCATTCCATCGACGCCCTTCTTGTAGAAGTGCAGACTACACATGTTCAGCTATCAGAAAGAAAAATAACATTTTCAGGTATCAAAATTTCAGGAATGTGTCTTTTCTAGATTTTTTTCTCCCTAATAAGTAAATTTACCCTCCAGCCATTATCCATCAATATTGCTTGGAAAGTATGTGCCATGTTCCGTAACTTGTTGATTAAATTTTATGAAGTTACGCCTGCGAGGTGCTTTGTGAAGTAGTGATGCGTACCGGGCTGAAAAAAGTTCATATTTTTTTATGACATGGATATTAGAGGTTACCATGCCGATTGTACGCTAATTGCATTTGAATACGGTAAAGCTGTCAGTGTTTTAGCTCATCAAGTTCCAAACACAATTCTGTGAATGAAAAGAACTAAGGAGAACAAAAGACATGACGGAATCTTCCGTTTATTGAAATCTATTTTTATCTGTTGTTCGTGATATCAAAGATATGTAAATGATCTTTTTTACCAGCTCATGTTATGATGACGTGGGGAGACACTTAGTAAAATTGAGAAATAAGAGAGTTTAGAGCTTTTCATGAATGATAAATATTAGTGAAACACTTTTCTTATATTCACAAATTTTTGTAATTTTCATTGTTTTAAGTTGGTGCCATGGTTACCACTTGTATTTTTTGACCTAGAGGCAAGTTCCATTTGATAAAAATTCTTTGTGTCATGGGAGCATTGATGTCATGACCATTATGAACTAGGAATATGTAAAGGTACTTAATCTGTAGGGTTTCAGAATATAATTTTGCTGATGTAAATTTTTGTCAGCATTTTAATCATCACAACACTATATAGAACCCGATTCATAATAATAAAATAAAAACAATAAATTTATTCACATTCCAAATATGACTTTTATAGAAAAAGCTTTTGAAAATGCAATTCTGTAGAATTTTATAAAATTAATGTAGTCAACTTTTGCTATGTTCAGGCCTAGGTAAGAAATATTAGCAAAGCGTACGGTCCATATCGTCAGGATGGAATTCTAGATAGCTAAGCTACGAAGTCCCACCTATGAGATGTAAAACACAGATAGTTGATGACAAAATCTAGGTTGTCAAGACGCAATTTTGACGATTTTTCCCGTCATACATGCCGTTTCAACATGGCGGCCTAGGATAACGTCGATGCGAAGGCAGCAGTCGTGGTAAGTTTTTACCGTTATTTTTAGTTTTGAAGTGAGAAATCGTGAAAAAATGTATCGCCTTCCGGGTCAAATATCATGGAAAATGCCCTCGTGAAGTATTTTTGTCGAACGTTTGGTATTTTTAGATAAGATAGATGTTAATTGCGGACTGCTGTGGGTCTGCTAAGCTGATCTGTGCGATATCCATAGAAAACCACGTGCGTATCAGTCAAGTATGGTACACGGTATGGTGCAGTGCAGTGCAATTTAAGATCTCAACTCGTTGACTTGGTCGTATACAACATGCGACTTCTACCATCTGATCTTTGAGATTACCATATGTGCAGGGTCTAGCTTATTAAATGGTACTCATGCAAAGTTTGCTCTATTTCCTATTAGTATTTGCAAAATCGCACAGATCTGCTGGTAGACCCACAGCAGTCCGCAATTAACATCTATCTTCTCTAAAAATACCAAACGTTCGACAAAAATACTTCACGAGGGCATTTTCCATGATATTTGACCCGGAAGGCGATACATTTTTTCACGATTTCTCACTTCAAAACATAAAAATAACGGTAAAAACTTACCACGACTGCTGCCTTCGCATCGACGTTATCCTAGGCCGCCATGTTGAAACGGCATGTATGACGGGAAAAATCGTCAAATTGCGTCTTGACAACCTAGATTTTGTCATCAACTATCTGTGTTTACATCTCATAGGTGGGACTTCGTAGCTTAGCTATCTAGAATTCCATCCTGACGATATGGACCGTACGCTTTGCTAATATTTCTTACCTAGGCCTGTATGTTGAAACTGTTCAACACATTGACAAACAGTGCCTGATGCTTCATTTAATAACCATATTGTAAAGCTGCCAGTTTGCAATTATTTAAATACTAAAACAAAATTTTACAAAAATTTTACAAAAAACGTGACGTGGCTGAAGCAATCTGCATATCGAGCCAGTCTTGTTTGTTTGATTTTTTGGGGGTATTTATTTTGTCGAGTTCTACTTGTAAAACTGTTATTGATATGCATGTGATATTTTTGTTACTGGTAGTACCGTAGCGTTTGAGCATAATCTAAATATATCTTATGTAGATATTCTGTTTTTTGCCAGTAAATGGCCAGTAACTCATTTCACCTTTGTAGGTGTCTAGATGTGCCATAGTATTAAATAAAAGTAATCTGATGAGTCTTGCAATTTGACATTTTGTTCTTATATTGTAAGCTCGATCCTGTCACTGCTTTTACTGCAGTTATGGAACGACAGACATTTTAAGATCTTACATGTAAATGTAGTTTAACAGGCTAGGACGGACCCTGTATCTCCGTGCATTCAATTATTTCCATAATTCCAAATATGTAAACACTTCAAAAAATGCTAGTCCTTGCATGGATTTTTATTAAAATGACCTCCTTTGTAAGCATACTTTTAAAATGTGCCGTGCCCTCTGATTCTTCTTAATACAAATATTGTATTCAATGACCTAAGAATTATACCTTAACCATTTTATCTGAACTTGAGTGCCAGTAATTTAGGTCAATTAATTTCTGTGTATTTGTTAACCTAAGCAATTTCCTTTTAAACTTTTGGCTTCAAGGTTGATTTCAAAAAAATATGTTGCATTTTCAAATTACATAAATATGTTTCATTTACAAATTACATAGTTATTTTTTTTAGTTACATTGTCTTTCTGGTTCAGGCTTTGTGTCTGAAGCCTGAAGTCTACATGTATACATATAAAAGTAAAAACAATTATTGTTTTCCCAAAAAGAAAAAAAATTAGCAAGATATAGTTAAACATGAGTTCTGACACCTGTTGAAGGGACATTTGGTAGTGTTCTTACATGTGATTGGTCAGCTGATGTGAATCATGTGAACTGTGTACCCTGCAAAATAGAAATAGCATTAATTACTGATGGATGAATATGCAAGCAAGTTAACAATCGAAAAACATGGCTGTTTTTTCTCCATGAATTTCAATGTTTGTTAACTGAATATGGCGACTTTTAATAGAGTTCTGATCATGATGTAGGTTCCCCATGACGTTCCTGTAACAATTATCCATAGTATTTACTTTCTTAACTTCTGTGTGATCTGTCCTACACTTCTACTGTATTGAGTGTAGTCTAGACAGAAGCTCCTGTTTGCTTTGTCATTGCAAATTTTTACCTTAGAGATTCATCAAGGGTTCCTTTTGACATAATTTGCAAGTATTTTTGTTTTGTGTTGTAACAGAACATTTCTGGCTCCGCTCCCAAAATCATTTTGGAAGGCCAAGTACTCAACTTTCGTCATCACAGCCTGTATGACAGATGCCCAGTGTTATTGTTGATTATAACCTGGATTAAAATCCAAACTAAAATTTCCTTGTAAACAATAACAGTCACATATTTTGCAGAACATTCAATGTTGTGTTCGTAGTAGCAAAGCAGAATATTTTATGCTTATACAATACACTTTGGATTAGAAGAAAGAGAAACAGGACTTGTTTTTCTGAAACAGAAATGGCATGAAGTGGCATGTCTATTTTCTATTGCAACTAATAAAACCTCAACATCCAAAGATCAAAGAGACATAAAATGCGAGAACAATGGTAAATCTTGCAAAAGGGGAAGGAGATTATTTACAATTAGATTCTGGAGGGTCTGGTAGCAGTACCAGGATATGTGTCGTACACAATATTACACTGCTTGCTGTTTCACTTCCCTCCTGATGTTTTTCCAACTGCAGCAAACTGGGATTTGAGAGCTGGCTTAGATCATGTGAAGGATAAGTCATATAAAAAGCCAAATTACACAGCCTTTGATTAAGTTCTGGTGTTGGGATTCCAAATACGATACACGTACATTCAGCAAAATTAAGTCTTGATCAAAATCTTTTAGGAAAACATATAGGGTAACATCTGATAAAAAAGATTGGATAATATTTTAAATTTAGATTTGCAATAATAATTATGAATTTTACAATCCAAATTTTGTGCCTGACTTAGGTGTATACCCCTACATTCTTCCCAGCTTAAAAATGTGTTGGTTTGAATATTTTCAAATGAAAAGAATGTCAAATCATCTGCAGTTTTATCAGAATGGCATTGACCTTCAGTTTGTGCAAAATGTCTGTTACACAAACATGATTTGATTGATCCTTGTCACCAATGATGGACAGCCAATGCAACATTTTCAACCTTTCAATATCCTGTGTCAAGGACTCTTTGATTTAAATCCAGTTCAGTCTAGAGCCTTGAGGATGAATGTCAACAGCCGTGTAGGAAATTACTCATTGTCAATCCCTCATGTGGAAATATACAAAGCAGATATTACTCTTTGAAAAACATTTGTTCCGTCAGCAAAATATGAGAGTATCTTATGAAATTTTTATTTTTAATTAACTAGATAATGTCAAAAGTCTCTGCACTCGGAGGATTTCTGTTTTAGCATTGAGAATTGAGATTTGTCATGAAAAAATTATTGAGTCAGATACCAGCTGCAGTGAAACGAACACATGTACCTGTTGCCTAGCAACAAAGGATGTAAATAGATGTTCAGGAAGTGCGTTCAAGTGTTGTGAATTCTTTTGCTTCAGCCTGTGTGAAAGAGTGAAAATATAATGTTCTCTTCCACTAGAATAATTCAGAATTAGAAGTGAAAGTGTTTTGATTTCGAGAAAGGCTATATAGTTGATTAAATTTCCTGTAGTTTATGTGTTTTACATCATGTTTAGAGTTTTAGATGTGGACGTTGGTTGAAGTAAATTAAATTTTACGATGCAGCATAGTTATTCTTGAACTCCAGTTATTTTGTTCAAATGATGTTGAGAGTGAGATACTGTTTTTTAAACTGGATCGACTTCATGATACAAGACAACACTGTAATAATACAATTTTATTGCATTACGACGCTTTCAGGAAGTGCAGTGTAGCAGGCACAGAAATAGTAAATACAGCATCTTCATTTTCATCTTCAAGAATGGCATCACATGAATGAACAATATACACTCCACTCTTACATTTGAAAAAAGTGGGCGTGATGTTAACAAACAGGAATGATAATTGAGAATCCACACAGTACACCAGAAGATTAATGAATCTCCAGTAGTTCTGTGTTTTCATGAATCTAACAAGAGGTGATTAATTATGGAAGTCTCTGTGATGTTAAGAAAGTACAGTGAATCACAAAGTGACAGCTGTCCGTTGAATATACAGCCTATACTGATTAATAATCCGATGCCAGTTGAACATTGGTTGAACCCGTTCAGATATACGGTTCACCGGCATTTTGCAAATAACATCAGCAAAACTTTATGATCATAAGGTAATGAGGAATATCAGAAGATGATTATGGAGGAGGTCACACGGTGGAGAAAAGATAATGTGGAAAGAATTAAAAGAAATTATCATCTTCCAACACACAAGATTCTTCAGAAGTACCCAGGACTTAAAATCATTAAAAATTTTGGCAGAAGTTCTTCAAGTAGTCCACGTTGTTGAAGCAATATGCAGGTGGGAAGTAGGTAGGCATTTTTATCGCATTCCAACCTCTACAGGCGTCAATGCATACTTAAACACTTCAGTCTGAACGGAGGCCAAACAGTAGATAGCTGCACGCACGGAATCACAACATGAGTGATAGGAACATGTAGCGTGCAAGTAATATGAACGACTGTTGCCATGGTAACGAGAACAAACAAGATGTAGTGTTGCCTTGGGAACCAACATAGACAGAAGATGTCTCTATCCATTAGGTTAGCAACTTTTTAAGCTTTTAAGCCGATTCCGTGCTTCCTTACCCAAGTAATCATATTTCACTCACGGTACAATGGAATGTGAAATTGCCCATTTACCAATTTGAGGCTGAGACAGAAAAATTCTGGAGCAATTGAGAGGAATATAGTTGGGTTATAAATTGTGATTAAGTGCATCCTTCTCCAATATTGATAGCTGCAGTGCTACAGAGGAACTTCATTAGTCATAATGAAAATGACAGAGCTTTGGTAAATAGACTTAAAAGGGATATCACCGAGGCAGCTATATTGGATACTCAATCCTTGACGTCTCCAATAACATCATGTTCTGATTCTGAATAAAAGTTCAATGTTGCATTATATGTGGTGAACTTTTTCATTTCAAAGTTTCAATAGATGCCAACTACCAATGTTAACGTAGAAACATGCAGGAATTGATGTAATATTGTATGAAAATTGCTCAAAATATACTCATAATGGCAGAAACGAAAGTCAGTATTGTCTGGTGGTTTGTCAAAATGTTGAAATTATTCACTAGTGTGCATGTGCAGTAGAAGAGCAAAAATGGCAATTGTCTGGAAATAGAGCTTATTTCTCTATTTATCCCTGAAAAAATTTGTTGAATCAACTAGTTGACTTGCAACAATATTTGACCAGAGATTGTCATGATATTGGTATACTTACCACATGTATGCATTTTTATATTGGGGATTTGAATGAATTTGAGTCAATCTTTGAAATAATGTTGAACAAAAACTAGTTAATTTTCAGCAATATTTTCCAAGAGACTGCTTCACAATGTTGGTATATCTGGATATATTTATGTAGGGGATTTAAATGAATCAAAAAATCGTGATCATTGAAAATTTCATTGCTGAATTGCAATTGAAGTGCTCGGTGTGGTGTGTAAGTAATATCTGGCTTCAATGTAGGAGAGTGTATTGTGTCTGTGGAGGAAATTGAAAGCAAATAAAGTTGAAGTTTGTAATGATTATGGAATTAAACAAGTGTCAACTAATATTACAACTTATTTAAGATGGGAAAGGAAATGAAAAAAACACAAGCTAATAACATTGAGTCAAACAGTTGAATTAATGCTGGCATTTAAATTACAAAATGTGTTTACAGTGTATTGTTGTTTTGGTCTGATGGCAATTGTGGGCTTCATTGGAGCAAATCCATGGACTGTTTATATTAATAATACACCAAGCCTGTTCAAAATATCTTTGAAAATTGAAGTCTGCGCTTCAATTATGAACTTTATCTTGGACCAACAAGAGCCCTGTATACAGGGTATCTGTACATTTCTTTAAAAAAAAAAAAAAAAAAAAAAAAAAAAAAAATGGCATATTGAAAAAATTTAGTCAGTGTTTTTGAGGTGACTGTCAGGTACGTAATACCTCTGATCAGTGATGAATTGTTTGGCAGAATTCAATGGGATTGCAAACAGGATCTTGATTAAATATTCATGCAATTTAATATCCGGTAAGTGGCAAAGAAGGAAATCTTAATGAATGTGTGGGAATTTGATATTTTTAATGCACATTTTTAATGATTTTGTATTTGTCAAAACAATGGTAAATAGTGGGGTGAGCTGGCGTCAAAATATTTATTTCATGGCGCAGTCAAGTGATACACATGGTACCCTTGTAAAAATACTTACTTTTTTCCATAATTACTTGATATGTTCAGCTGTTCTTCTATCAATTGGTGTCTGCATGATTTTTGTCCTCTGTACTATTGAAGCTATTATGGCAAATGTCACATTCCTTTGAACTTCGACCTTTGACCACAGTCAATTTAGAATGCATAGATCTCTTAATAGCGAATATGTATTGTGAAGCTAATAATAACCAATTGTCACTTTATTTACAATCAGGTAGCAATTATCTTGTGCATTTTCAGTGATGATTTTGTTAATAATCAAATGTTTTGCAGAAATATTTGGGAATTATAATTGCCAGTGAGCCTTTAACAGCTAAACCCAAGTAACAGAAGGTGACTTTATGATTTGTGGTAGAGATATGAATCTAGTAACAATCAGAATTACATAATTATCTGGTATTCCTTTGAGCATGCAGTCATGGCTTAGAAGTTGCATGTATGCGTACGGTGATGTAAAAATACTCTTTTTATCATTATTTGTCATAATTTTTATCTATCATGGCAATGGCAGAGAGATTTAGCACCATTTTATTCTTTCATCTCTTATGTATTGTTACTAAAAGTAGCAACATATCATATCAGATCAACCTTGTAGACAACGTTGCCGTTGAGGTAAATTTTGTTTGGGAGTGGTACTGATTTGTACGTACTGTAACAGTTTTGAGCCTGCAGCTTTCAAATTATCAATGTAGTACAGGATGTGATGTCAAGATAATTTTAATTCTCACAGGAACATAATTTAGGATTAGTGTATTAATGAGCTTAAAGCTCCCAGGCAATAGACAGCTGTAGGGTCCACGAAGGGTTACCTGATTAAAAATTTAATATCCATTTTCTGTCCGGGGAGAATTGCTGCCCATTGGAGTAGGATGATACCATTGATTGCATATTACAGAGAATGATACAAATTTTAAATCTCTTCAAAGTAATTTATAATTCATATATGATTTTAATAATCTGTTCATCCCAATGCACTATAAACTGGACCACACTCACCATTAATAAACAATAGGTTTAGGTGAAACCACGGATGTGAAAGGGGTCCCCCCAAAAACTATCAATGTTTACATTTGTATGTTTGTTTTAGTGACAAGTCAGATATCTTAAGGTTTGTTGTGTTTGTTTATTTTCACCGGTTTATTACTCACCTCATGGAAAGAAATTTAAAAATTGATGGACATACATTTAGATTTTAGCCATTTTTGGTGATTCATTTTTTTCGTTCAATATATGAAGTTTCACATGTACACGATGTGAGCATGCACCTGCTTCAGTTTGTTTGCTGTGTTGTTGTACGGGAAAGTAACGTACCTTTTAGAGAAGAAATCTACCAGGAAGGGTCAAAACAAATATCAGAGTGATAAATGTTTTGGATTAAGAGAATGCTCTTTGCTTCAAATTCACTTATATGTTTGACTTAAACTTTCCCTAGCTGTCTTTTGAAATATTTTCTTCTATTTTTGTCACTGAAATGTAGTTTGTAGGTCTTCTCTCCTAAAATCATTCAAAAAACCCTAAAATGTTGCACTTTTCAATACACAGCCTGTATGTGTGTAATGGCCATTGTTATCATTGACAACTAAATATAGTTTATAAGACTGCAAATTGTACACCGGGCATTGTGTTGTCAAGGTTAAATAACTTCGTATTTCGATTTGACTTTGGGAGATGGTTTAGAAAGTATACTTCAGAATAAAACTAAAAAGGTATATCATCAGAATTTAATGACTTTTGCCCTGGAAAAAATGGCATATGAATGTTTCAGAGATCATAAAAATTGGAAGTACAAAGTGCATTGATCTTGACTGTGGCATGTGAATGTATTTGTTTTCATTAGAATAAACCTTGGAGTTCTAGGGCAGACAGGTCAATTGACATTGTCTTCATTCTTTTGTAAAAGGTAGAACACCATAGCAACCAGGCTGCAACACAAGCCTGATCATCACTGACCATGTTATGAGAAAAATTTCAGTAACATCATAATGTTCGTTAGCCAGGAAAATTTACAATGTTATAAAAATAGCAGTTATATTCCTCATATGTTGTAATTAATGTGGTCAGTGTAATGTATTATGTCATGCTTTTCGTAGGTGTAGAAATATGTTTTATATGGTAAGGGTTGGCCCAGGTTGGCGACTATGTGATTATGGCAAGGTTATGTTATTAGTGGAGAAAGTGGTGTTACAATATAAATACATTGTAATGTTTTACTGAGCAAGGCAGGGATACGACATGTAACCTCTGTGACCAGTTGGATATTAACCCACGGTGCAATCTGGACAGTGAGATACAAATTGCTTTCCAGTTAAAGAACAGTAAAAGTAATCGGCAATCATGGCATGTGATATAATAATGGGCTGTAGATAGAGGAATTCTACTGTGAACTTTAAATATCATAGCACCAGTTATAATTTGCATGTGCATGGTTTTGGCATTTTATACGTTAATAATACGTAAGAATATATAATAGAATATGTCAAAGTTTAAGAAGAAGATTGTTGTTAAGAGAGTGGTGTTTTGGTTCATACCAATGTAACAGTCCAGGCTTTTGTTGCAAACGTATAACAGAAGTCAGAATGCACAGCTATATACACACTATGGCAAGCCAAACCAAGTACCCCCATTTTTTCCCGATGTGTTCATGATTAATAGGTCTGATGGTCACGAATACCCATTACATCAGCTATCTCCTCATTAGCATTGGATGCAGAATATTTAAAAATCCAATCAAGGCATGATGATATTTTTAATACGATTTAATTCACGGTGCAGGAAATGAGTATGAAAATATAAATTGTGAGGTATTGTGGTGTATTAATTGGATGTTTCATGCATTTGTCTTCGTGGCTGTTCCTAAAAGCGTGTGAAAATTTTTTGTGACCGTATTTTTCTCTGTACTATGACACATATTGCAGGGTAGGGGGCGGGATTCCCAGCTTGTGCATTTACAGTGATACATGTATTTTGAAGCAGTTCAAATGTGAAAAAGGATTAAACTGGGTGTGGCTGATACAACATCATTTCTACCCATTACTTTCACTTTTGTGCAGTGTAACGTATAATGCGAAACAGAGTTGTCTAAATTTATCAATCTCCGTTGTGATAGATTAAATTCTTGCTACTTAGTGGTCGAATGAAAATTTATATTTCATACGCATTCTCAGCAACCTCTTAGATGTAGTATTCAAGATGGAAACAAAAATTTTCTCATAGCAGACATTTAATGCTATTTAATCATGTGATAAAATCATAAACCAGGTCGATTTTGGTCTGTTGTGCTTCATTTTAGTGAGTTCGCTGATGTTTTTTAAAGTTTAGTACAAAAGAAAGGTCTTTATTATGCAAAGTAGTTTAAAAATAGAAACTCTGGAACGGCTGTTGTGTTGCGTAAATATAAATTTGTTAAATTTTATGTAAATGTCAGTAATTTTATAAATGCTGACCATATTTGTATTTTTCAAGACTTGGAAACAGATAAAAAGGCTATTTTTCTGAGCTGAGCTGTATTAAAATTAATTTTCTTAGAAATTAATCAAATTTTGTGCATTCAGAAGTGTTTTGGCACTACATGTCATATCACTATCTGGAAATATGCCAAAAATAACCTCATTTGCATAAGTATGAGCTATGGTTTATTGTTGTGTATTGGATGGAGCATTTCTAGGATACAAGATCATGCAAAACAGTTATGTTTATGATAATTTGCAAAATTATTCGACAATTTGAATTTTGTTTAATTTATCAACAAGATTAAACCAAATATCTTTTCAAGGTGGCTTAAATGACTATTAGAACATTGTTTTTCACAAAATATTCAAATTTTATTGATTTGTATTTGGAAGTCCAGTTCATTGAACTCTATTGATTTTTTGCCAAATGCAAATGAACTACATTTTTGCCCTACCCAAAAATTTGTCAAGAAATTTCTATTTGATCAAAAGACTGAGTTGTCACTATCCAGGTACATGTACTGCTTTTGTCTCAGAAACATTTTCACAATTAAATACACACGAACACTTCTGAATGTATGTGGCATATATTAAAAATAACAGTTGTAGAAGCTACATACAAAGACTGGGGCTTAACATTGACATAAATGATAAGTCTGCGCAAAATTGTAGTGTGAAATGTTAGAATGCATCCTTTAATTTCATTTGTTTTAATGGAATCAGTGAATGAGAGAATGTTTCGATGCCTAATTTAGATTTATGACTTTTTTCAGATTTTTTTTATCAGTAAATTGTATACTTTTTCTGCTTTCACTTCTATATCAAAGTCGATACTACACTATGGTCGTTGGATTACTAATTAGATACTAAATCTTGGCAAAATTTTATGATGATTCTGCCTTTTGTCTAATAAATGCTGTGATTTTTCTTTGATTTATATACAAGTGGTTTTCTGCACTCCAGAAAGTATAAGTCAATAGTGGATGCTAATGTTGAAGTTGTCATGACAAATACTTCATTATGTCCTCAAAGTTTCAAGTAAACTTGAATATTTGCTTTAATAAATATCATCTTTTATGTCGACACCCTGAGTTGTAAGTCACCAGAAATTCATCGTCAAAATTTGTCATAGATGTCCTCAGAATATTTGCAGAAAATGCAGGTTGGACGAAAGTGGGTGAAATAAAGTAATAGTATCACGTCGCGCTAAAAATTTTTAAACCATTACGCAAATCTTTCAAACCTTGAATGCCAACATGCATTGTACCTTCATCTATTTATTAATATCTTCATCTCAAAAATGATTCTATCTCTCAAATCGAAAAGTTCAGTATTTCATACGTCGTCTCTTTGAGGAATCTAGTAATTGTATCAATCTTGTCAGCTGGATCTCAGCTCTGACGCAAGCAGCAACCTTTTATGTCTCAATGACTGTATTCAGATATATCCAAATTGATCATTGAATGCATTTTATGTGTTTAGGGTGGTGTACTTTCATAGACTCAGTTCAGTTCCCTGTACCACGTACATAGGATATATGATATATGTAGACACACACACACATATATATACATATGTACATACTATGTATATATTCATAGTTTATAAATTCATAGTTTATATATTAGATTTTACACAGGCACTGAATTGACTATTAAGTTGAACATTAAAGGCATTTCACTGTGATCTTTGGAGTTCAAATTTTATTTTACAATGTGAGTGAGCTTTTAGGAAAAAGTCAATGCTTGGCTTGGACACTTTTGGGCAACATTATCTCGAGTGATTGTTGCATTATGTCAACAAGTTATTACCAAATTGAAGAATCTCAATATTCAATACTCAGTGTGTACAGGACAACAGGAGAACATACACAAATTCATTACAGGTCCATAGGTGTTTAGAAATGGTCACTCTAAAGGTATTATATGCAAAGCGTAATTTGACAGCAATCCACTCAACTTGTAAAATCTTTATTGAGTGCTTGTAGAGATCCCATAAATCCAGGATGTAAAGTGGTCTTAATTTGGTTGTTTTGTTTGCTGTTCTATCATTAACTACTTGAGATATGTAGACAGATATTATACCTATCAGTATGTTTGTAAGGAATTGCTCAAACATAGCCTTGTGATAAACTGCAGCCCTTCAGATATCAGTTGAATATGTTACCCTTATATTTGAATTTTTTATTCGTACCTGATCCAATTGTCCCTCCAATTATAGTATAAATGATTGCATATTGTCAAAGTTGGCAAAACCCAGTTTCTATGGTGCAGATATTGTCATGGTGATATTCAGTGGAGATAAATATGTGTCACTAAATTATGTATGTCATTATCTGATACAATTCTATGTCTGGTATGGAATGTTTGCTTTTGTGGTAAACAAAACACATTGTTCAATCTTGAATGTAACGGAAAACTATCATAATATTCCACTTAAACATTATGAAAAGCTTGTATCTTTTATGGCTCAGAATATTACTGTAAATAGAGGGACAGTAAGTGAACCTACTGTATGTACTGTATGCAGGCTAACCCTTTGAGTGCTGTAATTTTTCCCACCAAAATTTAAGTGCAACATTTTACCAATTATTTAAAATTTTTCTTTAATTTTTTTGATAATTTTGGATAAATAGATATCACATTTCACTGGCTACAGTTTTTCTTCAAAATTTTGGCAAAACTGAGAAAAAATTTGTGGTACATTCAGCGTTCTCACCAGGCCGCGATTCCGCGACATTCTCGCGTATTTTTCTGTTTTGTCGCGGATTTCTTGGGCGTGCGCGCCAATAGTGGCGCGCCTTTGAAATTATAAACTTTCGTGGTGCCAGCCGTACGGCCGGCTGGCCGTATCATACAGCCAATACTTTTCACCATGGACGTAAATGATTGACGCGAGTAATTACACTTCCTGGTTGAAACCGAGGCAATCTGGAGGCAATACCCGTCAGAGGGCGTACTTAAGCCACAGTCACTTGTGATTACGATTCGATACATGGTGGCCGATGTGTGGATGCATTACGTATACCACACAGCGGCCGTCGTGTATTGAACCACACGAGACTGTGGTAGTCTGACGCACTGGACGTGTTCGCCTTGCATGCATACCGGTACATGTCCACGGAATTCGCGGAAGCTGGAGGCGTCATGGGCACGATAAATATTTTCATAGGCTACGACAACAATAATCCGAACTACGAAAACACAAGAATGTAAAGCTTGTATATCCCTAAGGAATTACATGAACATTTTTCGAAAACAACGAACTCAAGGCTGGTAGCATTATACTGTGAGTTCCGCATGGCAACCAGGGTCTTGACGGGAACGACGTTATAGTGTTCGTGCCGTTGAGATTCAGTGAATTTTTGTTCTCGAATCTGAGATAATTTTTAGGTCTTTGCTATGTTTGGAATCATGTATAAACTTCGCGGGAGATACGTGTTGTGTGATGTTATCAGGCATTTGCTCCGTTCCTCGCCCACGCGACCTAGTACCCACGACTGGAAATGATCGACAACTGGCCCACTGCCGATTGATAATATTATTCCAAAAGTAGTTCCGAGGTCTAAATGTGGAATAGTTGGAGGAAAGTTCTCTTATCATGCAAAAAATTATCAATTCTTGGCTTGCGCATGTGATAAGTATATTATTCCAGGCGAACTTATACGTGAGAACATGGACGTCTTTTTTCCATGCTTCAATCAATTGACAAAATTTGTAGCCTTGGCTGGCGACCAAAATTTCACGTCAAAAGTTGATGATTGTTTACAAACATCATAGGGATATGTTTCTTGATCTAAGTAAATGCTGACTTGGCCTGTTCCTTCTGCTGGTTGTGAAAGGGGGTTTAGTGTGCGAAAAAAAACGTAACTAATGACAGGAATCAACTGGGAGTGGGAGCTGAACGGCTGGACACTCTAGCAACTACTGTTATTGTAGAGGGCCCCGAAATGGACTTTCACACTGGAAAGAACGAAAGTCCCATAGACTTTTCATTAAAAGGCACTGATATTCAATATCAGTTGATATGTTCACCGAATGTTTACAAAAAAGTTGTTAAGTTGAATGAGTTGTTGAGTCCTTTATTTTTTCCATGCATAGAATAAGGTTCGTATTTGCAGTTTGACTTTTTTAACATATTTATATATTGTCTCACAAAAATCATCCGTTGTCCCGCTTTTTTTTGGTCAGCGGGACAAAATGTCCCACAAAATTTTTTTTCTGGTGAGAACACTGGTACATTCTGTAAAGGCGGCAAAAATTGACTTTGGTGCTCAAAGGGTTAAATCTCTATGAAGCTGAGTTAAGCACACAGTTGTGAAAGAGAAAATTGATGCATGCACAGTGTCAATGCAAAAATTGTGTGTATTTTTCTCATGGCTTCTTGAAATGCAGGCAGTTACAGAGTCTGGTATGAAACTTTTTTTCATTTTATGATTCTTTTTATGGTTCAACTTTCAAAGGAAAGATGCTAAGTTTGACAGGTTTCACTATTTTGCAAGGTTTTTATATACTTTCATAAAAACAGTTTACAGCTGCTACATGAAATTGGCAATCAAAGCTAAGGTTTCCAGAAATAATATTTCTTGTTCCTATAATGAAACATGCAGATCAAAATAAGTGTCTTTAGCAACTTACCCTCAGGGAATTAAAAAAGAAACGCTTCTTTGAAATCAGTATTCACAAGAGTATTGATTTGCATGTGTTGTTGTAGGATTATTAACCATTTGAGCACCAAAGTCAATTTTTGTCGCCTTTATGAAATATATCCATGTCAATTCCTTTGAGATTTTTGCTGAAATTTTGATAAAAAAGTGTAGCCAATGAAATGTAATATACATTTGGCCAAAAATTTTCAAAAAAATTTCAGAAAAATTCATAAAAGTTAATAAAATGTTGCACTAAAATTTTGGTGGGAAAACTTGCAGCGCTGAAAGGGCCAATAAGTCTTTATTTTAGTTGCCTTTTCCATGAAGAACCATGAGGTTTATTGCCAAGACATTGATACTGGTTGCATTAACCCTTTCACCCCCAATTCCCTGTATACAGGTCCAACTTTACCATAGAAAACAATGGATTTGGGACAAACCATGGTGGTGAAAGGGTTAATGCCATTTGTTTGTTAGCTTCCTGTCGCAAAGCATTGCAATGAACCTCAACTATACATTGTGAAATTCTGAATGGCTGGCCCATTTTACCAGAAACCTGATACCTGTCAGTACCGACAGTTTTCAAAGCTGCCAAAACTTCTAGAAATGTATCACCGTCTTTTTCATCTGCTGTAAAAGTTGATGAAAAAATACGAGTAGGATCTTGAAAATAATTCTCCCAATTTCCATGGTGATTATCAGATCAAGTAAAGACTCTTTGAAATCTATATTGATGTGAGATGTAACATCGCAGTGTTCCCTAGAATTATACATTCAGTGAAAATTAAGACTGAATTTAAACACATGATTTTAGAAGAAAGGTCACTGAGTGTTTCTTTGCATTAAATGAAAATAAATATGCCATGACTGTGATGAATTACAAGAGTGCTTTTTCCCACAGGGGAATGTTGTACAAAATCATCTGTCATTAGCAAGGCGTACATGTCGTAATGAAATGCTCATTCTTATTTTTAATAAAGAATTATGAAATATTGCACCGACATGACAAAATCTTGTTCATTTGATATTACTGTCTACTGGCTCATAGTGGAACTTTTTTATGAAAACAACCTGTTAATTTAGAAATTTGATTAGATGGACAGCCTACAACTTGTGCAGAAAATTCAATTGGCTGACCCCATTTCTGGTTACCATTGATCACAATGTCAATATTTGAGACTTGATCTCAAATGTATTTGTAATATCATGTTACAGAATGGCACAGTTGATTAAATTGTAAATGCTAAGTTTGCCCTTTTTGGCCTTATAAATGCTTTTTAGCCTTATATAAACATTAACTTTTGCATACATTGTAAGTGGTAGGACTGTGCCAAAATTTGATGGTGAAAGACTTTACTATTAAAGTGAAGAGTAAGCAAACTCAAAGTTGAGAAATCTTGACCAAAAATGTTGGTGGGAAAATAATTTCTTGTGTAGGTGTCACCAGTTAAATACCTGCTGTGTTAAAACATGGTGGTAACTATGCCGTGACCTAATTCTAGATCTCTACAGCTTTTTGTCGTATTGTACTGAAAATGTGCAACAATATTGTTTAGTATAGAATTACATGAATGATTTACTTCTCATTATGCATGTACCTATGGTGGTGCAAACTCATAAAAGTAAATGTCAAAGGTCACAGGAAGAAAATGAGTTGCTGTGAACACTTTTTTATTTCACTTCTGAAAGTTGAGTTGTGCAACAGGTGGCCTTGCATGTATGTGTGTATTTGAATATGTAACTTAATCTGTGTGTGTACCATTTACGTCATTTTGACACGTTTTCATGTTGCATAGAAAACACTGCCAGCTCTTTTTGCATTTTTCGATGATGAATTCATAGAACAAGCAGAATATGCCACTAGCTTCACTTTATAAAATAAAAATTTAACAGAAATTTCTCTTCAAATCTAATTATATATATTATGACAGTGGCTTTGGTTATTATTAGCATAATAACAAATTGAAGGTGTAAAGTTAAACTGAATGCAGAACTGCAATAAAGTTTCTGCAGGATTGGAATTTCAAACACGTGACATCAGGCCATGTGGTATCTAGTAAGGACAGATGAGAGCAATTTCCAGTATGCATCCATTATTCCAATCGTTTTTGCATGACTAAAGGAGAGTCCCATTTCCTTCCTAGCCCGTGGCTATTAAAATGTCATCAGGAAATTCTGTGCACATCTCCAGTCATGTTGCATTTTTTCGGAAGTGCACACACTACAAATCTTTACAAACCTTTCAAGGGTTATCCAAAGGCTAGGAAAGTGTTTCTTCTGACATCTCGGCTCACTTGTCATGCTAAAACTCAGTCATTCTGAATTTGGTTGTTTTATAAATGTTGTGACTTTCTTCTTAAAATGGATATTGTGTTAAGCGTGATGAATGCTGTTCTTGAAGTTCAGATTTCTTAGTGCAGATCAGCTTGCAGAAAGTAAGAATTTTTTCAAAATACTAACAAAGAAATTTTCAATCACTATCGTATTGGAAATTTAGGATGATATCATAATACCGTTAGAGTTATCTGAAATAGTCAAGCAATATTTTTGGAGAATGACCTCACTTAACATTTTTCAAAGATTAAAATATCAAAATTTGTCTCAGTTTTTGGTTTGCAGGATATGAAATATATACATGATGTTACTCATTCACTAAAATGTTTCATCGGCCTCTGAACCATCATCAACAGGCAGATAATTTGCCATCGTGCTTTCAAATTCACTGACTGGTAGGTTCAGGCAGCTGCTGCATTCACAAGCTGCACTTTTCCCCACTTACTCTCAGATGAAGGTGATTTAAAGGGTCAATAGGTCAAAGGTCATGACCTGGCAGAAACTGCACCAATAGCAACTACAAAAGGCTCTGAGGCTGTGTTTACAAGAAAACGAAGCTATAGTGGCATGTCAGGAATGTGTTACTGGCTTTGGAAAGACAGAGACACATTTATGTTATCCTGGAAAAACGTGGAGGTGATACTTCCATATACAGCAGTTGTTCAAGTGTTATTTTCAAACAACATGGAATGTTGTTTTGAGTAAATAACAGCATTTGGAATCTTAGCTAACTGCTTTCAGTGTAGTAAACAGTACAATTTGGTATTGTAAAGCATTTACAAATATAGTAAATGTGCAACAGTAAAAAAAGATACATATATCTTGTTAGCTCAAAACAAACAACAAAAATAAAGTAAAAAGCCTGGTTGCTGCATAATTTTTGCTAAAAAAGGGATGAGAAACAGATGGAAATTGTATCTGACCTAGACAGCACAGAGACTCATTTTAATCAGTCATATAGTGGCAGGGTACAATTGAGGTAGATTGAATCAATTTTATTTCATCCGTAAGACCTTAAGATAGGGTGTGGTCTTAACAACTTAGACACAGCAGAGGATGTGGTCTTAAACCTGACAACTGAAATGCAACAGCAAAACAGGAAAATGAACTCTTCACAAAAGAGAAAATGAATGTCAACAAATATGGCAGCTAATGTGCAGAAATCCCTGATAGGAGGCTATGGATAGGTACACCATCAGTTGAAAGTTATGTTCAATTGTTCTGCATTGGTGCCAGAGAGCAGTTGGCATGCCATGGCTCTCAATATGCTTTCAACAGCAGTCAACCACATCGGCACATCATATATCTTGTCATGGACATTATTCAAAGGAAGTTTCTTAATTTAACGAGATAATTAACCGCAGGATGACTGATCAGCTTTGGAGAACGCCTTTGTTCTGTATCCCTATATTCACATAGCAGAACAAAGCCCAAATTAGACCACTTGGTATAGAATGCAGATGATTTTGTAGTGGCATTTTAAAAGAAAACTACAAGCTTAACTCTTTGAGCACAGCAATTCTGGGGCCCTTCCACCCCCCCCAAAAAAATATAAGGGCAACATTTTATCAATTTTTATGAATTATTCTATATTTTTTCCATGGTTTTTGGATCAAATGGACATAACTTTTTATGGGCTGTACTTTTTAACCAAAATTTTAGGAATAATCTGAAAAAAAATTGTGTAGATCTGAAAGAAATTGTTGGCATTGCATAGTGTAACTACAACAAAAAATCGACTGGCACTCAAAGGGGTTAAAACTTCCAGTACACTCCATGTCACATCTTCAAAAATTATACTGCAACATATATGATTTAAAGGGGTTGTCATGGAAACAAGTGATTGCTGTATCAGTTTAGCTGTACACTCAAAGTGGCTATTGACAGAGATGACACAGCAGATTTTAATGAAGAAATAACCACAAGGGGATTTTTCAGTAGGTAATCATTTAATACAGACTTGTTCTCTGAATATGGAAGTAAATTATTCAAAAACTGCCAGCATTATTTTCCGAAGGATATGTCTCCCATGTTTGTCTGCTTTATCTCGTAAAAGTTTAATAAACTGTTCAGCCAAGGATGGATTTTGCGAAGTGATTTGGAATAAGTTGCCATTGTTTTTGTGACAGTGGACACATCAATTTTCAATTAAAATGAAAAAGGTTTGGGGCAAGAAATGAAGCAAATGTCTGCAACAAAGTAAACAACGACGTTTTGTAGGTAGATAATGATTTTGGGCGTGCAGAGATTGCAAATGTCATCCATTGTTGCTCTTCTGTGGTTCAAGCATTAAATTTGAAAAGAACTACAGTGATGTTTGTGTGTCTCTGTGTGTTTGTTTGTGGTTGTTTCCTCAATTTATTATTCACATAGCTACAAAGTAATTATTTAAGGATTTTTTGCTGATTGGAGTAATTTCAGTCACATAGGTCAACAGATGAATTGGCCAGAATTAGCTTTTCAATCAAGTGGTATTCGTAATGAAGTTAAACACCATTGCAAATATTGGAAATTATGTAATTTAACAGTTTGTAAGCGGCAATGTTTTGATTTGAGTAATTTTAACATCATTAGTATGTATTATTTTGTGAGCGTCTCTGGCAATTTGGTTGGTTTTGCCAAGTATACATGCATGTGTCTAGATAGCAACATTATTACATCATTGTCATGAGAAATGCGGAATAAGAAACAGGGAAACGTGGATTCATGAAACATTCAACTCATGTCTGCAGAAAGAAAGTACTTCCAAGTTATGTCATCAACTTTTACAAGCAGGAAAACCACGCTGTGAGTACAGTGGTGTGTGATTGTCAACATGTAGTTTTATGGAGAAACCTCATGGAGATGCCTTCAAGTTATGACTAATGTCTAGAGTGTATTAAGTTTTATTATGTCTGGCAGATTGTTGTTTGAACACTGTTGATATGGGATGCAACATCAGAACAACTGTAATCACAGCATGCTATCGAAATTATATTTTATTGTCCTTGTTTTCTGCTTCAGATAATTTTCTGCAGAATTTCAGTGATATCAGAATATTCCGGATACATAGGATTAACATCTGTAATATGAGAGAATGCGAATAATTTGTCAAGATATGAAATCTCACTATTGATCTTTCTACTAGAAGTGTTCAGTTCAAGTGTAAATTCTAATTGCTCATGTAGTGTTCAGTAAATACAAAGAATTATTTGCATGAGGGAGAAAATATTGCATAGATCCGTACTGCGTGTTCAAGATACGTGTATATTCTTTAAAATATAAAATATCATTTTTTCTTGTAGCTGTGTAATATAGCTGTATAATATGGAAAAGCTGATGTAAGGATTAAACCAGATCAGAAAAATAAAAACAGATGCAATGCTATATCAATTGTATCTGTAACCTTGTACATACAGGATTATGTAACTTGGCATGATGATAGTGTTAGTAACATGTGCAACACGTACCAATGGCTTGGCTGAATTGTGAATCGGGTATTTAAATTTTACTGTCACAGGGGCTGCCGACTCATGAAAATGAATTTGTTGTGGAAATCTGCCATATGTGGCTATACGTCACTCTTTCTCATATTTACGCAAAGGATATAATTTCAGTTACACGTCAATTGATGTACTGTTAATACATGGAATTCAGCAATATCTACAACGTGACACATATTAATTGTTGTGTCAATATTTGTTCTGATGGCTACCGTGAGCTTGCATTGGTCTACAAGCATTGACCCTATGCAAACAAATGATGTGTTCTCTTTGTTTTGCAGTAGATAAAAAGAAATTTCAACCAGGGATTTTTATAAAGACACCATAAATGAATTTTATTTTCTTTTTGGATGAATGCAAAACAGGTTATTAGTTATTCATCTCAGTTTTTTATGAATTTTCAGCTTTTTAAAAGCTTGAAACCCAAATAAATACGTCTTTATGTTCCATGTCATCATTATTATCATTATCATTATGATTGAAATCATCATCACTATTATTGTTTTGGTCATCATCGTCATTGTCGTTGTCATCCTCATCATCAGCATCTCTATCATCATCTCCATCATCATCACCATGGTTACCGCCACCTTTGCCTGGAAACCAAACCCACATGGCCTTCCTGATCAAATCCAAATGAAGTCAATGACCTGGTTGTTGCAGAGAATTAAGCCGGAGATGATGTAGACAACGATGAGTGTTAAAAAAAATCACTTCTCATCCACTTGGATATCAGTGGTTGTAAATTTTATTTGTCCAGTTGCCTGAAGTCACATCATCCTTGTAAGCTGCTAATTGTTTCTGTCAGTTGCAGACTCTTAACCTTTGTGTTGAGTTGTCTTACAGGTAAACACTTGAGTTCAAGCCGCTATATTCCCTGTCAATGTACGCCTTCAATGCCATGATATACATGTATAAGGCCGGACAGGTGACGTTACTGAATTTGGTGTTTTTATGTAAAAATAATAATCAGTCAATTTATGCACAAGAACTCTCTTTGACAGACGAACTAAAGAAAGTTTTTCACTGAACTGAATATGTTGATGTGGCTCATACGTTTATTGATTGATCTTAGGTGAAGTTTATCCCTTTCACCACTGTGGTTTGGCCCAAATCTATTGTTATCAATGATGAGTGTGGAGCTGTTTACAGGAAAGTTAGGGGGGTGAACACTGATACATGTAGTGCCAAGTGTTGGAAAGTATTGCGTGTCTGTAACTCTGTCAGGTCAGTTCCCATTGTACATGTATACTTTAATTCAGTATTGTGATCACAGCTCTGATATTGTCAGCGTAAAAACAGATGAGTCAATGTGCGAATTTTTATACTTGTTGATTTTCAAAATTTGATACTTTCATGCATTTCTTTTAGCTATATGAACATCTCTAATTTTACTTGCATCATTTGTATAGGATAAAGCCCGAGTACTAGGGCTCTTCTGGTACATAAAGTCCAACCCAACGATAAAATGTCGAGGCCGCAGGCTGAGACATTTTATCGTAGGGTTTGACTTTATATACCAGAAGAGCTCGAGTACGAGGGTTTTATCCGACTTAAAAACTATCGCCCCTGACTGATATGTTTTCGTTTTCAATGTGTTTACGTCAACTGTCCCCTTTGTCAATGTAACATGTTTAGGATATGAATTAAAACTTTTATTTGTGAAATAGCCTTCCAATGTAATGGAACATCCTATAAATGCCCTAGGGCACATTAGTTTAAATGCCCTAGGGCAAATTAGTTTATGTTTGTACCACAGCAGATTTTGTGATGCAGCTGGTTTCTGCTGTGTTACCAAATTGAATATTAAAACGTACCAGATGTCTATAGAATATGACATGTTCACTTTTGATGGACAGTACTTCACTATGGCGCTGTCATTCGTTTCTGGAATTTGGTGACCAAGGCTTTACGAGTAGATAAAACACCCTGAATTGAGCACTCTGATTGGTCAATCAACAGTAGATAGTTTTTAAGCATTGTTTAATGGCAGTGTATTATTTTTTATCCAGTGTCTTTGATCATTATTATTTACCCTTTGAGCAAAAGTCAATTTTTGTCATGTTTGTTGGAGTTGTGAACTGACATGTACATGTGTTATATATTCAGTATGTTTAAAATGGATCTGTATTGTTGATAATTCTATTTACCTGTTTATAGGAAACCCAGGGCTGTATGTAAATTATTGGAAATCAATACAAAAACTACAAGGTAACTGAATTAGCATTATGGTGCTCTTGAACATGTTTTGTGTCAATGTTTTAGCAGAGGAAAGTAGCCATTTGTTGGATAGCTTGAAGGTTAGGAATGAAAGACTGAACTTGAACAGAGATGGGTATTGTTCAGAAGTTACAAAATCAATATTCTGTGTGAAGGACAAACATATGTCGGCTAACAAAGCCAGCTGAACTCCGCAGTGTTCGGCTAAACCCGGCTAAATCACCAGTATAAATGTAATTAGCATGGGTCAACAAAGTAATTTTGCATGCTAGCGAACAAAAGATGTGCTGGCCTCACGACCTTTTCTCATGCAGGCGTGTTTATTTTAAGGAATTGTTCACATCAAATTGCTAATTACTGTAATTTGTGTTTGATTTAGCGTACTTTAGAATAGTGATCACATGTTGAATTGCAATCTTTTACAATGTTTTGGAGAAACTGCACATGTATGTGGAATATTACATAATTTTAACTGGATTGCTTTTGCGACAAACAATTATACTTAGATTTAAATATAGAAAGTAATTATGAAGTTGAAGCATATCTGTTTAAGTGTTAAAATGATATTATGCTTATAGAAAGATCATTTTTACAATAACAATTTCAGGATTGAAATTGGAATGTACTCTGTTATATTTGAGTCTCATATGCTGCAGAAAACGGTCATCATGATATTATAAAAAGTTGAGGATATATATGATAGGTCACCAGTGCACCCCTATTGCTGAATGGTACAGCCTAATTTTTGAAACAGATTCAAACTGTCTTGTTAAATTGCTGCTTCATGTACATCGTATACTGCCTTTATGAAAATCGAAATGTCAGTGTGATGATGAACGTTGTCAGCATAGAAACTATTTTAAAATAAATCTAAGTGATGCTTAATTAAGATATTTCTCCAGATTGTGACAGTAATAAATGGGATGGTGAAATGTGATTTAGATGCATGTTCTAAGTATGGGTAGTAAACATTCCTTTTCAACTCGTGTGTGGTCATATTTCATGACAGAAGGCTATGGTTTTTATGTACAAAATATGTTCATGTCAGTTGTGAGAATAGAAGATTGAATTTTATTGGATGAGCTTTACATAATGTAGCCAATCACAGAGCATGTAAGTGTAGTATATTATATTCTGGAATTCAAGGTAATGATTGGATACCATAACACTGAGTCTGTTTTTATTCTGCAGTTCAAAGTTGAATAGCATCAGTGTGTAAAATTTTGAAAAGTCATCATTTGTATCATGTTATGTGTCAGCAAATGGTTGACTACACCTACAAGTGTTTCATTCAATAGATTATGGAGATGATGAGTCATTAGAACTAAGCTTGATTTATTCATGAAAGGGTCATTTGTTCACAGAATTGACTAGCTTTTCTAATCAATCATCCGTTGAATGTTAAAAGAAACCCCAACAATTGTGCTTTTCCCCTTGTGCATTTGACAGTTCATTTGACAATGCGTAGTCTGGATGTAAAATGTGACGTCTGTCAAAGTGAAAGAATAATTTTTGTTGCATAGGGCATGAAGAAATGAATTTGTCCAAGAGTAGTTTTTTCGGTCAACTTCCTTGCTATTGAACAAACTCTCTCATTGAATTTTGAAATAACAAAGACATATGTTTTTGAGATTTGTCGAACAAATTGAATGCAAATCTGACAAGTGTTAAGACGACAACCATATTGCTCACACATTTTCATACAAATTCAGAAAAAAGGTAATTTTGAATCAATATGGCTGACTGACTTTAACATGCAAAGTCCCTTGGGAAATCATCTGTCTAGTTTTAATGGAATTGGCACTTTAAAACAATTCCATGACATCATATTCTTAATTCATATTATTAGTAACAGCATAGACAATCCCCCTCCTCTACTGTCTATGGTGACGGTAATTGAGTATAGGGATACTATCCCCTGATTTACATCAGACAAAAATAAATTAACCCTGTCACCACCATGGTTTGGCCCAAACCCATTATTATCAATGGTGCTTGTAGACCTGTTTAACAGGGTATTGGGGGTGAACAGGTGAAAGAATTACCATAAAATGCTTCTGCTTTCCAAGCCCCAGCCAAGATGTTCAATTGATTTTGAATACCTAAGGATTGCTTGAATCAGATTAATCTGATTAATAAATCTGATCAAACATTTGCACATTTATCAAATTATGGATATGATGTCAGTATATACCATGAAGGAGTTTCTTCAATGAAATATTTTCTTTGCAGCGACTTTAAGAGCCAAGGTCATATGGCAGATGTTACTCATTGTGGATTCCCTTGATGTGAATTTTACTTCAGACTTTTCAATGCTAAACATTGATTGTCAAACACTGATTGCTAGAAAAAGTAAAGCCGTTGTGGCACAGATAAAATCTTTCATAATTAAATTTTCGCAGATGTAATCAATTGTCATTAACTCATATTAAATAGATATATGTCGTATTTGTTTTACTGAATGTCGGTCAATCAGTATTGTTGAGAATGGTGTACCAGTATTTACTGAACAAATTCTGCTCCAAAGTGAACTCTCTAGCTAAGCATCACGGTTGATCAGTGAGAAGATAGAAAACTTGATATTATTAAAATATTTTTTGTAACCTAGAAACTACATTTCTGCTGTATTTGAAAACCAATGGGAACTCAATAAACTGAACATTCTGTGAAAATGTTTTTGTTCATGCTCAGATTACAGTATTTTACTCTAGCAACAACCACATCAAAAGATGGTCTCAAACTTGACTTTCAGAGGTATATTTCTTGGATGGAAATGTTCATTTCATGTTGTGTTCATCTTGTATATCTATTATTTACTTTTCAATCAACGAATGTTGATCTTATTTGTTGTCCAATAAATCTAAAAAATTGGCTGCTTTTTGTTAAACAAATAACTTTATCAGAGACGCCAGACTTGATTGCTGTATGATAACGTGCATGTTGACAATTTTGAGAGATCAGGTATACTTTTGAAATGACAGATACTTTAAGTATTAGATCACTGGCAATTCAGACAATGCACCAGGGGAACTTCTTCACAGCTTTACTGTGTTGTCAGGGGTACGGTGAATTTCACAGTCCAGTGCAGGTGTATTGTTCCAACAACTTGTGTGAGGCTTGTAAATTGCGTAATGCTATTGTACACTTGCAAATGATGCTTGTAATCAAAAACCATTGAAATTCCCTGCAGCGTTCAGCCACATAACTTTATCCAGTTTCCTATTTACAGCAATTGAGAAAATATGACTGATAATATTTCATTAGCTGTATCTGAGAAGTTTTATAATATCAAAATCAGATCAATCTTCAGTAGCTTTTCTTCATTTATCAAAATTGTCTTTAATCAAAAGTCTGGTAGTTTATTCAGCAACTTACAAACTTTATCACTATGATTTTGGTGTTTTATTTGAAAGTTTCAAACTTTACAACTTTGACCTTTGACCTCGAATCTTCATAATATCTGAATATTTCAAAAACCATAAAATCAACAGAACCTTGACTTTGGCACGACTGATGACATTTGCATTGTAGATATAGTTAATGAGTAATCCACTCCAAGACAAATAAACTGTTACTGCATGAAAGAACTTCTGTCATGTGTATCAGATTCCAGGCTGTTAATGGCCCACAATTAGAGAAAAATATGCAAGAAACATTCAGAACATTTTTGGGAAGTGAGTTTTCACAATCTGACATGGTTGAAAACTAATTAGGCAGGAAAATAAACCAGCATTTTCGATGTGACAACGTGTGTTGTGGAAAGAAATCAGGAAGAAATGTTGTTGTGACTTCCTGTGATATATGAGTGACCACCTGTCGGATCTACTCTGTTCGCCCCTCCGGAAAAATTTCTGTGAATTTTTATGAATGCAGACAAGCTGTTAACATTCTGTGTGATTTTTCCTTGTATGTACCATGCAATGAATAAATATAGTATAATATGATTATCCCAGGGGGAATGAACAATATAAAAAGTAAGAAAGTACATTAAGTAAATAAGTTGACATTCTAGTATCTGCATTGAATATTTTTGGATACCGCAAAAAAAGGTCAAATCTTGTAGACTTGCTAAAAGATCTGAAAATGGAAATTATTTCGGGATTAAAACTGATCTTGATCTTTTTTTGATCCAGTGGATTATTCAACTTAAATTCCGTGCAGCTGAGTCCCTATCAGGGTTCAATTTTCTAAAAGGTTGCATATGTTGAATATTCTTACTTAACTGTTCCTTTATATTATTGAAAAATTTGGTATTCAGATGTTGAATGCATCAAATTTATGAGAAATTGATGATAATTAACATGGGATGAATGAGGCAAGTAGCTCAGCTATGAGTCTGCAGCTGTAAACATCAGTTTATGTGTGCTGGAATAAACTTTAGCCTTGTGATATGAAATGCACAAAAATAAAAACAACCAATAATAGAAATAAAATTGTGTATGTTGGCACAAAGATAATTTTAGACTCTGCTTGATTTTTCAACCATATGCAGCTGGTTGACAGACAGAAAAGATGGAAACTATATGAAGTATAATAATAGATACAGCAATAATGGAGGTGATGTTTTTCAGTTTTAGAGTTAATATTGTTCAATGGCATTTGCATGTTACATACTGTAAGTTATCTTGCTATGCATATGAGTGTACATACTCAGCTCACTGCTTGTGACCCATTGTGTAAAGATTAATATTTGCTGTTTCATGAATTTCTGAGTAAATCTAATTGAATTGCGCTGAAAAATAATTTTAGCTAAACACAGTGGTATGCCTTTTAGTTCATACCTGGAATGCATCTCCTGAAATGAGTTGAATGTAAGTCAAGCAGAAATGAAAAGTAAGAACGTATCTATAAGGTAGAATGCGCCTTGGGGACAGATATCCGAATTTTGAAACTGTTCTTTTGGCCTATCATTGGTGGGGTCTCAATTTGAAGCTTGTGCAGTAAAGAAAGTTTTCAACGGCTTGGTTTTCTGAAAATCGGGAATTTTACTGTCTCCCATAGAGATAACACAGGAATGGCAGCCATTTTGAATTTCAAATGTGGGTAATTTATTTCTCAAAATTTACACAGTGACCCCCAATTTTTATTCTTGACTTTTATAGAGAGTGGTTTTAAGTTTGCTTAGTTTACAAAAGTTTAAGTCCTTCATTTTCAAGGCACCTTAACCAGATAATTGTGAGAGCTATAGAAGGTAGTGTAAATGTTAGCAATGTATCTGTTTTTTGTTTATTCAGCATCATAACAGGTCAAGATTTTTGTCAAATTTGTCTGCAAGCGTAAGTTTTACCATGAAAATTGTCACAGACAACAAGGAAACTTCATTCATATTTACCTGTTGTCGTATTTTTTAGAAAATTTGTGATGTTGATCCATTTTTTGAAAATTTTACGATATTGCCAGCAACTGTATATTGATATCACTTTTTGAATTGGTAATGGCAGCCATATGCTGCAGCACTGTGTATTCTTCTTTTACGTTTTCAAAATACTGGTTCAAATCTGTACTAAATGATGAAGAGGTTGTATCTGTCACACACAATACTCTAAGTAGAATGGTAAATTTGGCAGTCATCTGTAGTTTCCATGGCAACAGTGCCACAGATGGTACTCCGCCATTTGTTTGCACTTGTCTATTGTATGCCACAAGAAATATGTCACTTATTAATCTTTTGAAAAATTGATAAAATGTATTTTCAATTCATGTACAGGATAGAGACTAAAGACTTTATATATGCCTTAAAGTGTCATTTATGATTTACAATAAATGTTAACTGCTCACTTCATTTTTCTGAAAAAATTTCCATTTTGTTGTCATTACAACTAAGTACTAGTTTCATGTAATGTAAGTGTATAATGATCAGACGTCAGGGTCTCTTGCCATAAAACTCTCAAAGTGGTTTTGTGTAAGTGTGTATTTTTCAAACAAACTGGTTATGAACTGGTCCCAGGAATGTTTAGAATTCAATACATCGTTGCATAAAATGCGGTTTCAGTGGTTGCTGTTGGTATTCATATCCTTCATAACTTTATAAAATTTTGAAGTATGCATCAAGCATGTTTTCTAGCAAAACACCCTATCATTTGCCTCTATGTTGTAAAATTCATGTATTTAATACTACCTGGCCATTTGGTTGCTAACAGTCGGTTGCTATGTAACTTTGTATGCCCATAATTGTCTAATGCTATTTGTTTTTGTACAACAGGACAAAGTTGTCTCACACCTTTTGATATGAAGATCTGTAAAATCAGACGTATTTGTCGTAAAACTTTAAGAGCTCACACCCTTTTGATTGTAGAGTGGCTGGTTTTGTTGATGACCTTTGACCTTTAGTCACATCCAATGAAAGTGGAGCTGAAATGTCAATTTTAACGAACTCGCTGGAATGAGTCAGTATTGATTTTTTGGGTTTGTCCATTGGAACCAAACTTGTAATATAGCAGGTACTAAGGTTACCAAAACAGTGAGTTGTGAAAGTAATTATTTACAAAACAAGTCTAATACATCGCATGTGGTCCTTTTATTAATAGCAGTATCTTAAAACGATGACTTCACAATAAAATCACCAAAATTGCAGTGTTTCTAAGTCGTACATCATTGACTTGTATGCATTTTCCTAGTAAAACTGTTGTAATCGTGTATTGTAATATAACCTTAATGTTTTTGTAGTGAGAAAATACGAAGATTTTAAAGCTATCGTTAAGTAGCTGTAAAATCGCTTTTAAATGTACCGAAGTGTTATGGTAAATTATTCGAATTTGTTAAATTGTCCATGAATTTTCATAAGTGGTTTCTAATAATAGTTCCATAGAGACTTGCTTCCCATCAATACAATAAAAATGCAGTAGTTTCCATTAAACATATTGATGTATACACCAATGTCAACTTTGTTTCTGACAAGAGGGTTCAGTGGGGAGGGGTGAAGATTTATTTGTTGAAGATAAAAGACGTCATCTCCAAAAACAGTGTCATTTCACTAATTGTTTTATTTTTAGAAAAAAATTAATGGATGCTAATTTTCTTTCTGTATACCATGTGAATTTTAGCCAATCCCAAATACTTGTGTTCATTGGAGTACTTACTTCTTAAACATTGATCAAACTGACCAGCATATGTTGAGAACACACAGCTATAAAATTATAATATCTGATCCAAAGTTGAAGGTTTGAATTAAAAACTGCATTTGTTTGGGCTTTCTACGTAGCATGCTGTTTCAGCTTCCTTGTATTTGATTACTCAGTCCAAACAACAATCTTGGCACTCTCAGTAACGATTACATGCACATAGTTAAATGGCTTTTAATTCAGGATTTCTATAATTAGTTCAAGTAGAACACTGTTAGTTCTCACTTGAAAACTTTCCTGCTCAAGAGAAAGTGTCCATTTATTGAATTATCTACATGCGTCATTGACATCTGGTAACGTAATGGGTTTGAAGTACTTCCTTACAGAAATTTTTTGACATAGGTGATGGGTTGCATTAAAATGATTCCAACCTGATCAATAACAAATATCATCCCTAGTGAATATTTAATTAAAATAAGACCACACCGTTAAAATTGTAAAAATAGAAACAAGTATAGACGCCAGGTTGTTATTGGGAGGTGTTAGTGGAAACAGAGAGCAAACCATTATAATTTTTTTTTTGTTCAAAATTTTTATTTTGAGAGACCAACTGGATGTTGTTTGCGTACATTTTTAGAACTGAGTAAACAACAAATAAAATGCGTAATTTTTATTATTTATGAGCACAGCCAATTAACTCATAATTCTTGCACACGTTTTTGCACTTTTTTGTTCTGCATGTCGTTCTTTTGATAACATTCTGTAATTTTCATAAAGTGCACATCTCTCTATCTTTTCACCATGTCAACTTATCCCTGCACATCTGCAGACTTTCCTGCATCGCACCTTGCTCAAGGTAAGCAACAACAAACAAACAAACCCTCTCACAGCATCTTATCATTTCTATTTCTCCCAGAATGCACTTAGCATTTAAGTTATTCACCGTGTTTATCTTCCATGAAACTTTTCAATTCCTACACTCACAGTGTATTGTTCATCTGATGTTTCAAGTTATGCAATTAATGTTGATAACATTTTTGCTGCATGTTATGAAGGACCAGTAGCTGTAACTTTTGACGATTATTTTTTCACTATGTATTTGCTTTGTAAATGTCAATTGCCAGTTCTTGTTCTATCCCCAAAGCATATTGAAACACCTATTATTTAGCTTGTCAACACAGCATCTACATGTCTAGAATGCACTTTTATTGTATACATTTGAATTCTGGTTCAGACCAGAATTGACTTGTCAATAAAAACAATGCAGTCTACACCTGTACAAGCTGAGTTGACAAACCAGAAATACTGTGTATCTTGAGTTCAACATGCTTTAGGAGTAGAATAAGAAACTGTAGTTGACAGTATACATAAAAGAAATTGTGAAAAAATCATCAAAAGTTAAAGTTACTCTTGGGCATTCGATCTCTGTAACAAATTAGTCAATTTATGTTGTGACCAATCTTTTATTTATTTTCACCAAATCCTCTTTCTGAGAATGATTTTCATCAAAAGAAATTGAAGCAGTGATCTTGAAAGTTGGTTTAGGTTGATGTACATATACTTTTCCAAAATTGCACACAAACCAACTTTTCGTGTTAAAATGGTTTACTAGCCAGAAAATGCCAGATTTACAGATTAATTAGTGACATTGGGAGTAGCCATTCAAGGGTAAATGATATGATTTGTATTCATACATTCATACTCAGAAAAGTCAGCTGGGTAATTTTATGAAGTTGAATGCATGTGAACAACTATGACACCAAAAGTTTCAGACCTGTAGTTTGCTCCAAACCCTGCCAACGTGAAAACAGCTTTTATTAAATATACCTAAAACTTGATAAGGTGCTTAGTATACTGTCAACAAATATTCTTGTGAAAATACCATGTTTAATCTTAACTAGTAAATGACAAATATTTTCAGTGTGATAATTCAGATCACATTCAATACATTAGGGGCTGTCGATAATAAAAGTTGACGCACAAGAAACGTAATTCCTTCATTTTACTTGAAACCCCCTCCCTCCCCCTCAAAACGAAAGTTCTTATGCGAAATCAATTTCGTATTATGATGCCATTTCTGACAAACCCACATGCACCTCTCCGATCCGCACGCCCATGAAAAAATACCGGAAGGGCACATTAGTTAATAAACCTTCACATTACGCGTTTCACTTTTCAAGACAGAACATTTTAATGTTTCGCACGTAGGAACTTTTTCACATACATGTTTCAAGTTGGAAAGCATACAAGTTTTTATTTCACATTCATGTCTTTTCGTTGTCTTTTCTGTCTCCATATTTTGTGGTCATTCTGTTCTCGATGAACGCGAAGGTAGTTTTGCGTTCTCGCTGCAAAGTCGCACTTCGAAAACAATAGAAAATCCTTATGCAATTTTGACGCACACAAAACGAAATGAGCTTTTACCCCCTCCCCCTAAACGAAAGAATTACGTTTGTCGTGCGTCAGCTTTTATTATTGACGGCCCCTTAATAAATAGATATTTGCTGTTAGTCTTTTCTACTATAGTTATACACAAATGGAAATTTACAACCTTCAAAATTATTTTAATTTTTAAAACCTCTCTCCACCCCGTACCCCCCCCCCCCAACACGGAGCAGTTTCATGATCTGTTTATGTCAATATGTGTGTTTGAATTAACGAGCATGCTCTTTTCCCATGTACCAATAACCTCACACCCATGTTACAACTTTGTTTCCCTTTCCAATTTTTTTTTCTGTAACAGGCTTTAATGGAGGTAAGAAATGGAACAAACAAACCAGGATGGCCAGCTTATAACCCAAACAGTATCCGAACACATACTTCTGCATTGGTTAATGTGCATCACCCATTTGCCTGTCTATTTAGATATTTTCAAAATGCCTGCCTTAGTGGTAGATTGTAGTTTTTAGAGGTTTGGAAATTCTAGTCTGAAGCATTTCGCATGCAGACTTTGTAGACTTTCACTTAGAATGATTTTCAATGGTGATTATATTTTACCCTGAAGTGACTTCTTTTGGTGTATGCAGTTTTAGTACACTAGCATTTCATGTAGATCTTTAGTGCATGATGCATATGGTGCTGCTAATATTTGAACTTTGAGTTTGCAATTTATTCAATGATTCCATTGTGGTTGAGGTTTTCTTTCTTCATTCATGCGTAGAGATTTGCTCATCATCATAATATGGTTAAAGACCTGGCATCAGTAAATTTGTTTGCTCATTATTGATTCAATTCCACTAAACAATTACATTAGCTGTAAAGTGATCATTAATTTAAAAGTAAAACTTTTAAGAAATAAGTTTTTATCTCCCTTAAAGTTCAGAAACAAAATTAATTTACTTTTGCCTGGCCTTCTAAATGACCTTTGACCTCATTACCATTGCTGATTACTGTGATAATCTTTTGGCTTCATTTTAGAGGTGGAATAATACAAGTTATTGCATATATACACAATGACAATTTTCTTTATAATTTTTCATTTCGATTTTGCTGCTATCTTCATACCAAACTTGGATCACTCTTTCATAACTTATCATGGTGATAACCATCATTATGGTGATAACCATAATGGTGATAACCATCATTATGGTGATAACCATATCCATCATCATGGTGATAACCATCATTATGATGATAACCATAATGGTGATAACCATCATTATGGTGATAACCATATCCGTCATCATGGTGATAACCATCATTATGGTGATAACCATAATGGTGATAACCATCATTATGGTGATAACTATATCGGTCATCATGGTGATAACCATCATTATGGTGATTACCATATCCATCATCATGGTGATACATACACGCTTCATGGTCAATCATTGCATTCTGCAGTGTGTAACTTTTGCATCTGACAATGTCACCTCATTTGTAGTACTACTAATGTTGATTAATTTCATACTTTACCAAAATTTTGACTTTACCTCTCATTTTGATACATTTCATCTCATCCTGTGTTTAGATTGTGTCAGCCAAGATGGAGCTGAGATTTTTCAAGATATTTATGAAGATTTTGAAGTTGGTAAGTATATCAGGACAACAGGGTAAACATCGTACATTTTTCCATTCTTCATAGAATAGAAAAACACTGACAGTGAAATTGATTTTCTGCAAGTGTCGTTTAAGTATGAAAAATCCAAACACGCAGTGCCATGCCATCAGTGTTGAATCTAGAGCGCGCCATCGCGGGATTGACGCGTTTCAGCAAAAAATCCCGCTCTGAAATCTACCCAGTGCGTCACTTTGGGCGCACTCACAATGAGGGGGGTCTGTAAATAGGTCAACGTGTGTTTTCTTTCATTGTTAAACGTAACCACTTTGCGTGATGATTTGCTATATTTTGCTAGAATGTTACCAATGATTTCATTTATAAATACTTTAGCAGCACACGTCCGTTTTGAAATGACATTTGCGTTTGTTACATTGTCAATAAAACTTGTTTGTGAATGTACTGACTGACAGCCGTGACGAGAAAAAAAAATCACGTACGGGAGTAATTTCAAACTAACTCTCACACAGAAAGGTTTTTGAAAAATGTAGCCAACACACCTATTCCATTCAAAAAGAAAAAACATGTTCTTGATCAAGCGGAAATCAAACCAAATTCCAAAATTTTCTGAAACATTTCATGTGTCCACATGGATCGAGATACTAGACGTAGCTTGGTTCATGTTGTTTGTCAAAGTCGTTATGCCACGGTCACGCATGCATGGCTTGCCAAGAAATTCGATCTAGCGAGAACAACAGTGAATATCTATTCAGATCTTATACCAGACGGGTCATATGTCAAGTTCTTCAGTAAGAATGCATTTACTAATACTTGCACGGCTTGCATTGTCAGAGTCGGGACGTTGTGCTGTGTTTGTTTTGCCTCGATGCAGCACATGGTGTCGGCCATTTTCCAAACTTGCTTAGGACAAAGCGTCATCACTTTAGACTCCCTAGGTTACCCTTTTATGTCTATGGGAACTTACTGCTGCAGAGATCGAGACTACTTAGTCATTAAAAAAAGTCCTGCTCTATCAATGAGAGCTGTGAAATGACAAATGAACTTACTTTTCTCACTGTGGGGAAATTGTCAATTGTATTTTTGCATAATACTGAAAGAATTATCTCTTGAGACTAACAGAATGTGCTGCATCTTTTCTATGAATGTGAGTGAATTTGTGATACTTTATTCAAAACAATTATATTCTTGAATAGATGTACAAAGACTTCATAGACTTATTTTAAATAAATGCTAATTTAATATGCAGATTAATATGCAAATTTGCTGCCAAAAATTGTCCCCCAAATTTTGAAAATGTCCCCCAAAATTTAAGGCAGTGGGCCAAATGTCCCCTAATCCTAAGATCCTAGATTCAACACTGTGCCATGTGTTTCTGTCAGGGAATTTGTGCACTTTTGTCAATAATTTAGACATAATTGATTTCTTGAACATAATTCAACCTGACACCCCCCTTTCTCTTTAAACATCCAACTTTCTCAAAGAGTACAATAAAATTGGACCAAACCATGGTCGTTAGAGGGTTGAGCAGACCCCTGTTTTGTTGTGACTTGTTTTATTCTTTCATACTTGACGTACATGTGATTTCATCCAATAATTGAAAAATCAATTTCATGTTGGTATGACAAATAACATTGTAAGGCCACAAGAAATTGTAGGTTTGTTTCCCAATAATAGTCCCTGACAAAAAGATTTGGCCAGGGGGATGGTTTTAGGATTTGTTTAACTTTATTTTGTTCTCATTTAAGCTGTACTAGAACCAAGTTCTGACATGAAAATTACAAAAGCAGGAATGTATACATGCAGCATAATTCTGACATGCAGAAATTTCATGATTATAAGTTCACTGTAGAGAACTATGCAAGCTGTACAATAGCTCCTGCAGACATTAAGGTAGTATGCCTCAAAAATATTTTGCGCAAACTTTGCTCAATGAAACTTTCAACCATTGTCTCACCAAATCAAGAATAAAAATCTGAGGGGTCACCCTACAAACTTTGGTACTAGAGACCACTAATTAATAACATGTACAAAAAATTCAAAAATGGCCGCTATCCGTTTGAAAAAATTAAATTTTTGATTTTCAAAAAACTCAGATGGTGAAAATCTTTCTTGCTTCAAGAGCTTAAAAAAGTGGTAGATCAGGAAAGAATTGTAGGAATTTGAGAATCTGTATATCTGTCCCGAGACACCTTCTATCTTAATATTGCCTGTCATGTGCACAGTGCTGGAAAGGTTTTGTTTTTCATTTTTGTCCGAAAATGCTGAAACATAAATAAGCTGGCATATATGACTAGTCTAGATCGATTTACATTAATGATGTGAAACACAAACTTTTTATTTTTTGGCCATAAATTGATATTCAGAAGGAAATTCATCCATTAAGGCAATGCATCACCATTGTTGTGTTTTCAAATAGATATGTTGAGCATATGTTCAACCCACCTTTATATCTAGATGAATGACGGTTTTGAATAAAAAGAAATCGATCTGTTTTCTGTCCGGGTTTCTGTCAAACCATGTCAACATCCAGCTATATCGCTTTCTTAGGGTTAATCTAAATTAAAGCAAGCAATCTCTAATTTCAATAAGTTGTATTTACTGTTCTGATTTAAGAATCATTCCAAAATGATTTTTATCTTGTCCTTTATGTTTTTCCTTTGTAGGTTTCATTTCTGTAAACTTTTTATGGTATGCTACATGATATAGTTTCAAATCTTTAAACCTGAATCAAATGCTAGTTGACAAATTCCTTTCTCTCCGTTTTTTTTTTAAAACAGGAGAGACTATACGTATTTTAAATATCCAGGGGACTGCAGGCGGTTCCAACCCAAGTATTTCATTACAGTTAGACAACTCACTAGATGCAAAATGTACAGAATATATTAGTTTAGATGAAGAAAGGAAGGCACTTAACTTAACAAAAGCTTTGGAGAGAGATGTGAGTATACAGTGTGATCATTTGGTTTTGAAGATAATTTCCATATGAGGAACCACATACTATGACTGATTACGTAGATACTGAATGTAACATGTATTGTAGTGATAAGTAGTCATAGGTTTTGAGAGAGATTTTACACACACACACACACACACACACACACACACACATATATATATATATATATATATATATATATATATATATATATATATATATATATATATATATATATATATATATATATATATATATATATATATATATATATATATATATACATTATATATACACACACATATGTGTTTATATATACACACACATGTGTATACACATATATTATATATATATATATATACACACATGTATTTATATACACACACATGTATATATATATATATATATATATATATATATATATATATATATGTATTTATATACATACACATGTATATATATACATACATACATACACATATATATATATATACATACACACATACTTATATGTCTGTCTATCAGTCTGACTGTGTATGTATATGTGTATTTGCAGTATTGATAAAATTGATTAACAAGGAAATTAAATACTGTTACTCAAAAATATTTGTAATCAGGTGATATGCATGACTTGTTACCGAAAAGATACTTAAACTTACAAATCAAAGGTATGATGTTTTATTATTTGAAATTTTCTCTTGGTAGGGACCAGATGGAATGTCAAGTCTCACTTGTGTAGTCATTTGTACGCCACTGTCAAATCCATTGGTGAGTATGTATTTCAACAGCTTCAAGACTATATGACCCTAGTTTGGTCAAAATAACAATACAATTTATGAAATGGCTGATGATAAATCATGTTGGTCAAACAGTGCGTCCATTGAATAAACAACTGATATGAAATCTTACAATGAATTGTATTTTGTCCATAGCAGAAATAATCTCATCAGAAAATATCAAAAAGCATCAAATATTTTCTATTATATCATACCAGTATATTGATGGCGCAAATGCAGTGATCTGATTGGTCGAGACGCGGAAAGAACTGTGGTATATTGGCGATATACCACGGCTGGCATACGCGCGAGCTCTAAGCTTGAGCAAAAATCTGTTTTTGACGTTCCAAGCCAGAATTTTAATATACTTTTATGACATATAGCAATAAATCACCAGTTCACCAGTTCACTCCATATATGCACTCGCTATCGCTCGTGCATATATGTCGTGAACTGGTCAAAATCTCGTGGTATACCGTCGCTGGGTGTGCTTTATTGCTTAAAACATACATGTAGCACATGCCTCGAAATATAAGTTTTAAAATTTTGCTGAAGGAAACTTTCAACTTTCATAATCAAGAATAAAAAATCAGAGGTCCCTGTCCAAACTTTAAGAGAAGAGGAATAAATTACCTGAAGATTACCAATATTTGAAATTCAAAATGGCCTCTAAGCCTGTGTTGAATCTACAGGGCAAATGATAAAGCTTCGTCTTTCAAACAAACTAGACAGTGAATACTGAATTTATCCCACAGGCTTCAAAACAAGTTCACACAAGTAGCAGACCAGAAAATTATTGTTGAAATTTGATTTGCTGTAAAATGTCTCATAGGTACATTTAGAGCTTTGCAAGATATTTACTGAATAGATAAGAAGTGTTTTGTGAATGCAATGAGTACAAAGGGTAGCAAGTGTGCAGTGATTTATTCGTGAAGTAAAAATTAGATTTTTGGTCACAAAGATATCAAAAGTTGACTGAAACAACTCAATAATAACTGAACAAACAACTCTTCATATAATGTGGTTACTACTGTTCATCTGTCCTGTTTTTAGGAATCTTAAAACAAGATGTATTACAGCTGATAATAAGAATGGAATGTTAGCCATATAAGTTCTTGAAATATTAATTTGTTGTTGTCTTTCATTTTTGTCCGTTAGATTTCATTTTCCATAGAATACCCTGTGACTATCACCATAGGTGATATCAACGATAACTGGCCGCAGTTTGTTGGTGTGCCGTATCAAGTAGAGATTAGTGAAGTAAGTATGAAAATAAATAAAAGATTACGGTGTTTGTAATTTGACAGCAAATACCACTAATATTGCAATAGTTTGGTGAGAGGGGGAGCAGGTTTTATATCAGCTTTATCTCAGAACAAATTGATTAAAGAAACATATTCCTGATAAGATTAAACAGAAAGAAAATATGTTTGGAATGATTGGAAATGATTGCCTTTATAAAATATACCTTGTCAATTTTTTTCAGATTTTTGCCAAGATTTTGATGAAAAACTTTAGCCAATGAAAGGTGATCTCTATTTGGTCCAAAATTATCAAAAATTTTACAGAAATATTCAAGAAAATTCTTGGTAAAATGTTGCACTAAATTTTTGTAGGAAATAACTACAGCACTCAAAGGATAAGTGGAAGAACCAGGATTTTAGGACTGCCGCTTTAAACATAATGTTTACAGTAGTATGCTCTTTGAAAGTGAAAGACTTAAAACTTTTGCTCAAATTTTCCTTAAGGAATCTTTCAACTGTTCTCTTTCAAAATCAAGAGTAAAAATCGGGGGTCACTAGAGAAAGAAATTACCCGAGATTTACTGATATTTGAAATTCAAAATGGCTGCCATCCCTCTGTTAACTCTATGGAGAAAAAAATAAAGTTTTCGATTTTTGACAAACTAAGCCGGTGAAAGTTTTTCTTTCTCCAAGAGCTTCAAAATAAGCCCCCACAAATGATGGATCATAAAAGAATTGTAAAAGTTTGAGAGTCCGAATATCTGTCCCCAAGGCGCGATCAGTTGATTGACCAGTTGTTGCAGGTGTGTCAATTCATTCCATGTTTGATTTTGCATATTTCTTTATTCACTCGATCATTTCTGTATACTCTTTGATAAAACATGATTATTCAGTATCTCATAATTTTAAAGTTTCAAAAACCAAACACAAACCATATTGCTCATCCTTGAAATATATGTTTTTTCTACAAGTGAAATGTGATAAATAATGTTTGATCATTTCAAGCTTCGATAACAAAATAAATATTGACATTGTCCCATTGCCCTGAGGTGTGTACTTTTCATACAATGATCAAACACTGATCCTGTCTGGCAGGCAGCATTGACAAAAACTTGTTGCGCTAACAGGACTTTTTTAAGACTCAACATCAAACAAAACTGCCATGTATCGTAATAAGTACACAATTGTCCTTTCCCTAGCAAACAATCATCCCTTAAGTTGATTCTCAGCTGCCAAGACTTACTGTTATCAACTGTATGTGGCAAACAAAAGTTTTGCTCTTTTGTGGTCCAATTTTGCAGCGTGCTGTTGACATTAACTGCATAAATTGAACAAAAACTGAAAACCTGATGGCCTGAAAAAGGTTTATAAACAAAGAGAAAATGTTATTTTCCCTGTATCCATGGTAATTACGTGTCATCACTGCTTTCAGCTAACCCTGGTTACTAGTACAGTCTTTGATAGACTAGAGGCAACGGATGCAGACGAGGGCAGAAATGGAAGTGTGAGCTATTTTGTCGTCGACAATCCACAAGATCCAGTAAGTCAGTTTATTGATTTCTGCTGATAAATTGTAAATTTGTATTATGTCACGCAGTATCCATGCTTTTGAAAAGCCAACCTGATACAGTTTAGAATTTTGTTTCAGGGACAAGCTGTAACTGTTGATATTTTCGTCATTGTTGTTCTGTGAAGCAAAATTTGATAATGGTACCGGCTTCTCCACAAGGGGGTTTTAAGGGGTGGGTCATCTGTTTTTGGAGCATTCTATTCATATGTTAATAACAATACAAAAGAATGCATTTTCACAATAGAATATGCAAATTCTACATTATAACGCAAATTGGCTGCCACTTGGCTTTTTCCAAGCTGTCGAGAACACTGTATCATAATTTTATTCTGTAAAAACAATACAGTAACAATCAGCAATTCCTAAAGTATGTTGATATATAAAATGGTAACCTTGGCAACTTGTGACATGATGGAGTGTTTACAATATTGAATGTTATAAGTTTAGGCAAATGAATTCTAAGCAGGACTGAAATCCATTCCATAATAACATTTGACAGTATACATATACACACTTTGTTGACAAGTTGATATAGCATATTTTGACATGGTTTTAATAGTAAAACAAGTATAGTAAAGCATGTTGGTAAAACAGTAGTTACAGCTACTGGGGCTTTAAACTGACATTTTCAGGGAACCAAAGTTTTTATCTGTTAATGTTGTTGTTGGTTGGTGTGTGACTGTTCAGCTGTCAAACATCCCCTGAAACTCTACTGACACTCCACACTTTTAATGCATTTTGATGACATAAATCTTGGTATCATACAGACTCTGCCATAGGACTGTTGACTATTGTAGTTTTGTTACTAAATATAGAAATGTTTGTGTGATATCAGCTGCTGTCCATAGAAATTTGGACAACTTTTGTCTGTTTTGCACATGTAGTAAGTCTTATATTTGTCATTCCTGCCCTTGTAAAGAATTTCAGACAAATATTTTCTTTTAATATTTTAATATACAGAATGTCATTTGAAATGGACCCTATATCCATCAAACTGATGACTTCTTATATTTTACACAAGATTGTATGTTTGATGATTTTCAGGACAATCTTCAATAAAATTCAGTCCCAATCCTTTGCTATTTGTACTTGTCATACCATACATATATCACTTCGTGCTGTAATAGATATACAAACATGTTTGTGATCTTTGACCTTTCAAATTGTTTCAAACTTGCAATTTACTTTTCTCTTCAACAGGAAGCAAGTCAGTATTTCATCAATAATTTGCCAGCCTTAGGAGTTATAACCCTCAACAAGACACTGGATTATGAAACCAAGAAAGAGTGGCACGTCCTCATCGAAGCCAGGGTAAGCCTCATTAATTTTTACAGCGATAGATTGATGCTGCCATGTGTTATTGTGTCAGATTGGCGCAATGAGCGCCACTCTGTCCATTTCATGCATAAATTACTCTTCTCCATTGTCAGTACGACAGCTGTGGACCATGTATGTCTGATTGTGCTCTTTAGAAATTGATACTTTTAAGTACAATTCCCATTTTGCATCATCAGCTGAATTTTAAGCCATGACCAACTTTTGAAAGTCTCCCTTTTTGAGGTTTTTCTCAAATTCCTCTCCACTTCTGTAGAAAACACGTATATTAAGGATATAAAAAATCCACTATAATCTCTTTTGAATAACACACAAGATAAATTCTCATGCATTTCCCCAAAATAAATGCTGATTGAAGCTTTTAATTGAAATTAGCTCATTTTCATATATCTGCTCCCGAGATCTTAGCCCAGCAAAACACAGGGTTTTTCATGAAAAATTGACCACTGTAAGTGTGACTTTGCATTTCATCAGATATATTAAATGCATATATTTTGCATGGTATATCATAGAAGATTTATTAATTGTAGCCACATGCCATACAAATTAATATATTTTCTTCTGTTTTGGTCTGATATCTTTGTACATGTACCTCAGGAACTGTTATTTGGACTCTCAAATTTTTACAATACTTGCCTGGTCTTCTTTTTGTGTGCAATCATTTGAAGCTCGTGGAAAATGAAATTTCCCCAAAGAGTTGAACACATGGATGGCAGCCATTTTGAATTTCAAGTGTCGGTAAATGTTAGGTAATTTGTTTCTACGATGACTCAATTTGCACTGTGACCACTGGTTTTGGTTCCTGATTTTGAAAGAGAATGGTTTAGAGATTTCTTAAAGACAGTTTGAGCAAAAGTTTAAGTCTTTCAGGCTTGGAAAATGTACCATCTTTTAAGAAAATGCCAGTAGTAATGCAGTCAGTCATTACTAGATAATGACTATAGAAAGAGAAAAATTAACGCTTTAAAAGTGCAGCTGCTTCAGGTCATTTTTAGTGGTAAAGAGAAGATATGATATTGTTCACCATCTTTGATGAAATCCTTGAGAAGGTTTTTACAAGACAGAATCGTAAGAAACGATAGGGAAACTGGGTCATAGGTATTCCATAATTGTCTGTCTCAGACTCTGACCATAGAGTGGTTTCCGGTTCATTGATTGTCTTTCTCAAAATATAATACAGATCAAAACAGACATGGTGCTGTTCATTCAAGAAGTTGTAAAAGTGTTTTCATTGCAATTACTCCGTGGGAAAAACTCAACCTTTCGAAGTTTGACCCGAGACAAACATTTACATAGTAGTGTGCAAATGTCAGGCCAATTAGCATTTTTTTATCAACAATTCTCTCGCAATAAGTGATCACAAGTCTGACAAATTGGAAAATTTTATTTCTTTCATATAAGGACAAGTTCAGATGATATATGTGACCTGATGGCACAATGTCATGGATTTTCATAAAATTTGATTTCTTGCCAGGTGAAAATGCCATATGTTTTTCATACATAGTAATGATTTTAATTTTAATTTTAATTTGAATGATACTGATACAAGTCTTGTTTATTTCCACATTGTCTGTTACTAAAATTAGAATTATGTCACAGTTCTGAAAAATGTTCATTTTGTCATGTTTTCTTTCATTTTGCCGCTACACATGTCAACCACTGAGTTCAACACTTTATGGAAATAATTCATGAGAAAGTCAATTCAGAATTAAGCCTGCACATTCGATAAAAAATTGAAATTTAATATTATTATTCATTTTATTGCAGGACCGGGCACTGAACAATCCCAAAATAAATTCCACAATTTTGACGGTGTTTGTAGTCGATGGAGACGATCTGGGACCGCAGTTTCTACCGTGTGTAGAAGTCAACAACGTATGCACCATTAACACCTATACAACTCATCTACCAGAAAAACAGGTAATTGTTTTATCTCACCGTGTTTTCCCACACGATCAATATTTTAACAATTATGTGTGGGCTGTTAAAAGATCACAAAGAGTATAGGCAGACATGTCATATTTATTGACTCATGTTGGGTTTATTAAAATATCTACAATTGAATTTACTGGTAGAAATTTGTTTCTGTTAAAATGGTGTTTCCCATGTTTAGAATGCAGGTGATAAAAAACAGTTTTAATTAAATTTTGACAGAGAGGCAGTGATCTGTTTTCAGTCATGTTTGTTTTGGACATTGCTCAAAGTTGCAGTGGAGAAATTGTAGCAGTATTGTGTGGAAGATATTTTAAATCTGTTAAGCTTGGCAACATAACATGATATGCAGTGCACAGTCAGCAACAAACAGCAAAGGAGTCATTGTTAAGGCCTTTGCCAGTCGTCATGGCAACCAGTGTGGACAAGTGTGGCATGCATGTTAACGTATATGAAGTCATGACACATGTTCTGTTTTGCAAAGTGGATCTCATTCGTCATACAACATTCCTTCCACTTGCCACAGTACGGCAACCTTTGAAAATTACAGAGCCTTTCCATTGTTGCACAATTACTAACCACCGACACTCACCACCCAAGGGCTAATATAAAAGAGGTCATTAACCTTTGACCTTCTCCTCAGGTCCCTTCTTTATGGTGTCAGAGAACAAATTTCTTTGTTAAATAAGTCAGCGTCACCGCTTTAAAGATCTCTGGTTATGCCCCTGCTTGGTTGTTCTCACTTTTTGCAGGCAAGAACAGAACCACTGGAATTCAGTCCAGCCCCTGTGTACGCTGTTGACCAAGACAAGGATGTTCGTGACCCTTCAACCATAACCTACAGTTTTATACATGGTAGGAATTAAGTGCTTACCTTCTCAAGCAGTGAAAGATCAAATTTTGCTACAATTTATGTGGAGGTTTTCCTAAAATCAGTAGTGAAATATGAAGTTAATGTTTTTCATGTGACCAGATAATTTTGACATCTCAGGATACAGAGTATCCTGCCTCTAGAGGGCGCTGTCCAAATGATTTTTTCCAACGTTTACAAATGATTGATCACATTATGATCGTGTTCAATGGTTTCATTACCAAAAGTACTCTTATTCAAAGCAAACTTTGGAATGAAGAAGCCAATTCCATCCGTTTAAATTTTTTTGACCTGTTTGAAAATATTATATGAGTACATACAGAGTAATTGTCAAAAGCTTGTCTGTTCAAACCAACCACCCCTGAAAAAAGAAGTAAATTTTTGAAATACATTGCAAGTAACAACTAGTGCATATCAGAGTATCAAATAAAAAAGTTGAATGCCTTGTTTGTCATCTCCTGTAGGTGAGCCACCAGAATACACAGACTACTTCAACATAGATGCAAATGGAGGCAATATTACCCTGAAAACTCCAGTGGACAGGGCCCAATACCAGGTGTTCACGATTGTTGTCAAGGTAATATTTTCAGTGGAAATTTTACATATTTGGTCTTGCATCAACATAGAATTGTGAAGTTCGTTTACAAATAATAAAAAATGGTTCAATTGTTGATTAGAATCACCAAAGAAATCATTGAATGCATTCTTCGTCACAGCTGCTTCAAGTAACTTCTATGAATGGTTGTGTGATATTCAGCCCTTTTTTAGGGGTTTTTGGCATTTAGTTCAATGTGAAATCCCCTTTCTCATATACTTATACGGTTTATTAACGTCTGTTTCTTTGGTGTCTACAATATCTTCAAGTTTTGCCCTAAAGCATCAGTCTAAAATTGTTTTTTCACATTAAAAGTTAATCACAAGTTAAAGTATTTTGGTCAACACAGATGCTAGTCTGCACTTTATCATTTTTAGTCCCCACGGACACCGTCCGGGGGGACTTATAGGTTTGGTCATGTCCGTCCGTGCGTGCGTGCGTCCGTCTGTGCGTCCGTCCGTCCGTTCACGCAGATATCTCAGATACGCCTCGAGCGATTTCATTCAAACTTGGTACATAGATTACTTCATATGTCATACATATGCACGTCAATTTGTTTTTTGATACGATCCAATATGGCCGCCAGGCAGCCATTTTATTACGATTTTTTCATGTACAGAGCCATTACTCAGGCATATCTAAACCGATTTTATTCAAATTTGGTACAAGGACATTGACCTATGTCATACATATGCACGTCGATTTGTTTTGTGATACGATCCAATATGGCCGCCAGGCGGCCATTTTATTACGATTTTTTCATGTACAGAGCCATAACTCAGGCATATCTCAACTGATTTTATTCAAAGTTGGTACAAGGACATTGACCTATGTAATACATATGCACGGTAATCTGTTTTGTGATACGATCCAATATGGCCGCCAGGCGGCCATTTTGTTATGATTTTTTCATGTACAGAGCCATAACTCAGACATGTTTCAACCGATTTTATTCAAAGTTGGTACAAGGACATTGACCAATGTCATAGACATGCACGTCAATTTGGTTTGTGATACGATCCAATATGGCTGCCGTGTGGCCATTTTGTTATGATTTTTTCATGTACAGAGCCATAACTCGGGCATATCTCAACCGATTTTATTCAAAGTTGGTACAAGGACATTAACCTATGTCATACATATGTAAGTCAATTTGTTTCATGATATGATCCAATATGGCTGCATGGCAGCCATTTTGTTACAATTTTTTCATGTCCTTAGCCAAAACTAGGGCACGTCTCAACCGATTTTATTCACCGATTTTATTCAAACTTAGTAAAAGGACATATCAGACCAAATTCATGAAGAGGACTCTATCCTCTCTGAGGACTTGTAATCAAAGTACCCATTAACAAGTGGGGACTGTGTCATCTACGATGACTTGTAAATAGAAATTCGAAATTTGTGTTGCTTAGAAATTCCAAGAAAAATTGATACATGTATGAAAAGTTATTGTTCATTAGCTGCAAGACTTATGATAAATGTATTTTGTATAATCTCTGATGTCTAGAAATATTTCATTGTTAATTTTTCATCCATTTAAGTATTAAACTGCCTATATTTTCCTATGGTTTTTCCTGAAGGTTTGGATCATAGGTAAATAGCCAAAGATCTTCGGTGACATTTTCTGTTATCATTTCACATTTGTTTTGATATACCAAGAGGAGACCAAGTTAGATATGACTGAAGAACACCCACTACCAGCCCTTATAAAAAATTTGAATTCTTGTCATGAGTGTGGATGAAGTAAGATAAATATTTTTCTAATTCCAGGCTGAAGAAACATCAAATGCAGCCAGGTATGCCACGGCAAATGTGGAAATCTACATTGATGATGTGAACGACAACAAACCAAATTTTACGCAGAGCAGTTACAGTGGATATGTTCATGAGAACGCTGCGTTAGGGACGACAGTGGTTACCTTGGCAACAGGCACCACTCCTCTGCAGATAGAGGCAGTGGATCCTGATGTTGATCAGGTAGGAAAGAAAGTACAAAATAGCAGACAGTAGCTGATTGGTACTTTTAAACAGAGTTTTGCCACATTTAGGAAAAAGTTAAAAACTCAGCTATCATTACAAGTGTGTCAAAAAGTCTTAGTTTGTTTAACACAATTTTCTTTCACAAAATCTGATGATCATGCACCCAATATCATATTCCATATGCAAAACAAACACTTTGTTCTCAAATTATCGCAGATGAGATTGTTGCTGGGAAAACACACACTTCAACATGCCTTTTGCATATCTATGAGTTGATTTCACATTCAGGCACTGTAAGAGGGTCAAGGGTCAGTCATTATCTTCCGTGATTTTCACACGGTACCTGTTATGGTTGACCGATATGTATGGTCATTTGAATTATTTATACTTCTGCTTTGACACTTTCCCAAACAGTTCAGTCACCTTACAAGGAAGGAATGAATAATTACATGAAATCTCGTAATACGGGACACAAAAATCAGAAGACTGTGACTTCCCTTGATAATATTTACAGAAATATCATTTGCAAACCTTTCCAGTGTGATACTTTGCAGATTCCTTTGCTCAACCACAAGCTTGTATTTTTCCGTTCACATATCACTTATTTATCACATCAACAATTTTCCTTTCTACCACATCCTTCCATCGCTGCAACTTTCACCTGAATTTTCTTTACCCACGGCATCATCAACAACCACAACTTCAACAAAACACTAGGAGGTTGGTTTTTACATCTGCTGTTCTTATAAATGGGAGATAATTTGTCCACTTTGTCTGTCCTAGTTTACCGCATGCTGAACTGCCTTTCCCATGTGCTTTTAGCTGGGTGAAACTAATGTAGCATAACTCGGTGTTTTCTTGTAATTTCTTTGAAATACTAGCCTATTAACTACAGCTCGTCATAAATTATTATAATTAATTAGGTATTTAGGTTCTGTGTAACAGTAACTTTGTAGTGGTGTCTGCTAAAGTATCAATTAACTGGTATATTGGTGTCATAAATCAAGCCTTAATTATACATCATGCCCCCACCTACCGTTTTTCTTCAAAAAAGACCATGTGTAGTGTTGTGTGACAAAAAGATCACAATACCGAAAGCAATACCGGAACTCTGCGGTAATTATAGTGTACCGGTAGTTCTCTTTACAACTAGATTCTTTAAAATTAACTCAGTCGTTGACATCACAAACAAACAACACCAGGAAAGAAAAACTAGAAAAATATTTCATTGATGTAAACTGCTAATGTTAAAAGAGAAAGTGAAATTTGTTCGTTTTGTACAGTTGGCTTTAAAAGTATCATGAATGAGAATATAATAATTGTATCTAAACTTGTATGATGTTTTCTGAATGACTCTATCTGTGCCTATGATGGTGTGCTTTTCTTTTGCTGACTTTCTGTCTGGATGTGCATAGCTGCACTGTTTCTTAATTGCTTTCTGTTCTTTTGAATCCTAACACAGCTCACTTATACACTGTTATATCATACCACTGCATCCTGCAAATACAGCAATCTGATTGGTTGAAAATCTCACGGTATATATGTCACTGGGCGCAGTTCATCACTTAAATGTAATTGTGAATATACCAATGAAGTGAATATGTCTATAGCCTAGCTACTATTTGTTGTAGTCAGTCTACTCTAATATTTAAAAGGACTATAATTGGGCTGATTGTAAGCTATCAAATATAGCGCTTGTAATTTGGGTTAAAAGGCTAATGCTTTCCTGGTAAAATTGTGTAAAAGTGTTCGATGGATGATGTATGTGTGATTGGAGGAAATACATAATGTATGTTTAATTGGAGGAAATCAATAACAATCAGTCACTCTGGCTCAGTAACTGTCAATCAAAGGCAATGGCTCACGATACATCCCATTGTATATTTCCATTTGAATTTCCGCTAGCTACAATGAATGTGACTTTATACACAAAGTTTTCTGCAAACCGAAAAAGAACATCAATCATGAATTTATATTTTTCTCAAGATGCTAGTTGAAAACTACTTTCCATAACCTTAATTTCTAAGTTTCCGATGAGTGCTGATTTTAATAGATTAGCAAACCTTGATTACCACACTGAGGCACAAAAATTTAGCTGGCATTTTGATTTAGGAATTTTTTTAAGTTATATATATATATCTTGTGTTTTAAAGTATTTTGAATTAAAATGTTCTAGCTTGTCATCAGGTATGAGTCTAAAATGTCAAGGTCCACAAATTAAGAGGATTTCACCGGGCAGGTACACATAACGCAACAACTACATTGTCCACCACTTTCCCAGTCACCACTACAGCCACCTTCACTGAGCCATGATAGCAAGGCAGATACCCAGATCTGACAATAAATGTATATAAAATCACAAATTTTGATTTTCAAATAAAGACAAATTCACCTTTGATATTTTCCCCCAACAGGGAGTCAGTCCACAACTAGATTACAGATTTATTGGTGCTGATGATAGATTTAGTCCCAAGAAATCCGGTGACATCGTTTACGTTGTAGTGGACGGAGATCTTGACAGAGAAACCAACTCAAGTTATTCATTCTCTGTGAGTAGTTTTCGTATATTCACCCACTTTCACTCCATGAACTAAAATCAACCATTTATTTTGATTTTATGATACATGTACGTCATTCCTGAATTCTTGGAATAGATACATTGCTATAAAGTAATTTTACTTCAGCGTCACAACAATTTGCTTGAATATGCCAATTGCTGAGAAAGCAATACATTTGCATTTCAATAAGAACATGTACACATAGTTTAAAGCCGCAAGTTATTTTTCATGGATGAGTCACATCATTTTGTTTTCCACCGCTACCCTATGAGGATTTATCAAGGTCACCGCCATTTATGTTTCATCACTCATAAATTTAGAGGGACTTTCATCGATGAAATAAGTCAAATTATGACAATGAAGGCGCAGACAAAATCCAATAATTTTGTCTGAACATGTAGTTATGATCTGCTTTAATTGAACTAATTTTGATTTGAATCAGTGAACTTGAATACAAGCCTGGAGTTTAGCCAAATAGAAATTATAAGCTTCGTCGCATCAGAATCACTGACGTAGGAATTTTCAACAATGAAATACGTCAAATGTTGACAATTAGGTGTTATGAAAACTCTTGATTTTTATTACCGTACTCGTCCGAGTATAAGCCCCGGTTCGGCAACACTAAACAGCGGTAAAACTAGGGGAGGGGCTTATACTCGAGCAACCCCATGTTATCTGGCATGGACGCTTAATTTATGCTAATTTTATGCACGATTTTTTTCAACACCACTCGATCTTTCTATCGCTTTCAAAATCGACTTACACATCCAAAGAAATTGATTGTACAATCTCTGAATACAGAAGTGACATTTTGGTGAAATTTCAGCGTCGAAAAAAAACCCAAACTTGAAACAAAGACGTCATGTATGCTGCTGATCAACAGTAATGTGAACAGGCATGCATTGCCCACACGCAAAGGCAACTCAATATTCCAATATCAAACTGTCTACATCTTGTGAAAACAACAACATAGCAGTGAAAATTGTAATAGTCACCAGGAAAAGTCTTCACAAATGAAAGGATAATTGCTTCAAACAAAAGAAACTGCATGTTTCAAGCATGAAAACATCGTGGCCGTGAATGAAAATAAACAATGGCGGACGTGAGTGAGACTATTCTATTTAGGCGACGGGGGTGAGTAGGGTCAAAGAATCAAGATAGTACTGGAAAAACGTGTCATTCTCCTTACGATATTGTCAAGGGAACTCCAGTTTCCCATTGTTTTAACATCTTTTAATGGTTTCTTTATTATCTGAAATTAATTTTACCAAGTTAAATGACCAAATATACTCTCCTAACCTTTCTGTATTTGAGTTACACTAGGGTAGGGGCTTATACACGGATGTAATGCATTTTCTAAAATCCTCTAAAATCAGTAGGGGGGCTTATACACGAGCAGGGGCTTATACTCGGACGAGTACGGTAATGTTCCATACATGTAGTTGCGATGTGTTTAATTAGTTCCAGAGACCAGCTCTGGAACTGTTAGTTTTTGCTCACTTCCTTCTTTCTTTCTTTCTTTCTTTCTTTCTTTCTTTCTCTATTTCCGGTTTACTACCATAGAACATGCTATACACAAATTTTACCTTAATTACCCAGAATGCATTGCGACACGCTTATGACGTCATCGCTCAGCTCGGACGGGTTTTACGGGCATTTCTTGTTTGTTTATTTATTTATTTTTTATTTGGCATTGCATCAACTATCATATTGCGTTCAGTTATTAATAATTCTAGCTTTCTTTCTCTTTGTTTTTTGTTGCTTTTTGATTTTATTTTTCTCTAAATACTCGCCGTACGTGGCGCTATACTGTTTCGCCCGAATGCTCATGAGACAACATGGCGGCATCGATCGCCTCGCTCGCACACAGAGAGAAAATTAGCCTTTCCCTAAGTTTACAAGCGCGGCTGGGCACATCGTGTACCTAGGCGAGGTGGGTGTGCTCGAAAACGATGATCGATGCAAAATTTGGACTCAAAATCGGCTGTTTTGGCGGAGAAACTGCCCGCCGTATTTCTGAGGAGCCACCAGCGGTTTTTCCTATATCAGTCTGCGGGGCTGTGGTGGGAGGCCGTTTAACGCCGGTAACACACAGCCCTGCCATGCAGAGCCAGGCATTCATAGTGAACGTACTGTCTGTCATGCACCGGCATGCGTTGGCTGCACGTAAAAGCAACTCAACTTTCCAAGATCAAATGGTCAGTATCTTGTGAAAACAGCGACATAGCAATGAAAATTGTTTTAGTCTGTGCTTTTAATCAAATGAAAATGCATGTGGCTCAATAGCGCTGATCGCAAATGACGTCACTGTTCTCTCTCATTAATATGCATAAATAAACATTTGTCCGCATTTTCCGCATAAACGACGAAAATAAAACCTGCTAGTGTTAGAAAGGCTATTTAGCGTCACACTTATTCGTATGAATTGATGACTGAGACTACAAGCTGCAACAACAGCCGCGCATACAACAACAAAATTTGTCCGAATTTCAGCATATTTGTCCGAAAGTCGCGCGCGTGCTGCTATATTTAGTAACAAACCCGAAATCGCGATCAACGCTATTTCAACGGCCGAGGTCCGATGTTTCCTCTCGTCTGATCATCGTCGGTAAATGACACGCCTCTTTACGGCAACAACTCAGCGCTACCCGTCAAGCGATTGATTTTTGGGTAGGTCAGCGGAGCGAAAATTATTGCTCTGGCTCGCGAGAATGTCGTCTGATAAACATTTCCGTGCGTTGTCGCCCCCATATGTATCTGTTGCGTTTTTACAGTACATGTACGTAGGCATTTGTAATCTGTGTACTGTAATTCCCCGGACTGCCTTGCTTTTAGTTGTATTATGGTGTTTACTGCTATCAGCCCTGAATATTAAAATCCAAAGCACTCTTTCATTCTGCACCTATCTTTGTCACACATTCTCTTGTTTCTTCCGCTGCTCTGGTCTCTGGAACTTCGCTTTTGCTTGCAAATGCTTTCTAGTTGATCCAGTTTTTGTGTGAATGATTTGATTTGAAAACAATCCTGGAATTTAGCCAACTACACATCAGGAAAGAATTCTCTGAAAAAAATAAAACAAGCTTTTTGACTTTTCATTTTGGCCTCACAAGACTCCTTCAAAATGTGTTAAAATAGTCTGTGACGGTATCCAAGGCAACCTACCAGTAACTTTCACTTTTCTTTGATTCTTATGCTGTAAAATTTTTTTCGTTTTTAAATAACAAAACCCCCAAAAGGATTCAGGAAGTCTTGGTATATTCTGTTATATTTTTCACTAGCTTTGACGCAAAGAAAATGCAGAATACAGCCAAATTAAAACTGAATCCCAAAATGATTTAAAAAAATGTTAAGGGTCAATCAGATTTGAAAGGGTGTGGCTCACACTGAAAATATGTGTAATTTTTATTTTTCCATGTTCAAGAGATACTCAAGATTTCAAGATGGCTTAAATATTCTTTTGTTATTTCCTTTCTGACACTTTTTTCTGGTTAAAATTTTGAAGGTTATTGCCATGGAAACAACAACCAATGAGACACTTGAGAGTGACCCTGTTGCTGTGATGGTCACCATCTTGGATGTCAATGACAACCCACCGGTATTTGCCCCAAACTCCTTCAGCACTGATGTCAATAAATACCGTGTGAAGATCAAAGAAAACAGACCAGCAGGATCTTCAATAATGACGGTGAGATCAAAATAGAAAAAAATTGTACAAAATTTAATGAGATTATGGCCATATTGTATATTCTCCAAGTAATTCTGTCTCCAGAGTTGTTATTTTTTCCTGTGTCAGTTGATATTTTAATGATACATCCTGTATTTCAAGGCTGAAGTCAACCTAATCAACTAGTAATATTATTCTGCAATTGAAATATTGACTGTTATGAATCAAGTGTTGGTTGTGTTGTCACGTTCACTTGACAAACGAAATACTTCAGCTGTATGATGTCATCATTACAGATTTTGTACCTTTGCATATAAGTTGCTCATGTGTCAAGATTTTGCCTAGATAGCCTCCACCACTAGCTACATATTCTTCCTCGCTTACTGTATCTCTTTAGCATGTTTGCTCAAGTCATTTTACTTAATAGGACTACTGTTACCTGCATCTCATATTACTTATAAATGAATTTGTTAATACCAGTAAACACTATAAAACATTTGTCACTGACAGTGACATTGTTTCAGTATTGTCCTTCAGGAACTAGTAGAAACCAATTTTATGTCTAGAGATTTGTCAAGTCAGAATACGTACTATTCATATATTATATCAAATAGATACATCTGGAGGTATCAAAAGTGTTCACAAGATTTTTGTTTGAGAATCGTCTTTTACTGTATTCTTTTGTCTTTTTTCTCCCAGTTGTCGGCAAGTGATGCAGACCAGGGTGACAATGCTGTGGTGGATTTCAGTATCTCATATGTGTCCAATGATGACAGTGGTTTGTTCGGAATAGAGTCTGAGAACAACACAGCCACACTCAAACTGGTGAAAGCAGAGCTTGTAGCCAGAGAGGAATACACTGTTACAGTCAAGGCAGAGGATAGAGGACCTGAAACAAATCGAAAGTAAGCCACTCTTATCTGAAAACAAGTTCACAGTCATTTGTGTTTAGTTTTGTGTCACATTTTTGTTTCGAAGATATTAACCCTTAAGACGCCATAGACTTTCATGCAATATAGCCTCCCATGCCAAGAACTTTTTGAACCAATAAACTTGACATGTACACTTCTTTTAGAAAGGTACAGTGTGTTTCCTGTGATTGGAAGCCCAGCCAAACCACTATGAATTTCAAAGATCAGGAAATGGAGAAGCTTCGAGAAGTCTTTCCATGTTTGGTTTAGCAAATGGGGGGTGGGAAAATGGGGTTAAAATGCACATTTTTGTTCAAAATGTATTGAAAATGAATAAAAGACTCTAAAAATAGATCTTATCGTCCAAAAACCTGCAAACTTTTACACATTTTAAATGTCATGAAAAGACACATATTTTGGTGAAAATTTTCAGCAGCGGAACTTATCAAATGTAAATAATAAACAAACAAACAATTGTTGATATTTGTCAATAATACAAATACCACATACCCTTCAACACAGCTACACAAAAGCATATAACAAGTGAAATACAGCTCAAGACAATTTAATCAGCAACATGATTGAATTTCGTAAACAACATCTTTTATTCATTTGTCGTTTATTTATTTATTTGTTTGTTTGTTTGTTTGTGTATTTCTTTCTGCATCGAAAGGTGAAACCATGTAACCAGGAAAAATCTTTGTTTTTATTTTTTTATTTGGATTCTGATTGCTATCAGATAAATTGTTGTTGTTCTGGAATGAATGTTGCCATTAAAGTTAGAGAGGATATGTTTGAAAGATTTTGGCATTGCAAGTAAACACAAACAACTAATTTGATTGATATCATGAACAAGCTGCCATCTTACAAGGCAATTCAAATCAGAGCCTGTATTCAGCTAGTACGTTATTAGCTACCCTGTGATTGGCAAACGACGAAAAATTTCACCACAAAAACGCACTACCTGAACTTCTGAGAAAATAAATTCGATTCAAGAACTAAATAAAGTAAGTTTGAGGTACAATAAGAACGACATTCGCCTCTGAACGCTTTCGATAACCGTACTGGCCCTGACGTTTGATCGCGACGTCTCCGTAAATCATGACAGTCAATGTGAACACATACGAAAGTTTGATCACGTATTTTGACGAGCACGCAACATAATTCGCCAGTAAATGAACAGAAACCAAAAGGTATGATATAAATAATTACATATCGGGTATATTTCGACAAAAGAATATGTTATAGACGTAGGAATATGACGCGAGATCAACAGTTCGGAACGTGCCGTGTTGTACATTTTGTACACACAAACCCGTGATCGGCGGCCATCTTGGCCGTCTCGATACACGGTGAAGAATGCCGCGATACCAAAGTTTACTTGACATAAACAGACCTTATCGCTCCAAAATCACAGATTAAATTAAGATTTCGTGAAAATCCTTTCAAATTTCTTCATCATTAGTGTTTTCGGCTAGAAAACCGAACTGACATACTCAAACTTGAGCTTCAGAGAGGCTGGTCAATGCGATGCTCCGTGGTGACGCCATTCAAGCCGCTGTTCAACTTCAAAATCACGTTCGGCCGATCAAAAAAAGTCTTCATTTTCTCAGAGATTATCCTCAAAAATTACCAAAATATGTCATTTCTATAAAGAAATGGCCAATAACTTGTCACAAAACAATCGTCTTTAGGATGTACAGCAGGAAAAAGCGTTCAGAATGTCTCTCACTTCGGCGAAGTCAGCGACCAGATCTGATTAGATATTCACGGTAAAAATAGTCGACCCGATTTCCTCGAAAGGTCGCTCAAATTACTGGAAATTGCCGTAGCTACAACTGATGATGTCATTATTTTAGTCCTTATGGACCTGAAGTGGGTTCAAAGGGTAAGGAATGGATTTATTTGTCAGGTGACCTGTTAAACGCGGGAAATCAAGTTCCAAACTTTGCCTGAGCGAACCTCAGGCCGTGTACGGATATATCCGTGCATGGCGCTGAGCGTGAGTTGGGCGTGTACGGATATATACGGGCATGGCGTTTAAGGGTTAATGTGTGAAAAAATAAGTTCAAAATTACAGAATGCGGAAGTGATACTTTGTTACCATTGTACTGTAGCATACCTCCAGATTGCAAGATTTGAGATTATGAACATGTTTTTTCAAGATCTGTCAAGAACAAGAGTTATATATATGTTTTGGAGTAACTCAAAAGTAATTTATCTTTCCAATCTAGGAAAATATATACCTCCAGCAATTAATAGTCGCGCCAGCGGCTTACTGACAGACTACGAATGTGCAGATTCATAATATACTATGCGAGTAACCAGAAGTGTACCCTACTTTCATGGGTGCCGCCATGTTTTTTGAGTACTCGTAAATAAACAAATATGAAACGTGCAATTTTTTATTTTATAACATGCCATTTATAAAATGTATCTCTTTTATTAGCCAGTAAGTTTAATTATCCACCTTGTTGCTTGTTCTGGTTGTGCTTGTCAAAAAATCATTGATATCACGCATAAAAAATAGAAAAAGGGAGAAAACTGTTGTGCATTTGAACGGGGGGGGGGGGGGGGGGGGGGGGGGGGCATACGCAAAGAATGCTGGGATTGAATTTAAGAAAAGCGCCCCTTGTGTCAATAACTAGATTCAAAAATTGCCAGTTTTTAGACGGAACGCTATAGTTTTCAGCTTGCAAGTGGAAGGTGGACAGTGCGGTTACCATTGCAATGGTAATGATGGCATAATACGTCCCTTGTTTAAGACAATAGGCTGTTACCATGGTAAAAATTGTCAATTTTTGTCCAACATTTTTACACAATACAGAAAATCTATATCTGCACTGCTGCAGGGTTTGAACTGCTTTCATCAGAGGGAAACTGGGCAAAGTTGTCATACAAACGTATATAACAATTAATTCTATTTTATCATGAATCAATAGAAATAACATCTTTGCCAATCTCAACCCCTGGTGCGACACAAAGGGCTGAGCCCTATATAATATTATGGAAAATGAAAGTGAAATGACTAGGATTATTTTATCGTTTGTCTGTTCTACAGATCAACATTGGCATTTGTGACTGTGGAAGTGCAGCCATTGGAGAGCAGTCGAGCGCCACAGTTTTCTGAAAACCCGTTCATAGCCTTTGTCAGTGAGAGCGTGCCTCCACAGACTGTCGTCAAAACTATCACAGTGAGTTGATATTTGGTTCACAATGAACCTTTGTCCTTTCTGTGTGTCTGTACATTGTGTGTGTGTGTGTGTGTGTGTGTGTGTGTTGTGTGTGTAGTGTGCATACGTATGTACATGTATGTGGGACAGTTCTTCTGAAACTGGATAATAGTAGTGATAATGACACTGCTTCAGTTGTCATCTAAGCAAGCAGCAGTAACGAAATCACCTCCATGTCAAAAACATAACGAAAAAGTGATAACATCATCGCAATTATATATCAAAATTATCTGTGTATAGATACCATTGACTCTTTAATTTTTGTCCATACAAAGCTAGAAATTGTTCAACATTCACCGATATAAACCCGTTGCACTTTGTTTTGAAACCTTTTAAGACCACCGTCTTCTTCATGCATTTGTATTCCAAAATTCAAGAGTCATATTTCACTGACGTATGGTTGCATATTCATGAAATATTGTCTCCTACACACAGGCCTCAGATGGTGATGGAGATACCATTTATTATGGCATAGGTGCTGGAGATACAAACAATGAATTTTTCATAAATGTACTGACGTAAGTTCAGTAATCATGTTTCTTAAAAATTGAGAGTGCTTTAAAATTTGAAAGTGATTAGCATGTGATGAAAAAGGAAGTTTTCATCGAGTATCGCTAGGATTTTGTAATGAAGTAAGATTTATTGCAGTGAAATAAAGATTTTTTTGAAAAGAGAAACTTCAAAAGAGAAATGTACATGTATTCCCAAATTAATGACAAATAAAGTCAGATTGACAAACCTGTGAATATGTTTTAGCACATAAAAGTACAACGTTTTGTCTGACTAGTTGTAATTAAGTCTGAAAGTCAAGAAATAAAAATATCATTGGAATGCTTGAAAATCAACTCATGTAATCAACTTAGGTTACCATCCTACACATAATATAAGAAGTCTTCACCAATGAGGACAAACAGCATTATATATAGTAAAGATGAAGATGATCCAGACCTACTAGTGCCCTCAAGTTTGCTGAAGGAAAAACTTTTGTTTTTTTACTTAATGTTATCTTGAGATTTGATTTTGATATTTTGCATGAGCCAACGTTTATCTGTTTGTTTGTTTATTTGTTTATTATATTCATTTGATTTTTTTTTTCTACAGTGGGGAAATATCTATTGTGAATGAACTTGACAGAGAAACGCAGGCAGAATATAACCTGACAGTTACTGCAACGGACTTGAATCAGGTTTGTAAAATATAACCTCCTGTGGCTCATTAGCAGTTTCTACAATAGTAGGTTTGTTTACCCTTTGCATGCCACTCAGAGATGTGAATCCACAGGGCTTGTTATCAGTTACCAGGGGGTTCAAAATGCTAATAAACATCCTTTTAGACATGTTGCTGTAGACAGAAATTTAAAAAAATTTTGTACATTTTGTGCCTTAGCTTGTGATTTGGGATATGGAAAATGAACCCTGACCATGCATTCAATAGAATAACCAGACTTCATACAACCAAACAAAATTCCTGTTGTGGAAAGGTTTGAATAATCGAGGGTTTACTGTGTTAACAAAGGGCCATTTCCTCATGTCTTATATTTGTTATTTCAGAAAGTGTTATCAATGAAATTACTGCGGAATTTATCCGCCACTAATGTGTTTTTCTTTTTGTTCATTCTTTTTCAGACTGTCTCAGCTCAGCTGTTAATTACTGTCCTCGATATCAATGACAACAATCCAGTGTTTAATTCATCATGGCCGACAACTTTCCAAGTCTATGAAAATGCACAATTTGCATATGTTGGTGAAGTTCAGGTAATTAGCATCCTCTGTCTTGACCTCTTTTTATTGAAAATTAATCTTATCGGTCAAATGAAGCTATTGACAGATTGGAGTACAATTTCAAACTAGGTAAGGAAAACCCATTAATTTGCATAAAAGTCCATTCAGCCAATAGAAATCATTGAAACTTCCATCAGTCAATGGAAATTATCAAAGGTTCTGTCAGCCAATGAAAATCAAGTAAGGTTCTTTTGGCCAATAGGCATTGTGCAAACAATCTTTGCTCTTGCTTGAGCAAAGTTTACCAACAACATTTATGTTAAATTTGTTTTTTTTTAACATCAGGCTTCTCTTTCATTTTGTACAGGCATATGACATTGACGAACCAAACACTCCAAGGTCAAAGGTCGAATATCTCCTGACCTCTGACAAATTTGCCATTGACTCTACCGTTGGTATGATCTATACCACGGTGAAACTGGACCGAGAAGAGCAGAATTTGTATGAACTCATCGTGACGGCACAGGACAAGGCGTCATCACCGCGAAGTTCAACGGCAACTTTCACTGTTATTGTTCTGGATCGTAACGATCACGGGCCTGTCTTTGATCCGTCTTTCTATGAGTACACAATCACAGAAAATGTCATGGAAAAAGACTTCCTAACAGTAGAGGTACATCCTTTTACAATTTTAAGACATGTTTATTTAGAAATGTACTTTTCTGGGCATTTTTATCAACTGAGCCATTCTATGATACGCCTTATAAGTATTGTATATATACATCATGCTCAAATCCGTCATCATGCCCTGAACCTGTTCTCAAGATGATGGTACGATTGTCAGATCATGATTAGCGAGCCATGATGTTTGATAGTGTTAGCAGCTTGGATTTAATTTCAATTAAATAAACTAATGATAAAATACACAGATTATAACCTTAAAATGTATAATAGCTATTATTAGAAATCTTATCTTATTTCCTAGGCAACAGACAATGATGTGGTTGCTATGTTGGAATATGAAATAACTACAGGAGACACCAATTTGTTCAGCATCAACAACCAGACAGGGTCATTATCACTTCTTGCAACGCTAGACTACGAGCTGTTACAGACGTACATCTTGACTGTCACAGCAACAGACATTCACCAGACTAATACATCCCTGGCTTCTGGTGTTGCCATGGTAACCATTCATGTGTTGGTATGTCATCTGTTTTTTCATCATGATGATCCAACTACATGTCGGTTAATGTTAAACTTTATAACAATATGAATAGGCCAAACCCGGAATTCGAATCGACCACGGTACAAACAAAGCCATGTGCGCAAACGCGCACAGACGTACGTGTATTTCCATACGCGTTCAGTACACATGTGGGTTTGTTTGTACCGGCATCATGTGATTATTTGGGCGTACTGAGTATGTAGAACGGCGTACGCATCGCGTCCTTTTTATTCCGGAGTAGAACCATTGAACAAGCAAAGTAAAATATGATCTTTCTTTAATGTCAACCAACACTCTACACAGTGACTTCAATCTGTGCATTAAGTTGGGCATCATACTTTCTATTATCCTCAGCTGTTTATCAAGATTAGGAAAAGTTTTATTTTGAAAGTAAATGTCCATGACTTTTGTGAAATTCAAAATTTTCTCAGCAAATGTCAAAAGTGAATTAGTTGAATTAAAGCTGATGTATAGAGATAAAAACCCTTGCTTTCAAAGAAAAGGTACCAAGAATAAACTTCCCTTTTCTATAACTTGAACTCAGAGAAAAATTGTTTGACCATCTGAATTTGAACAGTTTTTGACTGAGACTCTATAATCCTCAGACCGTAAGTGTAATACAATAGATTGTTGTACTACAAAATCAAGAACTGTACATCAATATCATTTTTACCGTGTAATTTTAAAAGTTGTGAGATGTAAGACCTCAACATTTTTACATTTCTTGACCATCAGGATGTCAATGACAACCCACCAGTGTTCACGCAGGATGTCTACAGAGGCACTGTGAAAGAGAATGCAGACCTGGGTACAACGGTCATCAGTAGTATCCTTGCAACGGATGGAGACCTGCCTGTGAGTAGCAGTGACCTTTGACATCTAACCCTTGACCCTGGACAATGCACTAACGACTTGATCGTATTTTTGACATTTGGAATGAAATGTTTCCTTTTACTGTTCAAAGTAAATTTCACAAAAAACTTTGCTTCCCACAAATGTTGTTATTATGCTATTATTTGTATGGTCAAGTAGTTCAAAAAGGTAATTCTATAAGCATGAAATATTTTCTGAGTATGATCTTGAGCACATAATATTTTAGTCATATTGTAAAAAATAGCATCCAGCAAAAGTGACATACAAAGTTTATGTCACGTTTCAGGAGACTCTAAACGGCCAGGTCATGTACCAGATTGAGCCACAAAACGACTTCTTCACAATATCAGATCCTCAAAGCGGCGTGATTGTCACTAAGACAAGTCTGAAGAGAGCGTCAGAAGATGAGTATCAGGTATGACATGCTCAAAACTGCAATCGTTGTCTCATTCCTATTCATGGTGTATTGATCATCACAAATTACTATCATGAAAAGTTTTGTACATTGGCAGTATCATTGCCATTTCTTTTTGTCCCATCTTTGGTTCTGTCTTCTTTCTCATCAAAGTGTGCATGGTCTCACGTTGCACCTCAATCATGAATTCTTCCTCTTGTTTCATCCTTGTATGATTACACCTGTCATCCCGCCTTCCAAAAATATGTCTTTCACATTGCAAAATTTATCAAGAGCGATTTTAGAATGTGAAATCAAACTTTTAATCTAAAAAAAATTATGACCAAAGGAATTTACAAATTATGTCATGAACATACATGGAAATTTCATGTGTTTTAGATATCATTGTGGTCAAATAAATATATGTTACGTAAATTTTCAGTTGACTGTGAAAGCTTACGACAGAGCCAGCGTCTCAGAGAGATTATCAGATACAGCGACTGTTGTCATAGAGATCACTGACAGGGAAATTTTGGAAGAAAAACCAGTCTTTGAAAAATCTGTCTACAGGTGAGAAGTTGCTGCACGTTGTGACATTCATGTGGTCATCAACTTTTCTTGACAACTTTTGCATTTTATTATACTGTTACAGTGTCCTAGTCCAAAGATCAACAGGTGGTTTAAGGTAGTACGCACCTCAAAAGTGAGACTTTGCTCAAACTTTGTGTAAAAGAACGTTAAGCCATCCCTTTCAAAATCGAGAATAAAAATCAGGAATCATCACGCAAAATTTGGTACTAGAGAAAGATAACCCAATATTTCTTGACATTTGAAATTCAAAATGGCTGCCATCCCAGTGTTAACCCTATGGCAAAAAAATTAAAATTTGAATTTTCACAAAAATCTGGTGAAAACTTAATATATTCTTGAGCTTCAAAATGAGCCGCACAAGTGGTAGACCAAAAACACATTGTAAAATCTGAGTCCAAGTATCTGTCCCTGTGATGCATTCTGCCTTAAATCCTTCAGATTAAGTGCCTGTACAGATATTGTCTTCAGTGTGGATGAGTTTTGAATTTTGAACAATAGAAGTAAGGTAACCAATTACATTCATGATAAGAATATTCAGATCTAAAGTTTCTGTTTGATAAGGCATAAAGTGTTTGATCATGGAGTAGTAATGGTGTATCTTACATCATTTTAACCCTTTCACCACAATGGTTTGGCCCAAACCCATTGTTCTCAATGGTGATTCAGACCTGTTCATAGGGACATTTGGGGTGAACAGGTTAAACTTCTCTGAAGATTATGGTAGCTGTTTCTAATAGTTATTTATTAATTTCTTTTTTTCCCTCAAACAGTGTGTCTACTTTGGTGGAAGAACAACCAATTGACACTTTTGTCATTACACTGAGAGCCAATGGCAGACCCTGGGATTTGATAACCTATCGGATTCTGTCAGGCAACCACAATGGTAAGTGGCACGGTGATTATGCAATTTTTTTCACATAGTTACTTAATGTGAGTGGTAAATTGACTACATATCCTCTGTAATCAACAAGGACTCTCAGAAACTTAAAGTGCAAATTTAAAATATGCATGGTAATAATAGGTACACTTGGTGTCCACTGTGAAACATTGACTTGTTAAGAAATGTTACTAAATTAAATACAACAGCTGATTGCAGAAAGAAATCAATACTGAGCTGTTAAATTTTTGGTAACATAGTACTTGTATGTACCCTATCACTATCACACAATGGTACAATCCTATTGTTTTCTATGGTTAAGTTGGACCTCTGTACAAAAACATAGGGGTGAAAGAAGAACTCTCTCATAATGGTCTGAACATACTCTCTTTGCCAGATGTTTATTTACTCAAAGTATCATATTTGTCTTTTCACAGAGTCTTTCCGTATCGAAAGTGTTGACAACCTTGCTCAGATTTACACCAATAGAGTGCTAGACAGAGAAGAAGTTAGTTCATTTATATTGACTGTTGAGGCAGCTGTGTACAATAACACTAACTCCACGTCAGGCAGGAAAAGAAGAGCCGAAGGTAAGTGTCGGTGTCTGAACATAGCATTAGCATAGTAAACAAATTTATTCATGGACTGTTTGAAAAGGGAAGGTGTCGTATCTTTCTATAGTACTGTAAGCTGAAAGTCAATACTGGAAAGATATGAGTTTTCGACTGATGATTAAAGTCATGGTGTAGTGATGATGAAAGCCATTTCTTAAACTCTGAATCTGCGTGGTTAAAACAATGATTTCTGCAAACATTATTTAAGAGATACTGTTATTACTGAATATAGACCCCCACCCCATCCTACCCTCCCCCTCCAAAAAATGAAGTGGTCCGCAGGTTAACATACATTTTTTTCATTTTTCTCCTGTGACTGATTCATGCAGAGCCAAACATAGCAGAAGTTATCATAGAACTTGAAGACATCAATGATAACCCTCCACAGTTTACAAAGTCCAAGTATGTCAGCGGTGTTGCAGACGATGCAAGTCCGTTTACAGAGGTTTTACAGGTTATGGTGAGTACAGTGTGCCAGATTTAGTGGCTAATCCATTGAAATTTATTTTGTATAAAATAAATGCTTTTAGGAAACCAAGCTTTGAAAATTCATTTCCAATAACATATAACATTTTCTTTCCCAAAATGAAAATATGCTTCCAGTATGGAAATGCCAAAGTTCCAACATCATGTGCAAAATGAAATATTCATACGAATGTTTTATTGGACTTTCAAAAGCTATGCCTACAGAAATCCTAAAATTTGTTCTATGTGAATTACCATCAATTATATGATTGAAACTTTAGCATGTCCAAAAATCAGACCATAAAACCAGAGCAAAAACACGGCTGCAAAGAAAACTTGTTTGAATTTCTGTTGACAAAAGCCAATATCTTATTTATTCAATGTATTTAGTGACAAACTAACAATTGTGAACATCTCTGTTAGTGTAGACTATCAATATTAACAATTTTCCTGCCAAAACTTGTTTGCTGCATATATTTACAGTTTAGTTCAGATAGTATGTTTTTTTTAATTGACATTCCTCATTCCTCTTTCAAATCATAGGTCACTGACGCAGACGACATCGATAACAGCAATGTGAACTTCACCATGGAGCCTTTCAATTCAACAGCAGATCTATCAGAGGCCAGCTTTTTCCAAATTGATGCTAATACTGGAATGATAAAAACGACGGATGTCTTTGACAAGTCTAAAGGCAGCAAATATCAGCTGACCGTCCATGCAAAAGATACTCCAGGAGGCTTTTCAGCAAAGGCACAAGTTGTGGTGAGAACCGTAACAACCCTTTTTAAACCAAATATCATGAAAGCATCCATCAAAATAGTCATGGAATTTGTGTCACAACATTGTTGTATATAGTTACATTACTTCATAAAAGTCTGTCCTTGACCAGTACTTTCATGCTATTTGGCTGAAAAGTGTTTTAGCAATAGTGGATTAAAGTTCAGGTTTCAAATGAGAGCAGACGACAGGCAGGCAGACAGACAGACATACAAAATTGAGCAGATTTCAGTTTTCTGTTGAATCAGGCTGAAACAATTGTATGGTAGCTGTTGCTCATTTATTGCATCCACTTATCTACCAGATAAAAACTCAGATTTGCTTTTTTTTCAGATTTCTGTAATATATAATGAAAATAGAGTGATTTTGGTGGCGGATATACCGCCAACTCTGATCGATGAGAATGCAAACAAAGTTGTAGCAATGTTGGAACTTATCTTGAATGCAACAGTCGTGCTGGAGAATGTTGGACCACGGAAGTATGGCCAAGATTTGAACACAGTTGACCCATCACAAACTGACATTTCATTCTATGCAGTGGATGAAAATGATGATCCGCTCACCACAGATGAAATAATGAGGTAAAATATCTTCATTTTTTACCAAGAAATTCTTTAATATTTCTCAGTTCGGGAATTTCCATCTTGAAAAATTGTAGCTAATGTATTCTAAAACGATTATTTTGTGTTCATACCCTGTAGCTCAGCAAGAGAAGCTTAAGAAAGAAGAAAAAATTACATCTCAGCTAATATTCACAAATATTTTCAAGAATACAATGCACTCTAATATCTTCTCATTACTTTGATGTCATTTTGTCCACTGTACATATGTATTGCCTTTATCTTCTGAATATTAAAATTTCCAAAATCTGCTCTGTCTGCTCATTTTAGGAGATACAATTGTTGAGTCCATTTTAATATGCATACTTCTGTAATTTCCAGTCTGTTCTTTGCAATTTCAAGGTTATAATCTTGTAACTTTAGATTAGAAAACACCTTTATTAGAAGCAATCTTGTTTCTCCTCAATCAGTATTTCGGAATATGTAGGAGAGAAAAAATTCTAATGAGCAAATTGTAAAATATTTCCTCAGAATTATTCTGGCTTGTGTACAATACATGTAACAGTTATTGTCATATATTTAGTCATTTGATTTCTGTGGCAGAGCATACATGTATGGTGAAAGTGGCTATTTGAATCTTTATTAAAAGTGATCAAATTGAAATAAGTTTGACATGCGCAGTATAATTTTCTTAATTTCAGGATACTAGAGATGAAATCTGAGGAACTGAATGAGTTGTTCCAGAGTTTCCTCCCCGGTGAAATCATCGAAGTGAGGCCGCCGGAAACGGCCATCACAAAAGATTACAGAATGCAGACTACGGAGGCTGCCCTCATTGCTCTGGGTTGTATTCTATTCCTTCTCAGCTGCATTGCCATCATTGTCATCTGTTACTCCTGGAAAAAGTAAGTAGGGAATTCTGGGAAATATAGGGATTATGGGTAATTTCCGTATCATAGGTCCATAAGATGGCAGAATGCATTTTTAAATGCTCTGCTCTCAGTAGTTTTCAAAGAGATAGTGTTATTGTTACGAAGCGATTGTTATCACAGTCACTCATGAGAACAAAATTTGGGAAGTTTCTTTTTCCTTTCAAATTTTGAAGTATTCTGAAAGTTGAGTTTCTCATTTACAAATCTGAGGTTACCGTATACAAAGTTACTGCCCTATAACATGATTCAACTCATGATGAGATATGTTTCGAAATTTATCCATTTAATTCTGAATATCTGAATGGTCTCGCATCTTGATGTGTCCACCACAGGGAATTTGCTCTTCAATTCAACAACAACCACCTTTCTGATCTGTGAGTAAGTTGTTAGATTTGATGTGGACGATTAGCGGACTTTCTTTTCTAGCGATATGCACAGAGTGTGCACCTACATGTCTATTGTCGATGAAAACTGGCAGAATTACTTTCATTTCTCAACATCACTTTTCAAATCTGAATGTAGAATTTATGATTGTGAAACTGAAAGATCTATTTTGCCACAGATACGCAACTTGAATCATGCAGAAAATCAAACAATATTTAATGTCAAGCCTAGTGTGATGGTGAATTAATGTACTCAATATATCACACGGTTTGTAGATTGACCTGTGTTAATTATGTCTGTTTTTTTGTGATTGCACTCTAAATGTACATCTGATGTGAATTTATATACCTTACTGTTTTGTAAAAAGTGTGTTTGTGTCTGACATAGGCTAGGTAAGGTAGTACCATCCTGTCGTCATTTGGTCAGTCTTTCAAGTGCTTACAAATGACAGACTGATTTGAATAGGTTAAATCCGGAATTAAAATGGACCCTGGTACAAACAAAACCATATGCAAAAATGCACACATATTTCTGTATGTGTTTATAGGTTTCTTTGTGCCGCCACCACATGATGTATGGTCTTGGGTGTACCAAGTCTGTAGAACACATGGTGTCCTTTTTATTCCGGAGTAGAACCATCGTCAGTGGCTTGTCATATTCTTTACAAGTACACTTTAGATGTAGATATGAAGGCTAATAATTTAAATGATTTAAATTTGCCTTTTAAAGAACATTCAAACTCCAAAGTTTGGCTTCGCCTGCCCCTGTAATAAATTATGGTTTGGCCCTTGGTTGACCTTCCAGTTTTTCAATTGAATTGAACAGGGTGGTGGTGGATTTTCCAGGTGGAGTGTCAAATGGTGATCTGTTCATGCTAAGGAATGATGTTACTCAATCCTATGAGAGAAAGTTAGTAGCCACTGTGACATTGGAATACACTGTGTTACTATACCGCATTGTTGTTTTCTCTCTCTCTGTGTTTTTCCATCTTGTTCCATGATAGGCTCAACTGATATGTAAATTAGGGATCAAAGGTCAATGGTGTAAGGTCAACAGGCAGAACACCACATTATTATTTTTCTGTCATAAAACATGATTTTTGTAAATTTTTTCTATGCATGTTTGGAGTAAGGGTTGCAGCAAAATGCTGTTGTAAAATTCTTGTTATTCACTGTCAATATATTTTGGTTTTTCTCATCTTTTCATTGTAATGTCTGTATATTTTTATGTTGTGTCTACTGTGCCAATGAAATGTGCTTTCATCTGGTTCATTTCATTCATTTCTGCATTATTCATGAGATTCTGCTGCAGCTGAAGCTTAAGAGAGGTGGCATGGCATTTTACTCATCACACAGCAATTTTTATCTCCTGCCAATTACAGTCACTGGTTCAGAACACATGACAGTCATGTGACTCTGTTTGGACCAATAGGAATCCAGTATCTCTTTAACCTAAACATCAATGAAAACTTCTGCAAAGTGCACCAATAGACTAAAGGAACTATCTTTTAAAATCTTAAATGGTATATAAGTAGAATCATAAGTTAAAAAAGGTGTTCAGAGAAATGAAGTGTATGTAGCAAAGTCCATCATTTGTATGTTTTGTTTTAGGAGAGAAGCTGAACGCCAACGGAATGCAAGACTATATCTACCAATGTACACCAATATCACAGCCTATGATACCAACAATGCAAGTGATATGTAAGTACATGATACAGCGTGCAAAGTTTTTGTACGAACAAGAAAAAAATACTGTGCAGTATCGATAGCAGAAAGTTGGTGAACTGGTTTTGAACTCTAACTGTTGATAAGTCTGATTGGGTGACAGCCTTGTTCAGTGTCATTTGCATTTGGTTTCTCATGAATTTTGAAACTTTAATCATTTTACTGAAGTCAAAATTATCATCGTTGTTCACTGGTGATGGCAGTAGTTATGGCAGTTGTATTTCAGAATAGGTAAAGTCACCTCTTTATTGAAATAATACATGCCCCAACATGGAAATTTATACAGAAAGTTATTTTGTTATATGACAATGACGATAAACAACACTATGTGTTATATTTGTACAACAGTTATCTGGCAAGCCTGGTCGACTTCTAATGTAAAACTTATTTGCATTTACAGTACAGTATGTTCTAGTTACTTGAATCTGTACACATACATGTGCACATGCTGAAGTTTATAGTTCCTTGAAGTATTGGCTTGATTTACTTGTTTGTAAAGTGAACCCAAAGTACCGTACTTCTCTTTGAAACCTTTTGTCAACAACACCAAAGTTTTACATTTAGGAATTTTAAAAAATCTGTAAATGCCCTGATACAGATGCAAATCATTGGCTGTAAAGTACTTCCACTATATTTTACTCAAAGTATGATGCTTAACTCATAAAATCGTGTACGGTTAGGGGTGAGCAAAGCCATGTCGTGTTTGTTGTTCCTTGACCAGTGTCAATAAAAGTAATGAGCTCCCGCTGTCTAGTTTACTGGTCCCATAGGCAAATTTGCTTGTTCTGCAGGCTAATTTGCTTGTTCTGCAGTCTAGTTTGCTAGTCTTGCAGTCCAGTCCATTTGCTAGTGTCTAGTTTGCTAGTCCTGTCTAGTTTGCTAGTATCTCGTTTGCTATTTGAGCATACATTCATTGTTCCAGGGCTCGAAAATTCTCGCCGCCCGACGCCCGTGACAAGTGAATTTTGAGTCCGGGCAAGTGAAAACAACATTCTCCCAGCCCGACGGACAAGTGAATTTCAATGAGGCCACTGTAGTACGCGCTGCCACTCTCTAGTTCTTTGAGTGAACTGCTTTCGATATGGCTGGCAGATAAAATAGCTCTGTTATGCTTGGCTACAAAATGGCAAAATATTGACCTCATTGCACGCTCTAATGTTTTTTTCTTCTACAGCTTACAATAAAATGTTGTAAGGTGTTGAAACAATTTACCCTCCTCCCTACAAAGTTACAATGTATTGAAACACTTTACTCTCCTTTCTACAAAGTTACAATTCCCTGGTACGTGAAGCAAACATTGTTGCTGTTCGATACTGCAATGGACCGTGCTACAATACATCATGGACGACCATGAATACGACTGAGGCCTGGCTTCTTTGCCTCTGTGAGTCCCACGTACCGGTCGTCCTTCTTAGTCCAAGTTTTACCTACTTTGCTTGAATCAAAATTTGGCCTGCAATTACTCAGTTTGATAGTAAAAGCCATTATTTCAAAGGAAACTTTCACAAACAGAGTCAGAATCAAGGGAAAAGGAGAAAAACTTGAGGTTTTTCTGAAAGGTCAAATCTGGGTCATCTTATGTGATGTCATAAATGAAGACCCTTTAAGTACACAATTATGGTTCAAAAGAAACCACCTAGGGAGGTCTAATAGGTACAATCTTATGATAAAAGGTAATTTCTTGGTGCTTTCCAATTTAATGGCATTTAGCTTGACTGTCAGTTTTAAATTAAATTTTATTAACAGTTATGGCAAAGGGAAATTGTCAACAGTAGTTGCAGTAAGCATATCCATTTCAAATCATCACATTAATATTTCTGCAGATTCCTCCAGTTTAATGATGTAATAGTGAACATCACCAGACATTTCTTGATGATATCAAAATATCAAATGAAAATGTTCCTGGGCTACAATGTTATCATTATCATTAAAAATATTTATACTCTTTAAAACATTGGGAAATGAATTGAACAATATCATTGTGTTTGTTTTAAAGGATTTTGACCTGACCCTTTTTGTCTCAAAAAAAATACTTATGCTGAAGATGCTATTGAGCCTGCTTGATCAAAACTATGACAAAACACCACAATACTTGTATCTCCACTGTCACCATGCTACCGAATGCTTTCTTCTGCATGGAAAATTTGTATTTGTGTGGCTAACAAAACCACTTAAGGAGCTTGTAGTTAAGTTGTCATACTGTGAACACTGACTCAATGCTGCAGAAGTATTCTGTATCTGTGGTAATATACACTTCACATTGCTACCTGATTTTTAGAATTGCCACCTAATTATTTCTTGTGGCAAAAGTTTACCACTAGAAATGAAAAAGTATTTCAATCCCTTCAATGTCATAAAAACACAGATAATTAATGTCATAAAAACTAAACAAATATTTCTTTAATGTTTAAACTATCATGAACAACATACAAAACATCTTGATTTGTAAAATTAGGAACTCCTGAATGCCAAGAAAGCTGTTGCTACACTTGAGATCATAAACTGTTTAAAAGTTGCTCAAAGTGGCTACAAGATTTTGATTTGGCTAATGAGTTGGTAATCATTTGGTGATTTAATGGGGAACCCTGCAGTTTATGCACATACTATGTGGTAGCAGTAAATTAAATGATACTGAAAGTTTCACATGGGCACAATTTGACACAACACCGGTGGCCTATTACATACTTACCCTTAGTGCACCTACCTGACTTGCCTATTTAACACAAGGTACCAGGTCATGATGACACACAATGACAATGTACCGGTGTTGTTCTATTGAAATATATGTCCCCCCAAAATTTAATTTGTCCCCATTAAGACCTACTATGGGTCACTGTGTCCCCATGCTAGCAAAAGCTGGCTGAAACACTGTGCATGTATACGTTACATAAGATATTATTTTTGATACACAGAATAAGGACACAAATTTATCAGTAAGTTACAGCTACTGTTTCTTTACAATGACATGAATAAAACCATACACATTTACTCCTTAAATCATCTGAAATTCAGGGCAAGTGAATTTTTCTTCCGGACAAGTGAAATTGAAAATTCACTTGCCCTATGCAATGTGAATTTTTTAAAAAAATTTTCGACCTGGTTTCATTAATATTAGCCAAGCCAATTGGTACTAAATTGTGTTAGCACTTACAAAAAAATGGTGGTCCCTATACCTCAGACGACAACAAGCTTTGCTGACCCTTGATATCAAAATGTATCTTATCCTTCACATCACCCAGTAATTCTTTTAACAAACACCTATTAACTATGGACCAAAACAATTCATATACATTTGTATATTATAAAACTTGGATACTTAATATTCACCCTCTTGTATTGATTCCTAACCCCCTCAATCTTGATCTACCTCTCTCCACTCAACTAACAGAAGCCATATAAGAATGCCTGAGCCAGTGTAAGTTTCTAAGTTCTACTGTGCTGTAAACATAATACTCCCACAACATCCATGTTTTTATTGTAATCTTTCCGCTCTATGCTGAAGCCTCTCAGTTATATCTATCTACCTCTGAATTTTCCGTATTTGCAGTGGCATCGTAAAATGTATCTTCATTGGTTACCATGACAACCTGCTTGTCTTGCTGAGCATCTTCTCATCTGTGTCTGTCTCTGCTTTTTTCTATCTCTTTTTTCCAAATCTTTCTCATGCTCGATCATTCGTCTGTTTACACACACTCACACCAATGTTAGACTGGATAACCCTGTTTTTACCATAGAGTAAGTGTAATCTTGGGTGATTTCAAGTCGGTAGTTTCCATTGTGGGAATTATAGATACAAGTGTAAATGTCCAATCTACGTTACTCCCTGTATGGAGAATTGTGATCGTTACTTGTACTGGTAGAAGTGGTAGAGTAGTTTAACCTGGTAAATTAATAGCTAAATATACTATCCTATGATTGCATGTGTTGGAATAGTTCATTATGGGTAGGGGTGACAATTATAGATTACTGTATATTCTAGTCTCCGTTTGAGGAAAATTATTGAAGGCATATTTCAGTACTAGTTGAATAAGTTGTCTGTTGTTTAGGATTATGACAATTGAAACCAAGTGTAGATGAAAAAATTATTCATGTAAATGCATGTAAGTCTCCATCACATTTTTAGAACTTTGACCAAAATTTGTTGTTGCGAATCCTTTTACACTGTCGATTCCAAAGAAAAGAAAACCTACGGAGGAAATTTTGGGTTTTTTATTTTCACAAACTGTTTATGCATTTACTACTAACACTATATGTACATTTCATTTACAACGAAATCATTTTTTCCATAGTCAATGATTTCTTTCAAAATGCATTAAGCTACATTCTACCTGTTTTCTCCATATTCTATATAAAAATTATTCCTTTAAAAAATTATTTTCATTATAAAATATTTATACAGGTAATGCCTTTGTAAGCATGCACATGTAAGAATTATTTAACTTTTATAACCCATATGTGATATTTTATGTAACATCTGTACTGTTATTTTATTGGAAGAGATTTCATCATATATATTAATAATGAAACAATTTTAATTTATGTTTTTCAGCCCAAATCCTGTGTTTCTTGATGACCAAGCAATACAAGTGTAAGTTTTGTCTTATACAAATAGTGAATGCAGTGGATTGTCTCTAGATTTGAGAATTGTTTTGAGATTTTTAATTTTTTTTGGTTTTTGTAGATTCAAAATATTATCATGCGTGGTTGTGTGATATACCTATTGCCTCTCGTAGTGTCCCTATGTAGGAATAGCGCTTTTCTCATTTTGTTCAAACTCATAACAGATTGTTAGAATATACAGCTACAATAGTGAAATCACTCCCAAAATTCCAACACTCAGTCTTGACAATCAAATCTTTCTCTTTTCCAAGCATATTATGGCTTCATGGAAAGCCGATTGCAAAAACAAGCTTTACCCTTTTATATCAACAAAAAAGTTTACGATAAAAGTCATAGTAAAATAAAGTAATACGGTATCCTACAAAAGTTCCCATGCATGGCTTGAATGGCAAAGCTGCTGGCAATGTTTACTTCATAAAAGACAAAATCCCGCAGTGATTTACACTTGATTTCCAATAATACAGGACTTAAAAATTAACTTTTAAATTTATGAATGTATTTGAGTATTCCATTCTCAAGACGTAAAAAGTATGATCTTGTCTTTAAAACATTTCACATTTGACAAACAGTGGTCCAGATTGATGATGGCTTCTGAAAATGTCTGGATTAAAAATTGTCTTTCGATGCAATAATCGGTAGGGATTTTTTGTCCCTGGGCTAGCAAAGGAAGCAACCTTGTAGTACATGTGTACATACACATATTAATTTTCCTGCAGCGCCCGATATATAACATGTTTTTAATTTCTGCAGTTCAAGAAATCCAAATGCTTACCTCTTTGTTTTTCTTTGCTTTTTCTCCATCTGTTGTGTGCATTTTCTGCTGTTGGACGCTATTGGTCCACTTTTGCCAACATATCTGCATGCCACATAGAGATGACATTTATCCAAAGTAAGTTGATAGTTAGTTTTCAAGTGCCAATACTCCCGTCTCGAATTCTCAAAGTTCTGTCTCAAACTGTCTCATGCATTTAACCCTTTCACCACAATGGTTTGGCCCAAAGCCATTGTTATCATTGCTGATTCTGGATCTGTTTATAGGAAATGGGTGAATTTTTGATAAATCTCATTTTCATGATTTGTCAGAAAATTCATGTGATAACTGCACTTTGCAATTATAGTTACCTTTCTCTAGAATGATCAAGCAAAGCTACGTGACTTTATCTCCTGGTCACCCCCCCCCAGATAATGGTATAACCTTCTTGCTTTCGATATCATAGTTGAACCTTTGTACTAGGCGATGTGGAACTTGTCATTTCATTTCATTCTGAGCTGCTGTCATTTTATCCTCCTCAGAATTTTGATTAGTCAAAAGTTTCACTTTTGCCAAGTATTATATTTGACATTTTTCATGTAAACTTCTCTGTATCCGTCTGGAGACATAGGGGTGGGAGCATCATTTAATAATATTGCATATTTATGAATAGTATGTACAGACTTGTGGTTTTAAAATAAACTGTACATATCTTTTTTCTTCTCTTGTATTACTTGTAACTTTTGTTTTTGGCGAAAGGATATCCAAAAAAATGTTGATAAAGTCTTGTAAATCTTTAAACAATTATGAATTTGTTTTGTTTTTTTTAGTGGTGAACCTCACTTCTTGAAGGCGTACGAGGCACAGGTATGCAATGCTATGATTTTTTCAATATATTACTTGTTAGAAGTTTACCTCTAATATTTCCCTATTTCAGTCAACAAAAAGGACAAAAAAATATAGTCAAATACTTTCTGGACATGACTGTGTTTCTCAAGATTAATTTGTGCACATTTGTCTCAGAGAAACAATTATGATTCTTTTTCATTTTTATGGAGCAGAAACATGTATCCATGATGGTATACTTTAATTGGTTCCTGTCACAAAGCTCGCCATAATCTGTAGTCCTATTTTAGCCAAACATTATGAAGTATGCCCTCTAGTGTCCAGTAGGCAACAATTTAATTTCAAAGGTTGGCTATCCACAATCACTCCTGCAGCGTTTAATGGCAAAGTCTTAACAAGTTTTTAAACCAGGACAGCAACTGTAACAACTGTTTGTCAGGCTGTGAGAGACATTTATGTAAATGTAGAATGGCAATCATTTGTAAAGATATGAATGTAATTGCATTTTATTTTTTAGGAGTTTACGATGGATTTCTTTGCGGATGCCTCAGAAGTCGGTGAGGGAGAGGACTTCACTATTCAAGTAGACCCTGAAAATTCAATGGTATTGCCGTACAGAGAGTGAGCACTTCATTCTGTATTGGTTTTTTTGTTTGTTTGTTTGTTACTTATTAATTCAGAAGATGTTCTATTGGGAGAACAGTTGTTGGCAGTGATTTTGACATTCAATACACCATTTTTTCAGCAGAATTACTTTATTCTGAATGCAGAGACAGAATAGATGCAATGAATTGAAATCAAAATTTTTATTTCAGTACATTTGTATCACCAAGAAAAATAAATCTTACGTGTGCGCAACTTTTGAAAAATACTGAAAAAGAGATTTATGATTGATTTTTCAAAAAATGTTCGGTACATATTAAAAAGAGTGCGTGTACAAACAGTAGAATTGCTGTAAAAAGGACAGAGTTTTAAATTTCAGGCATTTATGTGAAATATACTGTACTATATAACTGTACACGTGTCTGTGCAGAATCTGGAAATTTCATTACGGACTGCCAGTATAAGGAACTCCTGTATTTTTTGCAGTTGGTTAGAACTCTCAACCTACAGTACATATCAACCTAGCAAAGAAATTTATTGATTGAACCTGAAATTATGTCCCTACAAATACCATTATATGAAGATGGCTTAATAAGTAACTTTATTTCGTGCATCTTTCAGTAAATTCAGTATATCTTCATAGTAAAGCATACAAACTGTCAATTTGAGTGTTGAAATTTTAACCAAAGAATTGCCAGTTAAATCCTGGAATAAATCTCGGATAAGAAATGCATAAAAAATATGGGAAAACACAGGGGAAATATATACAATAATTTCAAAAATGATCGTACAATATTTTTTTCCTTCACACAGGCATAGACTTGAGTCAATTACCGAACAGAGTGAGCCCAGCCATGCTAGTTCTGACCGACTAGCCAGCATAAGTGGTGGTATAGTCAACCCAGCAATGGAAGATTCTGACGACAGCGATGATGACATTAAAAAGCCACCATTAGAAGAACATGATGATGCCATAGAGCAGCCGCATGTTAAATCAGATGAAGCAGCATCTCCGTCCAGAGATACTACAGCGCTGGAAGTCGTCACATCTCAACAGAATGGAAAGGTAGGAATTCAGTGTACAGCTTTTGTCTGTGAAACATAAACTCATATTTAGGATCAAAAGGTCATAAAAGGGACAAGGTTGCTCTCATTGGCATTTTTTGTGTGGGTCGACAAAAAATTTCATATCTGGTTAAAAATTTGCTGTGAACTGAAATAATGTTGATGCATCCATGGAACTTTTTTGTACTGTACAACAAAGGTGGATATTTTGTAGACCGCTATTTCAGCATGTATGAAGCCATCATTCAGTATTACTGTCTCCTGAGAACTCACAAAAATTATACTGCCAATACATGTATGCTCACAGAGTGCAACTTTGCCCTTTTAAGATACAGTGCACTTTCTATTCTAGTCTATACTCTCACTTCACGGGCAGTCAGCTCTATGCCTTATCTATGATAATTTAGATATTTTATGCTGTAAATCCATCACAACAATATGCTTTCTCTGTACTCTGTTGAATGTGTACCACAATTGTGAGAATTAGAAATTCAGTGAATTGGAAAATGATAATATTTATTAGGAGCAAATCCTCTTCATTCAGATTCATAGTGCTAGTTTCAGTCAGACACTTTTATCTTCTCTATCACTGTCATAGTTGTCATCATCACTGCATCATTTGAAATCTCTCCTTGAGATGTTGTCATGACAACTGTCTTCACACTTGCATGGTTCCAAGGAAAGGACAGTGTTTTTTATGATTGCACAATAAAGCTGCTGGTTTTACGAACCGTGCACTTCAATGTTTTGTATGCATGTTTTCCTGACAACACTTTCACAGAACACGGAATCTCTCTCTTTTCTTGCTTGCTACACACAGTGTGTCACATAGGATGCTGTCGTCTGCATGTAGGTGCCTATTGTATGGGCTAGTTCCTCTGCAACACGTGTGTTTGTGTTGTGCAGTGGCGTAGTCAGAGCAGGTTTGTGGCTTGATCCTTTGTGTACCCAGTAATGACCCATCCTAGGTGTTATATTAAAAAAGCTAATAAAAATCTGAACACGATTTATAATCTTTTATACTGTAATGCAATAAATACAATCTTAAGAGTGCTTATAACATGTTTGCTAACAACACAGCACAATCATTTTAACCACTTTAAATTTCTGTAAATATACCTAAATAATTATCGTCAACTTGGGCCACCACATTTCATCCTATCTTACAGTTTTTCACAATCAAGTTGAACAATTTAGAGGCACAGATAGTTGCTTAAGTTCAGATAAGACCTCATTCAATCATAGTGACAAATGTAGATAGATAGTAAACAGAGACACATCCAAATGTTATTCTCTGATTTGATTTAATGTTATAAGTAGTTCTAAAAATTTGTACCTCTCATCAGTGGAATTCTTGTTTTATGGTAATCTAAATTGTGCATCGTAAAACATCAGGTTTGGTGGATCTTTTTTGCCGCAAATTTTCACGTTAATCAGATTTGTGAAAAAAAGTTTGATACAAAGAATCAATGTAAGGATGAAATAATTTGCAAAGTTTGAATTTTGAAACTATAAAATGACAAGAATTGATTAGAAGGCCAATAAAAATGGAGAAAATTAGAACCTTCGTAAATCTCTAAATATTTCATTGGCTGTATTTTTTTCTTCACATTTTCTTTGCTTTCGTCTCTTTCATGTCATACTTTCTTCTTTTTTTTCTCTTTTTCTTTTGCAAAATTTATTTTGTATTTTCAGATGACGCCAAACCATAATATTCCAATCGTGGTTAGTAATGATATTCAACAGAGAAACAGTCCGCTTCGAAGTAGTCTTAGGCGCAATTCAACCTCTGCTTCGCTCACTTCAAAGAGTGTTCACTTTGATCCTACTCGGGACGTTGGCATTGTATCAACCGACAAAACTAACACTATCAAGAATATGCGCAAAAAGGGTATCTGCACAGATTCCATAGCTGTGATGTCATCAGTATTTGGTGTGATGTCATCAGTATCTGTGTGCTTGGCTTATTTGTAGGGGCACCAAATTATCTTTAGCTGGTCATTTTTTGCACTTCACGGTGGGCAGACCATGCAGAAACAGAACTGTTTAGTTTCAAGTTACAAAAATGTGGGCGGGAAAGATTGAAAACGTTTATGTATTATTTGTCTATAAATTTTTCCTAAAACCATGTTCACTTAACTCAATTATTAAAGGATGTTGATATTAGTGTTGTGGATGTTATGTGTTAACTGCACCCATGTTTTTTAACCAATTAGTTTGCAATTTTTCTCCTTTTTTGTGTTTTTTTTACTGCAATGTCAGTCTTTTTTTCTTCAAATTAATAGAGGTAAATACATGTCCTTGAAACAAGGATGTTTCAAGTATTGTTGGTCAGCAAGATACTTTGCATATACATACGCCCACATACATGCATCCCTCTATTGTGATTACAAATGGGAGCACTTGATCATAGACACTATTTTTATGACACATTTCATAGTTGGATTACATATATAATGTGAACAATTGGGAATTTACCGTCAACTCAAGTCTTACAGAAAAAAATTCAAGAAAGTTCCCTGTAGTAACTATGGGCGTGCTAAAATTTACATTAAAAAAAATTCATTTCCATGAATATTTTGCAATTCTGTTCATTTGGTAGATTTATGAGTTACACAATGAGTATAGTTGTTTTTCTGAGTTCCTGTTCACCATCGTGCAAACAAATTTTTTGCATGCCCATACAGAAATTCCTGTTGTGTTCTTTGTCTTAATTTGCATGGTGTATTTTGTAATGCCCATAATTATTCAGTGATATTTCAAAATTCTGTCAAAATCTAAATTTAATTGTGCATTAACCAGGAATAAAAATTGAACCATAAAATTTACACCCGAATGCATTAGGTTGTTGTACAGAATAATGCACAGTAATATGCTAATTTCACAAATTAAAATTTGATATTTGAATGTATTGAAGCGTAACTGCCATAAACACTCTCACCTTTTGTTTTTCCTGTTTTTTGTGATTTTCAGGTAATTACACCAAACGGTAGAGTACACGTGAATCCCGCCGATATGCATCTGAGAGAACCGGACCCCTCGTTAGTTTCTAGCAATCATACAAACCATAAACCTAAAGGAAATATACGATCATTTGAACAGCGTGAACAGGAACTCCCGCCTGATGAATTACAGAAAATCGGTGGAAAACAGTACATTTTGAATCCGTCATGGAATAAAGGGCACACGTTATCTGCACAGGGGGTGACGATACTTGATGAAACAGAGCAGGACGATTTACGAGAGGCTATTATGTTGAAAAACAGCGGACTTGGTCTGTGGATGTTGGAAGATGTTCAATCGACTGCACTTTAGTTTCATGTTTGAAAGTCTCACATTATCATCCCTGCCCTGCGACGGAGTCGAAGAATCATCGGCAGATTTCCTGTTGACTGGCAGTTTAGTCCTGTAACCCCTGTTTTACAATACAGTGGTCTTGCAGTGCCCCTGAAAAACAGTGGGATTGTACCATTAGCAAGCAGTGAAGGGGTTAATTCAAAACTGCTCCAACTGATACAAAGAATCAAAATGTACGGCTGACTTCATTCTGTGTTGGCTGACCCTTGTGTAATATCTAGAAATGCAATTTACATAGCAATACACATCAAGACAGTGAAAGCTGACTGGATCCCTGTTTCAAGTTTTGTATCCGAATGAAAGAATCTACAACTCTACATCTATTTCAGCAGCAGTTTGTAGCTTTGGAAAAAAATGGAAAGTTAATTTTGACAGTGAAACAAAGGCGCTGGGCCCATCTTCATTATGGTATTAATCAGTGCTTGTCTAAGGGTGCTTTTCATTATAGATGAATGCAGACATACTCCCTAGGATGATGATTGGTCGGACACTAGCCTAGAAGTGGCCCAGTATTCATCATTCTTACAAATGTAATGCTGAAACAAATCTGGCAAATCTCTCTGAGGCATTCCTTATGAACTTTTTATCATGAATTTCATATACTTAATAATTCTATTGTTTGCCTTGTTTATCAAGGTTTAATTGGAAGAATTCATTTATTGTAGCACACACTGAAAATTTCTCAGATTAATAGGATTTGTACCAAAGCTTTAGATACATCAGCTGACCTTGAAAAAACATATTCAGCAAATCTCATTCAGACTGAGTGTCCAGTTATAAGACTTGCCATTTTTGTCATCAAACTTGTTGTCGATGAGTCGCTTTGTTTGTCATGAGCCAAGTTCATATTTTTTTTAAGAAAGTCTTTTAAATGATGTGCCCATCAGAATAGTTATGAAAACTTCATGGCTGTTTCTTATGCAAAGTATTTGACATCAATCTTTGCGGTTACTACCCTGTTTGTAAATTGTTGGTTGGCTTCTGCTAAAATGGTCCATGGAATATCTGCTTGTGTTTTCCAGAGTATTTTCAGTCATTTGAAAAAAAATCCTCATTTCGTGTTGTTGGAAAGTCAATGTCATGCGAAACATGGTGCAAAAGTCAATATGCTATGCGAAATTTTTGATTTAAAGAGATCTGTGAAAGGTGGAAACTGAAAGATTTCGTTCGTCCAACATAAATGAAGCTAAACACAGGTTTGAATTGACAAGTTATTCTCCAACTAAAAATATGGCCAAAGCTTGAAGTGGGACATCAGTCTTATATAAATAATGTTTTTGGTTTCAATCAAAAAAAAAGGACCAGTATGTTAGATATGAAATTATAAGATGCAAACATGAATCAGTCAATGTTGATAGGTCTTGAGGTAATATGAGAAGCAGAATGTGAGGTTTGTTGTATGACAGCAATTCCATGCTTACTTTCTCGCATTGGAGGAAGAGCATGTGGGAGCGCCCTCATATGGCGTACCGTCCATTATGTTTTCAAATATGACCGACTTAAATGAATATATGTACTGACTTTGCAGGTGCTTTGAGTTTATTGTCTATCGGGAATCACTTTTCTGCAAAAAATCACCATATTTTGATGAAAGTGTGTGCGTTTGTGTGAGTGCTTGCTTGATATAAGGAGTCGGTGTTTGTGTTCCTGTAAATTTTTTGAACCTGGAGATTCTAAAAGATGTAGAAGAGATGATTTGATGCTTTCCTGTACACTGAACTGCAACACTGACAAGAGTGTTGATAGAGCTTTGAGTTTTAACCCTTGCATTGAACGATCAGCATTACAGTGGCAAATTTCAAAACCGGCAAAAACATGACTTCATCCAAAAATTCTGCTCACTAAATCCTCCATGAATATTTTGTAAAGCCATGTAGTGTAGTGCTATGATTTGTTAAACCCCGCGGACGAAGTCCGGCGGGGACTTATAGATTGGGTCCCGTCTGTGCGTCCGTCCGTCCGTCCGTCCGTCATCAACAGTTTCTCAGACACTGCTGAACCAATTTCGTTCAAACTTGGCACAAAGGCATAGCACTATGACCTACAGATGCACGTCGATTTATTTTGTGATACGATCGAATTTGGCCGCGAGGCGGCCATTTTGTTGCGATTTTTCATGTCTTTGGACCACAACTCAGACATCCTTGAGCAGATTATGTTCAAACTTGGCACAAAGGCATAACACTATGGATGTCAAATAATTTGCGATATAATCCAATATGGGCGCGAGGCGGCCATTTTGTTGCGATTTTCCTTGTCTTTGGACCATAACTCAGACATCCTTGAACAGATTCTGTTCAAACTTGGCACAAAGGCATAACACTATGGCCTACATGTGCATGTTCAAATAAGTTGCGATACGATCCAATATGGCCGCGAGGCGGCCATTTTGTTTGCGATTTTTCGTGTCTTTGAACCATAACTCAAACATCCTCAAACTGATTCTGTTCAAACTTGGCACAAAGGCATAACACTATGGCCTACACATGCATGTCAAATTATATTGCGATACGATCCAATATGGGCGTGAGGTGGCCATTTTGTTGCGATTTTTCATGTCTATGGACCATAACTCAGACATTCTTGAACCAATTCTGTTCAAATTTGGCACAAAAGCAAAATAGTATGCCCTTCATATGAACACCAATTTATTTTGTGAAATGATCCAATATGGCTGACAGGTGGCCATTTTGTTTGCGATTTTTTCATGTCTTTGAACCGTAACTCAAACATCCTTGAACCGATTTTGTTCAAACTTGGCACAAAGGCAAAGCACGTACTATGGCATGCATATGCATGTATCAATTAACCTTGCGATAGGATCCAATATGGCTGCAGAACTGCCATTTTGTTGGAATTTTGCATGTCTTTGAAGCATAATTCAAAGGTCATTACACCCATTTGTCCAAACTTGGCACAAAGATCAAGCACTAAGGCATACATGTCAATTTACTTCGTGACATGTTCCAATATGGCTGCCAGATTGTAAATTTTTTTCCAATATCTCTGCCCGATGGTCATTTTTGGATTTTTCATGTCTTTGAGGCTTAATCATATGCAAATATCCTTAACCAATGTTGTTGAGACTTGGTACAAAGATAAAGTACCATGGCATACATATGCATGTCTACTAATTTTGTGCTATGATCCATATGGTCAAGAGACAGCCATTTGATTTCAATTTTGGTGTGATTTTTTTATGTCTTTGAAACATAAACATAGGTCACTGTCCCTCGATGGACTGATTTTGTTCAAACGTGATACGAAGATAAAATACTATGGCTGCATTCTTGTGCACATTAAATTGTTTCATTATATGATCCGAAATGGCAGATGGCTGATTACAACAACATACCCAATCCCATAGCATTTCGAAAATTCCACCAAACCATGTGTATAGTATGTGCCGTCATGACACTAGAGGCAGTGAGGGCATCGTTATGTGTGATGTAATCAAAAGTTCCTTCAGTGGTCATTACCGGCAGAGATGAGTCATTTATTGAACGTTCCTCAGATTACTTCATTATGCAAGTCACAGGCCTGATGCACCCGTTGCATCATGTCATTCCACAGCGACCTAGACCACAGCTACCTAGACACCAAAGATTATGACAAAATGGACAAGCGGGGACTGTGTCATCAACGATGACTTGTTTAAAACCGGAACGTCTGTGGTGTTAGAATAGTAATGGTTTATAGTTCAGGCTTGAAGACTGATAAGAGTCATGACTGAACTGAAATCTCAGCTTTTTTGAGAAATAAATATTTGCATTCAGTAAACTTTTTACACACCATAGAACAAAGAATGCTATGTAAATCTTTTGATGACTTTGTCAATATTTTGCAAGAAAAACCAAAATCTAAAATAATCGCTTTTTATTTAAAAAGTACTAGAAATCGTAGTTTACATTTTTTTAATTGGCTCTTAAACTTCCCTGACATTTACACATTCTGTAGCAACAATTCTTTTCAGAATTAGTCAAGTTGCTAGCTTTTTTCTATGTTCTAATAGTTTCAGATTCATTCGTAGGCAAGTTGTGTGTATAACAGCTTTTTTCATCCCCCTTCACTAATTACCAATTGATCATATGGGATGTTTTCATGTTGTAAAAACTAGTACAACTCAAAACAAGAATAATATTTTTATCCAAGAGCTGTACATGTATATGAGATATGGTCCTGTAATATATTTATGAAGTGATTTTTTTTTATTTCTGGAAAGTTTTAAAAATATTTATTCATAAAGACAAATTTTATAGAGAGGAATTCTATCACAGTGTCTGTATTACAACTCATTATGCAAAATAACAAAGACACAGTGCCTTCATTGTCGTAGATATCTCATAAAGCTTTATTGCTCAATATTACATCACTCAAGTCTTGTTTATGAAATGCGCATCATTACCATATTTGTAACAGTAAATATATGCAGTCTATCTCCAGCAAAATGAAATGGATATTTAAATATACCACACCATATATGGCAATACCCATGAAGTGGCTTGATCTGCTACCATATATGGCAAAAAATGAATATTCATAAATTGTTAGTTTTAGCTACATTGTAGCAATATATTATTGTTGCAGTTTCCAACTCTATTTTTGATTGGTTTGGTGACCTGTTCTCTGCAGATTGGAGATGCTGACCCATCGCCTTTTTTGTGACATCATATCAATGTACATATCTGAATTATTGGGTATAGAGATAAAGTGCATCAATTTTTAGGCAGTGTTCCTAAACCTTTTTGAAATGTTTTAACTGAACAACACGCAACGTCAAGGGGTCCCTAAATGCTTGTTTCTGTATCCTACCAGATCAACATGTATAAAAAAGCAATTTAAGGTAGTATGCGCCTCAAATTGAAAGACATAAATTTTGCTTAAACTTGCCATGGGGCATTTTTAAACAATGCCATTTCAAACTCAAGAATAACAATTAAGGGGTCTGGGTCACTTTGCAAAATTTTATACTCTAGAAACAAATTACCCAATACTTGCTGATACATGAAATTCAAAATGGCCACTTTCACCATGTTAACTCTATGGGGTAAATTTGATTTTCTCAAAAGCCAAGGAAACTTTATTTTCTCCACGAGCACTTTAAAATGAGCCCCAACAAGTTGTAGACCACAAAGGTATTGTAAAAGTTTGAAAGTCCAAATATCTCTCCCAGAGGCGTATTCTACCTTTATAGGCTTACATGCCTGAAAGCTTGTCTGGCATGTTCTCCTATTTCAACGTTTTCAAGTCTATATACCAAAGCGATTTTTTATTGTGTACGATATTTGACCCAATTTTTACTAAGTAACAAATGCATCTTTCCTTGCCACACTTGAGTAGGACCCCTTGAGTTTTCTCGTCTCTCCGATATTATTTGTTGCAATACCATGACCCCCATCCACCCCACCACAACAAATTTCTATGACAAATAGATGATATAAAAGCAAAACATGGCTGTATACAGCATCAATTAAACCGATTTTTGGCCTAAAAAAGTTGAACAATTCTTAAATGAAACTAATAGTTGCCAAACATAAAAAGTAATAACGAGATTACAACCAAGTGTATATCTGTATGGTGACAAGGTCAATTTAGATCAACAGTCAAGCTGTCTGGGTCAGATTGGGTCAAAGATCAAGCTTGATGGGCATAAAAAGCAATTATTACCGTATTGCCAAAGATTTGAAGAGAGGGTTATGTTAAAAAAATTACATTGATGAAAAGAAACTTTAATGTGTTGCAAATAATGATTTTATTGAACACTGCCGAATGCTGGTAGGTATGTTATGTGTTAAACTTCTGTAGAATTTTCTGTTCGCTTGTGCATTTACTTGTGCTTGAAAAGACAGTTCAATAAATCTGCTAAATTTAAATTTGACATATGTCTGTTGCAGTTCCTTGCAGGATGTGAGAATTGTGTGCGAGAGAGCAACTTGAAATGTAAAAAAAATTGAATGTACATTTTCACAATTTATAGCAGACTCCCGTATGGAAACTGATTATCTGATTGCTTCAAACAATTGTGGTACCGTTGGAAAACTACTCTCTGGTTGTTTTATAAGAAAAATTTGGTTTGCAATGATGTTCTCAAACATGTTCATTGAAATTTAAACTTCCAGTGTAAATTCTTTGGAATACTGAAGTCATTGGATGTCATTGGTATGTAATAGTACATGTAGGCTTCCGGCTTGAGCCTGGCATTGTTGAAATTGACCAGTGTCATACCAAATGTAGATAACGTGCTAAATACATACACTGGAACGCATTGTTGAAATTGACCAGTGTCATACCAAATGTAGATAACGTGCTAAATACACTGGAACATATTTGACACATTTTAGTGATGTATCAATTTTCATTCGTATAACCCCCTTATCACTCGAAGTATAACCTCATACAAAATAGTCCCTCTCTCTCTCTCTCTCTCTCTCTCTCTCTCTATATGTATGTACTTGTCTATATGAATATTGTTTACAGTTGTGTTTAGGATAATATTTCATTTTTTCTAGCCCTCCAAAAACCAACTAAATGGTGTGACTTTGATCTTTGAAGAGTCAGAACCATACAGAGGCAGTGTACACATTTCAATGATTTACAGTGTTTATTGACAGTCCAAGTTCAAAACAACAATTAAATTCATGATCCAAAATGTTTATATTGTAAAAAAAACGTATCTAAGAAATAACAACTAGCTATTGACATTTTTTAACATCTACAGAACCACATATACCTACAGGGGCTCACAAAGTCATCAATCTGCCGGTTTGTTTTGTAACTTTACAAAATGTTCTAATTATCTTTTACCACGGTAACGAGATATTTCAGAGGGATGCTGTTACAATATTGAACATATTGATCATTCTCAATGCGGTTACAGCTCATGTCTTTGAGGATGCATTTACTTGGAAACCCAAACGCCAACACTAAATGACCTAGCCCCTACGGAATTCTCTGAAATGTTCCAAGTGATATGATGTTTCATCAGTCGAATAAACATCTTAAGTGGAGTTGCATCTTTGTTACAGCTTTTGTTCATTTTCTTTTGATGCAAACTGTCAGCATTTCACGGTGATATCGTGGGCAGAGTGAACAAAATTGGGAAGAAACTGGTTTCATTGTGTGATCCTCCACATCCAACGTTTTAACAAACATTTTTTGATTTTGAGCAGACATGCTCCAAAAATGCATTATGCTTTGGAGTCCACAAGCTGAAAGGCACACATCTCTACGTTGATGCAATCGCATAAGCTGAGTTAGTTTTACAATACTTACATTCTAACATTTCTCAGTTTATAGTACACATTACCTTACAGGTGATTGATTTGAAAGCATGGTAAGAAGAGTTTTCTTTGTACAGGAGTGTCAACCTACAAAATACAGATTTCTGCAGAAGTAAGACTACACACACACATACGTCAAAGCACGACACCAAAGTTAGGCAATGCATAAGACTGATCCCTTTGAAGAAAGATCCAACCTAAGCAACATTGACGGCAGGTGAATTAACAAACTAGAAATCAGGGGCTATCTGTTGACTGTTTGATGATCCTAACTTTAACTACAGAACACGATCTCTAAAAGATAGTATGGAGATATTGAAATATGATGAAAGAAATTGTAAGTTATTCTATTACCGAAATAAGATACTTTATTTTAGTTTCTTTTTTGCTGATATAAATCTACACTTCTGCGTGTCACCCTAGGTTCGCATTGAAGGTCACGAGGTCAATCGTTCTATGATTGTGCAAACAGCAGTCTATAAAAAATCCCACTCAGCATATTGAACTGTGACTCATGTACAGAAGATAAAATGACACAACTGAGAATCATCATGTGGAAAGTGGTGATGATGAGAAATCTGAATATATTTATTTTGAGGATACTTGCAAGCAGGAAGTTGTTACATTTGTGATTTACTGTGGAAATCGTAAATGGAAAGTTGAATAAAATGCCCTACAGTATTTCTGTCATTACAATATTTATGATGGCAGTACACTGGCCTTTTTTGATGAGAATATTTACATAACACTCCTATGACATCATTCAGATATTTGACCTGACAGCATATTTTGACAAACTTTGCTATTATCAGTGATAAGCCTGTAATGATGGTGTAAAATATTAAAAACTTCACAACATTTTAGCTCTATGTTTTTACACCAAAGTGAACAAAAAGTCGGAGGGTAACAGTTATTTGTGCAGCTCATGTGGGAGAGAGAATCAAGACAGCTTTAACCTTTTCAACCCCCTATTTCAGTGTAAAGGTCCATCTTTGCCATGAAAAACAATGGAATTGGGTCAAACCATTGTGATGAAAGGTTAAACTACTGTTCTATGCATGATGACCCTATATTTTACAAACTGTATAGCGATATAAATTTTGAGTGTGTTTCCTCTGAGAATCTGAACAAAATTTGTATGCATCAACAGTTGACATGTCAGTGTTTTCTGATTGAATAAAATATTGATTGAGAAAATACATAGAAAATTCATAAAATTCATAAACAGTCATCCAACTTTGTGTATGTTTATGAACACTATTGTAAAATGTTATCACGATTAATCACTGGTTTACATGCAAGGAGAGTTATATATCAGATTTATCACATATACAAAGTGATGTACATTATTCTAATTCACTTGGCATTTGACACCTCTTTACAAAGCAAGAGAAGGAAAGTCAGGAATTGATGGTCCCTTCAATCATATGTGACCCTCTACAAAATCCCAGTGCTCAAGACTGGCAAGACAGAAGAATAGTGGGTCCATGCGACATTATGGTAGGGACTATGATTGTATTTATTCACCAGTAAGGGAGTACGTGACTTAAAAATGACAGGATTTAAACTTTTGCTCAAACTATCCTCAAGGAAACTTTCAACCTTTTTCTTTCAAAATCAAGAATATAAATTGGGGTTCACTGTTCAAAATTTGGCACCATGAAAACAAATTATCGAACATTTACTGACACATGAAATTCAAAAATGCCTTCAATCCCATGTAAACTTTATGGGGAACAAGTAAATTTTTGATTTTGACAAAACTAAGAGAGTGAAAACTCACTCACTCCACACACTTTGAAATGAGCTCCTACAAGCCGTACAGCAGAAAAGTATTGTAAAAATTTGAGTTCAAGTGTCCATCCCCCCAAGACACATCTGACCTTACAGGGGTCCCCAAACAAGTAATGGTTTCTTCCACAAAGAGAAATGGGCAAAGAGTTTTTCAGGCATTCGCTGAGAACAGGATTGCACCAATTTGTGGCTACAGGTGTGTAACAACATCACTGAAGCACTCATGCCTCCAACCATGAAGATGTCAACATTGATTCGCTGACTTCCACTCAAACACTGATATTCCGGCTTTTCAAATTCTATCTCTAGTACAGAATACCCATCTACAACCTGTACATTATACCTTTAAACACACATCTAGCTTTCTCAGAGTGATGGCAGTGTAACGTTATACCTAGAACTACATGTAATTCATCCTACACTATAGCTGGACTTCAGATGGCAGTTTCTCTCCCTTCAGCCCAGCGAGGAGATTCCTAGCAGCAAGCACTGCCATGTCTATTCTTGTCGATTCTGTTGCACTTCCAATATGAGGTAGGACCACTGTAGACAAAGAAACAAACAAGCAATTGATTGGTGAATGCAAGAAAACATGACAAACATATTATGACAAGAAAAGTTCTCAATCTCCGTTGACAGTACACTAAACTAATGGGGGGGGATTAAAGACTTAAAGGGGCAGTTTTCTGCACATTCTGAATGTCAACTTCATTTACTTGGCTTCCACTCCACATGGATGTTGAAATACTAATTATTCAGCCTGTTAACACAGACTGTGAATATGCCACATGCATACATGTACATGGGCCAGAAAGCTAGTATCTCTACGTACAGGTACTGTGCTGTGTCTATTGATAAACTGACCTTTCACACTATTCTAGTTCTAGCAGCAGATTGTCAGAGAAGTAAACTTACCACAGTTTTCTAATTCTAGCAGAGGATGATCTGTAGGGATCGGTTCTGGTGTCGTCACATCTAATCCTGCAGCTCTGATGGTTCCGGATTCTAACGCATCTAGAAGGTCGTCTTGGTTGACTAGAGGTCCCCTGAAATCAACAAGCATGCGATTTCTGAATGCTTGGTATGAAAAGAATTTGCCATCAGAACAAGACAACTGTATAGTGAGAATGGCTGGCCTTATTGGATAGTTATAAGGTAGAATGTGCCTTGGGGACAGATATTCGGAACTTTACAATATTCTTTTGGTCTACCATTTATGAGGGCTTATTTTGAAGCTTACGGAGTAAGAACATTTTCACTGGCTTACATTCTAACCAACATGTCCACAACTATTATTGTTGATCTCAAGCAATATCACGAAGAGCAAAAATATTTCTCTGGTACCTTTTGATATGAATATCTCATAGAACACAACATGCACTACAGAGATGGCTCTACGTGAGCAATGCATTGTGGGATTACATACCTGCTGGTGTTTATAAATATGGCAGAGCTTTTCATTTTACTAAACGTGTCCATGTTGAATAGTCCGTGTGTTTCTGGAGTCAGCGCACAACACACTATGACAAAGTCAGACTGATTTAACAAGACATCTAAAGAAACTGAAAAAAAAAGTAAAAAATATGTAAAAAATGATAACACCATCCAGTGAACATTTTCAAACATTGTCCTATAAACTGTATAACTTAACTGCATATTTTGAATTTATAAAATTGTAGGATATATAATATCACAGACATAACTGTGTGACCAAGATTATTTGTGATTGGTGCCTATCTAATTTATGCAGAGCAAGTGTGTTTTTGCAACATCCAATCAGAAGTCATAAACATGTCTATTTACCATATTCAGCAGGAAGTACACCTGCATCAGACCGAGGATTCCTATTGGTGTATAGAAACTTCTTCACACCAAAGGGTTTGAGTCTTTGGGCAACGGCCATTCCTATTCGTCCCAATCCCACAATTCCTACCGTGCTGTTGCTAAGACCAACGCCGCACATCCATAGAGGGCTCCATGTTCCCCATCCACCACTGTAATAGAATGGCAGAGAAGACACAATGTCAGTAGTGGTAATGAGCATATTGAAACTGCTCACACCAACATCATCAAAGTGACGATAGAGGTATGAAACATGTGGAAAAGTCATCTTTGAGAACTCACTGGAGGAAACATTCACATAGGTATTTGTGTAGCGTGAACACTGAAATTGGAGAAGCAGGAATACTACCAATCCAGTAACACCTAAATGCACTGTCCTCGATTTCTTTTTGCATAGGTCAAAAGTTGTCACAAAGTATGATGTTGTATAGAATTTGCCTGTCAAAGGGGTTGATCTTGAGTTCAAGAAACTCTCTCAAGCCTGAGAGACGTAGATACTGATTAAATACGATCAGGATATTATTTCATTACAAATGATTTCATGAGATTAAGTTTCCATGAGTATTTTACACATCTAGTAGAGGTCATAGGTCACTTATTGCTGGAAGGTCAAGGACCACAAATGCAAATCCCCACCAGTATGTACACCAGCTGCCATAATCAAAAACTGCTTCATATAATTTTCCACTAGAGCACTAATTAAGCAAGAACTAATTAACTGTGCAACTTTTAAAACTTTCGTAATGTCTTACCATCGTAAATAATTTATGAGATTAACTACCACTTCCTGACATTCCATAAAACTGACACTAGGCAGGTGTTTAACTGGTACTGCTATTAAAACTAGAGATATGAATGTTGCCATGATGATGACCTACTTTCTGACTTGGTCAGCAGCTTCCATGAGTCTCCTTGACACAGATAGAAGGAGAGCTACGGTCAACTCTGCCGTCGCATCCGTCAGAACATCTGGTGTGTAGCCAAGGGGAATATTTCTGGATTGAAAGAACATTAAGATTTGATTTAAATTTACTCAAAGGGGTTTATTAAACATAATAATATGTGTTTGTGAAGGACAGTGTAACCCCTTTCTCCTAACTTCACTGCTTAGTGATCCAACTTTGCCATTAAAAACAACTCTAAAAGGAAAATAAAATTTTCAGTTTTGGAAAAACTAAGACAGTGAAATTGATCTTACTTCATGCCATTTAAAATGAGCCCTACAAATGGTAGATCAGACAAAAATTGTAAAAATTTAGAGAATCTAAATATCTGTACCCAACGTGCATTCTACCCTAATCTGTTAACCATCCAATTTCCTGTAAAGAGGTCTACAATCACCATTGATAACGATAGGTTTTGGCATGGATGTACAAAAATATAGTTGTACAGCTATGGTTTTGGCCAAACCATGGTGGTGATAGGGTTAGACAGGGTAATTGGTAATTGACAAAATAAATGCTGGCCATTACTCAAGTTTAACAATCTACAAACAGGAGGGTGAAGTGTAACATTTCTAAAACTTGAACATCAGCTTCATAGAATACACCGATGTATTTGATGAACTAGCATGAGGTCATTTAGTGGGACTTGTATTGCAATTTTCAGGCACAGACACAAATTGTGATTCATTGCAAAACTACATGTGACTGTACCCTTGCATATGGTGCATTTTGACAAAGGAATAAAAATTATCAATCTACAGTCATGATCTCCCTGTCAGATGGACAAAGTGAAAAGTGTTCTCAACAGAGACTTGGTAACACTTAACATACCCACCGCGATTCCTTGTAAACAAGACCACATTCACCATAGACAACAATGGATTTGGGCAAAACAATGACGGTAGATGGGGTAAGTACTGTAATGGTCTATGAAAGAAATGAGAACACTAACCTCTTTTTCACTTCATCCAGGCTGATATGATCATAGCCTACTGACATGGTGCTGAGAACTTTTAAACTTGGTCCTAAAGATACACCAAAGTGAATGAGTTAAAATTAAGGCAATAATTACCTAAAAGCAGAAAGTTTTCAACTTTTGCTGAAACTTTACTTCACAATACTCAGCCAATCTCTTTCACGATCAATGATAAAAATCAGGGGTCAACCATGCAAATTTTGATGGTAGATAAACAAATTACCTACAATTTACTTATGTTTGAAATTCAAAATTGCCACCATACCCTGTCTTAATACATCTATTGTAAAAAGTAACTGTTCAAATTCCTTAAAACAAAGAATATGGATGGTGACTTTGTGCACTATACAGGTTCCAAAATCAATCCAGAAAAGGATTGTAAAAATTTGAGTCTAAATACTATCCCCTGATACACATTATACCTTAGCAAATTGCTATAAAGAATCAAAGACTTTATAAACCTTGTAGAATGCTGCAAATTAATAATTATCTGTACAGAAAAATATCAGTGATCTACAGAACAGAAGGGAAGATTACTTGACTCACAGTCCACATAGGGATTATGCTTGAATGACAACTGCACACACACCCACATAGCTAGAAATCAAACACGCCTCACCAACACAGACGTTTTCTACTCTGTGCAGCTATGATAGCATAAATTTTTTCTCCAGATAGGAAAATTGATCAAGAGGTGACTATAGACCGGCTATGTATGTGCATGTTACTTGCATGTATTCTGGAGCTATGTAGCACTCAATGAGTATCCAGTAAAATCAAGGTTCACGGCTACACTAAAGGTTCTCAAGAAGTGGATTTTGAGAGGTGGGACTTTGGTCATTCCTCAAGTTATAGAGCCTATTAATATGTTAATTGCGATGAAAAATCATGTTCATAACAAAAAAATATTAAAATCATATGTTATTATGTAAATTGGTTGTCCTCTATTTTCCAAGCTGTTGAGAACACTGACCATGCTATGCAGCTATGGATTGCTAGTCGGTATTTTGTGTACCAATTGATCAACCTTCCTTTGCTACAAGCATCGCATTCTTACAAGCCCAGTGGTACTGGCAATGCAGTAATTTGAGTTACTGTGTGGAGATGCCCATAAGATATTGTACAAACCTGCTGCATCCAGCACGCCTGCATCAATTTTGTCTGTCAGTAAACAGTACAAGCCATGCATGCCAGGGATGTGTCGAAGAAGTTCTGCTCTCGGAACGGGACTGTCTGATTTCCATTGAGTAACATCACATCTGCAAAATAAAAAATGGGGCCCGGGGGCACCGACGTCCTTTGTACCTCGTACTGTTTATTAATTGCCATAAATGTGAAATTTGGCAAAAAGTCAAATTGTTTTGACATAAATGAAAGTTATTTGAACTGGTTGGTTACCGCTCCAGCATAAGTTCAAAGTGTGGATTCTAAGTATCAACAAGTCATCGTTGATGACACAGTCCCCACTTGTTAATGGGTACTTTGATTACAGGTCCTCAGAGAGGATAAAGTCCTCTTCATTAGGTCTGTGATAAAAATACTTTTGAATAAATTCGCTTGATACATGTCTGAGTTGTAGTTCAGGACATGAAAAAAATCGTAATAAATGGCCACACGGTGGCCGTATTGGATCGTATCAAAAAACAAATAAATGTGCATATGTATGACATAGGTCAATGTCCTTGTAGCAAATTTGATTAAAATTGGTTGAGATATGTCTGAGTTATGGCTTGTACATGAAAAAATCATAACAAAATGGCCGCACAGCAGCCATATTGGATCGTATCACAAAACAAATTAATGTACATATGTATGACATTGGTCAATCTCCTTGTACCAACTTTGAATAAATTCGCTTGATACATGTCTGAGTTATGGTTCTGGACATGAAAAATGTAATAAAATGGCCACACGGCGGCCATATTGGATCGTATCACAAAACAAATCAATGTGCATGTGCATGACACAGGTCAATGTCCTTTTACCAAGTTTGAATAAAATCAGTTGAGTTATGCCTGAGTTATGGCTCTGTACATGAAAAAATCGTAACAAAATGGCCGCACAGCGGCCATATTGGATCGTATCACAAAACAAATTGATGTGTATAGCTATGACATTGGTCAATGTCCTTGTACCAACTTTGAATAAAATCTGTTGAAACATGCCTGAGTAATGGCTCTGTACATGAAAAAATCGTAACAAAATGGCCGCACGGCGGCCATATTGGATCGTATCACAAACAAAATGATGTGTATAGCTATGACATTGGTCAATGTCCTTGTACCAACTTTGAATAAAATCTGTTGAAGCATGCCTGAGTAATGGCTCTGTACATGAAAAAATCGTAACAAAATGGCCGCACGGCGGCCATATTGGATCGTATCACAAAAAAATTGACGTGCATATCTATGACATTGGTCAATGTCCTTGTACCAAGTTTGAATAAAATCTGTTGAAGCATGCCTGAGTAATGGCTCTGTACATGAAAAATCGTAACAAAATGCCGCACGGCGGCCATATTGGATCGTATCACAAAAAAATTGACGTGCATATCTATGACATTAGTCAATGTCCTTGTACCAACTTTGAATAAAATCAGTTGAAACATGCCTGAGTTATGGCTCTGTACATGAAAAATCGTAATAAAATTGCCGCCTGGCAGGCCATATTGGATTGTATCACAAAACCAATCGACGTGCATCTGTATGACATATGAAGTATCCTTGTACCAAGTTTGAATGAAATCGCTCCAGGCATCTCTGAGATATCTGCGTGAACGGACGGACGCACGCACGCACGCACGCACGCAGCACGCACGGACGCACACACGCACGGACATGACCAAACCTATAAGTCCCCCCGGACGGTGTCCGTGGGGACTAACAACCTTGATATGAACCATTGACCAGAAAACATTTGCTTGTTACACTCACCACACTTGTACTTAGTATTTGGAGTGTACACCTATCTACAATACAATGAAAAAAGTTTGGACTCGTAGGTCAACAGTGCATCTTTAATGTATGAGACTAAATAAGCTTACCCCTCAAGTATGTATAGGCCAAAAACATTATTTAATTTTAAATTATGTAGTGCAGGGAAGGACATACAATATGGTGAAAAGCAAACTAAATATAAAAACTGAATATACAATTATATGGAAATGTTGTTTTACAGTCATGAGTATCTGGTGTGTGCCGAGAGACAAATATTAAAATTGGACAGTATCATCCTGACCACAGTTTGTCTGACTGGTTGTTTCCTTCTGATTTTCTGACACGGTGATAGGTACAAAATATTATGCTATTCACGATAGTTACACAACATAGCTTGCATTTTGTTCACAGTAGAACTGAGTTTTACATGTAAGATAACTTTCTCGTAAACTGTAAATTCTGGCTTCTGGCAGCTCAAACGTCGCAATACTACATTTTTTGATATGATATGGAGTGATTTGCACACATGCAGTGACAGTCGATATATTCATAGTATGAGAGTCTACTGTACATTAAAGCATAGTGATGTTGACAACTACATGCATGCCAGTGCACGATTTCAAAGTAGCCAGGAGGAAATTCTAATGGTCTTTTAGTAGAAATATAGGTATTAAACGACAGTGAAACAAACAACATAAGTTATCGTGACCTTGCTAAACTGCAATCTCGGATCATGTATGATCTAATGATCATGCCAAATTACCATGTCGGATTTAGCCCTGCGTACGATGCTGTGTGTTCCGCTACAGCTATTCGCCCCGCTCACCACAGCCCTGCAAAGACCCGTACGTAGGGTCGGTGACTTCAAATCCATTTTGGGACTTGACGTAAAAAGCCAAATTACTGCCGAAATTCAGCGTTCTTGGGCCCAAGTCGTATCCCTGCCCGCCTCAGCTACTCGATCGCTTCCAAAAATGCCAGTCTTTTATTCACTTTTCGTAAATAACCGTCGATGTCGGCAACTCTCTCGCTAGCCCTGCGTACGTACGCAGTGCATTCCCTGTGTGCGTTCCAACACACAGCATCGTACGCAGGGCTAGCGAGAGAGTTGCCGACATCGACGGTTATTAAGTAAAAGATGATGTCAAAATCAATGCACAACTGTCGAAATTACCCAAAATAAGCAACAGAAAACTAAAAGTTATCGCTGTGTCGAAAGGACAGTATATCAACATAAAAAGACGCTAGTTTGTTATGACATGGAGGCCGGAGGTAGAAGGACAGAGCATTCCCTCGCTCTCACCCAGCTATTAGTACGGGCCGCCGGTGGGATTGCCTCGCTATTAAAAGCAATGGATTCGCCGGTACTGGGGAGTACGGAGGCCATCATTCTTCAGTCTATCGAAGGAGCGGTTCGTGCCAAAAATACATGACAGCAATCAAATATACGCTAAAACCTTTAAAACGTCAAAATTCGCAACTGACCGAGAAACATAACTTGTTATGTGCGCATGCGCATATTAAGGGGAGACCCATTTGATTTCGGGGGGGGGGGGGTATGCAGGAAGTGGGTATGGGAACTTTTTTTTGTTAGAGAGACAGCATTTTTTTATTTCTACAGTCAGACCTGCATCAATTTTTTTTTCAAATGGAGTAGCAGTGCAATTTTTCAAATTTAAGCCAGTGTTTCACATATCACAGGATGTTTTTATTTATTCATTTTACATTCCAACAAATGACAAACAAAATGGAAAGTCTATTATATATACAACTTTAAATTATAGAACACTTTTTTGGCAAATCAACTGTGATCAGTACTATACCTGCTTTTCTTTAAAACAGTCAATTCCTTTTAAGTTCTCAGGGGAGATGTTATCTTTTGTGGTCAGAGAAACAAGGCTCACACATTGTATTTCATTATATTTGTTGTTCCTCAATTTTCATTGTCAACTTGTAATCTTTCTAACATATTTATATTGAGAGAATAATGTATTGGTTTTAACACTAGTTTATTGACTCCTATCTTGTGTTTTAAATTTTCACGATTTAGAGAAGTCAAATAGTCCCATCTAGATATTGCCTACACCATTGAGATATTGCAACAGAAATCCTGAAACATGATTTCTTGGGTCAGAAAAGGGAAGGAAAACATCAAGTGCACCGAGGTGTACAGTAGTGAATGCTTATATCATAAGTGCTGGAAAAAAAACACATAAGAATTACTTGTGGTAAAAACATTTGCGTGCCTTTGGCAGCATGCCAGCAAAGAATACATGAGAATGAAGTTTCCAAAATTTTGCTCATTTCAACAGCATTGTGACAATTCCTTTTTTATTTCTGTCTGTTATGAGAATATTTTTTTCTCAAGCCATTACAGGCTTAATTTTTGTCTTTTATTTTACCTGGTGACAATTTTTTTTCCTCGAAATCCTCCATACCCCCCCCCCCCCAGAAATCAAGTGGTTCTCCCCTAAGTGAGCCCCTGACCTATACGGGCCAGTGGATTACTTCCTCAGTAGAACTGATATGCCTGCCAGTACCGGTGTTTATCGCCTGCGGAGGCCATCATTCTTCAGTCGATCAAAGGCGCCTTTCGTACCAAAAAATACACGACAGCTGCAAAAGTGCATCACTGTCAACTTCATAACTACAGAACATGTTGAAACACACAGTAAACGTTCACAATGTAAAAAATGTGCCCATACCGAGAAACAAGATGGCGTCCGTTTCGATTCTTCAACTCAGATTTTGTCCTACAGTTGTGCGCATGCGCAGACGGTAGCTTTAGCGAAAGTGAGGCAAAATCAAGTAAATATAAAATAAAATGGATAAAAATATTGTTTAAAAATAATGTAAGGCATGTATCACCAAATTTTGAACATTTCTGACGGTATTTCAACTATACGAACACCCATGCCAAACATCACAATAATCAAATCAGTGGTTTTGAGGAAAAAGTGAAAATAGTGGTTTTCAGAAAAAAGCTAAAAAAGTGACTTTAAAATGATTCAATCAAAAAAGAAAAAAGACCGTTTGAGATACATGCCCAAGTGACCACCAGACCAAATTTCAGAAAAAGTTACTGAAGCGTTTCTGAGATACCTGCGTCCACAGCATACGGCCCACTATGTTGGCCGTATTGGGCCGCGCCATCACATTAGTACCTTGTGCCCACAGGGCACAAAGTACTAAAATTGATGACACTGCCTTCCTGAGGTACCCTGTGGACACTGTGACACCCACACCAGTCCGGGTCATTTCCAGAATCGGCAACTCATTATAATAATGTATTCCGAATGTAAGCCAATCATCGACCAGATTACGTCATTTACAAAGTAGAGGTCACGCCAGGGTAACAAATCACCCGCCAAGAGTGATTGGCAGTTTACTGCTGCTCATTAAACGGGAAGTTACAGGACCGTGGGTGCACAATAGGATGATTTCTGATGAAGCCACCATTTGCATACAAAGGGTGGGAGTTTTTGAATTCTCATAGCATCGCTTGGACCGTATGATAAATTTGAATAATCATGATGGGCACTTTTGTAACATATGCAAAGAGGGGTCAAATGGTCGTACAGGGAACACATTTTGATACATATGCATTCTCTGACAAAAAAATCGGAACATTTTTTCAGATTATTTTAAACTCAAGTTTAGTCGCTATGTATTCACAGACATCATATGCAAGATTCAATGACAATGAACGCCCGAAACATGGCAAAATTATGGGATTCTGGGACCAAACACTGCACATCATATCAGTAGCATTGCTTTTTTCACATTTGCATAGATTTACGATAATCCGGCTTTTATAGGGGAAGTTCCTGTTTAAACCTCCGTCTTATAAAGTTCAACAAATTTTGACTGTCAACATGATCAACATGTTCTGCACAAGATCATGGCTACCAACAAATCCTGTAATGGAAAAAATAGTCGAGATATTTATGATTCATTTCTACCACCGGTTTATAGATTTCTCTCAAGTACCGAGAATCTTTTAGATGATCGTCATCTCTATTTGAAATACCTGTTTTAAAGGTTATTTGTGTAAGTACGCGTATGACCTTTTGCTAGAAGTAAGAGCGATGTCAGAGCTTTAAAATGATACCTAAGTTGTGTTTGTCGGACGCAGGCTAAAAATGGTACGCAATTTCGAAAAGGAGTGTTTACAGAGTGGCCACACAACTCTTCGAGATTTATGACAGAATCCGGCGCGATTAATTATTTCACAAACGACATCGGTATTCCCATGAAATGTGCAATGCAAAGTATTTTGGCATAACCCCTCTTTCACTATTGACAATATTTTTGACAAGAATCTTCGACAATACACAAAAAAGTTTTGTGAATGGTGCAGCAGAGGAGTTTATAGCACGTGTTTATAGCAAGACAGAGTTCAACACCATGGTGTACGTAAACTGGACGCATATGGAGGTTGTAAGGCAATACTATTTTTCCTGATGGGGCGCTGGCCGCTGATTGGCTAATGATAGAAAAAACATATTATGGTATAGCATCGCCAATTTTGGAAATGACCTGGACTGCACACTAGTGTGACAAGCACCATCACTGTCAATTCAGAATCAATCACTCTGTTATATTATAATGTCTTCCCACATAGCCTTTTACAACCATGGTTTGGCTCAAATCAAGTATTATATGGTAAGTGTCTAAGCTGCGCTGAACAGCTTTCATGTCTTCAAACTGTCAATACTGTTGAAATACATTAACTGATTTTAAGCAACTTAACCTGATAGTGACAGATAAACCTGACATGAAAAGAGTAGACTGAGCTTTACACTTTCTAAAATGCCAAGATTTTTAGTGCTTTCTACTAGTTTCAGGCTAGGCTTTAACCCATACATAGACAGTGATTTTGGTAAATTCAAGAAAGTCAGGCCTGAAAGGGTATGATGAGTACACTGTATATCATTTTCGGCTGAAAATATATTTTCATCGCACCTTTTCGTGTTGTTTATCGTGTTAAACTTTTCAGATGCATGGAATTGGAAGCACTTTACAGATTGCAGATACGTATACATATATCATATCCCTGTGTGTCCAGCCTTGGGTCGGATCGACCATGGATGTACAAAATCTATTTTTGTACATCCATGGATCGACCTATCTAACCGTTGGTCGAATCGTGGACGAGCCACTTTTACCTGGATGAACTTTGGCCAACTATCACCGCGACCTACATTATATAAGCTATTCACAAACTGATTCGCGCACATAATATTTTACTCTGGGAACCAGGTCAGCGCCTAGTACCGTCCTCGGCATTAATTTGGGATGCAAGCTGCACATCGCACTATATACATGTGTATTATTGTACCTGCACGACCTTGTGAGCGGAGCCTCCTTCAAATAAATTTGCGAGGAGTTCATCATCAGCCAGACCATTTCTAAGCTTGATCTCTAAGATAACAACACAGTCGTTTGAGAGCTATTCAGCGCTGGGACTATTCGCCCCATAGACGAGAGTACAGAAGCGAGAAATACCTCAAGTCTGGAAACAGAATGGCTATAAAAACCACGCCATGTCACATTCCGTGTCCGATTTCACTGTGAAAATTAGCAAGTTCATCTATCATGCAACCGTCGATCGTTCCCTATCATTCTAAAATTTCATACCTGATACTTTATCTGATTCAAAAACGCTCGTTTCGTGTGATTTTCGGCCGAATTCGACGGACACCTCGCCAGAACCTGGGGGTGAGCAACATTCCGGTCACCTCTTGGGTACCTCCACTTTACTGACGTTGGCGCCGCCTACCCATGAGGGATGACTGGAATGTTGCTCACGCTTATGTTTTGGCCAGGTGTCTCTCGAAACTCGGCCGAAAATCACAGGAAATGAGCATTTTGTAAGCAGATGAAGTATCAGGTATGAATTTTCGTGTGATTTTCGGCCGAATTCAGAAGACACGTCGCCAAAACATAAGGCATGAACAACCTTCAAGTCACCCCTCATAGGTACGCGGCGCTAACGTCAGTAAAGTGGAGTGCCCAACGTCCACTGTGAGGTGACCGGAATGTTGCTCACCCCCAGGTTTTGGCGAGGTGTACGTCGAATTCGGCCGAAAATCACACGAAACGAGCGTTTTTGAGTCAGATAAAGTATCAGGTATGAAATTATAGAATGATAGGGAACGATCGACGGTTGCATGATAGATGAACTTGCTAATTTTCACAGTGAAATCGGACACGGAATGTGACATGGCGTGGTTTTTATAGCCATTCTGTTTCCAGACTTGAGGCTTTCTCGCTTCTGTTACTCTCGTCTATGGGGCGAATAGTCCCAGCGCTGAATAGCTCTCCAAACGACTGTGATAACAAGGGCACAAAGATGTACCGAGATTATTGTTGTTATGGTATATTGGCAGTCAAAATGATGGGTACATTACGATTAGCGACTTACTGTGCCGAGATGATATCCAAAGCCGGCTGAGGAATATTTCTTGTCACAAAGACCTTAAAGCGTCCCTGAGAACTCATCGTTCTAACAGCGCCGGTTGAATTACTCGGGAAAAACTTGATTGGTTGTAATTTGTGTATATTTCCGATCAAAAATCTGAGAATCATCGTCTCGACATGGAGGCTGCCATCTTTCTGTGAATAGAGGCTTGTGGGTAATCCTCTGCTGCTGATAGAGTGACACAATAAACGGTCCCTGAACAAGCTGGAAAGATGCGAAGGAAAGAGTGGATGTTCACCTATTATAATCAGAAGAATATTTCAAAAGCTCGTTTAAGGGCTGGTTTTCGTTTCGCAAAACAATCTGGCAACCTTGCGACCTTTTCCAACGAAAACAAAGGCATGCGCGAAATCTCGGCTATGAGGGCGAACCCAATCGCACCTCCATAGACTCGCTACTACCATAGTAACAGGTGGCAGACGTCGGCGTCTCGGTATTAATTTGCTTCTTGAAAACACTTTTAGCGCACGTTCAATCATAACGAGATTTTAACGGAGCTCAGAAGCTAGCAATTCGCTATACACAAGGTAAGCTGTTAAGTTTTGTGCCTTACAACACACACGTTGGACAAATAGTTTCCACACTCGGCTTGCGCCAGGAGCTTGACATGACACTGACAGCTCAATCTGACCATGGAGCTAGTAGAGATCTGACGATCAAGTTCGCACTGTGCTAATGGACATCCCATTCGATTGTGTCGTGCACGTCATGCATGTTCGTTCGAAGCGATAGAATTGATTGCTTCTCTCATTGTTCAAACCCAGGCAACATTTCTTTCACGACAAATCTTTCACTTTAACAACAACAAAGCCAAGTGACTAAAATTTGAAACGTCAACCGGTGCAAAATTTTAATACTGGCGTTGCATTGACCCGAACGGAAATTTACATCGCTGCAGTCACTCATTGGATCATCGGTTCCGTTACTATCTAAGTAATTCACCTTGCTGTGGTTATGTCGGTCTTTCAAAGTAAAATACGTCTTTAAAAAGAAAAGATATGACTATATACATACTATATTTGGGAAACACCGCGCTTCACATTCCGCGGAGACTTACAAGTACACAGTTTTGCTCTCATAACTGTTTGACAGTTTCACACATATCATCAGTCAATAAAGATTCTGATTAAGATGTCTGGCGGCCGCGGCACGGTATGCGTTTATAGTCATTGCCCGTCAGCCGAGCACAAGATGAATGGTTTAGCCACAGTTCCTCTATCCATAGAGGGACTGTGGTTTAGCCTTAAATTTCGCGAAAGCAGCGCGAGCTACACGCTACTGCATTCAGGCGTACAACTGCGCAGACTGTCCAAGTTGTAATTTGCTCGTTTGTTGTTCGTCCAATACACATAGGACGATCGACGGTCGATTGAATACGGGGTGCAGGGTCTCGCACAATCGTTGTTTGGCACCTGTTTACGCGTGCGTAAGAGCAAATGACCGCGAACGATCCTGTGCAAAGTAGTTTTTACACAAAACCATTTACAATAGAGCGATGTGGTTGGCAAGAAACTGCGCTCAATAGCGACCATAATGTGTTTGTTCAAACTGTAGACAGTGCTTCGTCCTTGGAAGCCATGCTAGGCACAAAGAAGTGGCGGAGAAACAAAACAATTGTAATAAAAATTCACCGAAACATTTCTCCTGTCGCAACAAACGGTTTGGAGATGGATAATTAGAAAAATATGAGTGTAATATAAAAAATCTTGCCTTTCTATATTCTGACGATTCTAGCCCCCACCCCCACCCCTGCCAGTGAGATCTTGCTATGACATATTACTGAAGAAATGATCATCACACTTGGGGATGCATTCAGCTGGTTTAAAATTTCACTGTGATTTTCAGTGAAAGAATTACATCTAGCAAAATGAAAAAAAAAAATGTTCTTTTCTTATTTTCTTTTCAAGAAGACAAATTTTGATAAAAGGTGATGGCTGACTCGTTTAACGTTGCCAGTAATGGCAAGGACCTGCCCGAAGACAGTAGGATACCGACAGCCTCAGAAAATGAAGAAAGTGTGGAATGTATACTGAGAGGAAAGCAGTTGAAAGTAGTGCCTCCGGAAGCTTGGAAGAACACCGACGCCACAAAATTAAGCCTCCAAGGAAACAAAATCAAAGAGCTACCGCCACAGTTGCGACGTTTGAAAAAGCTTAGAGAACTGATATTGTCATTCAATAACATTGATACGTTTCCTCTTGTAGTGTGCCAATTTAAGAATTTACAGGTTTTGAGTCTCAGTCGGAACAGATTGAAGACAGTGTCTTCGCAGATCAGCCAGTTGAAAAATTTGAAACACCTTTGGCTGACAGGGAATCTGTTTCAGGAATTTCCGGAAGCTCTCTGCTCCGTGGAATTAGGCAATCTTGAAGAGCTCAATGTCTATGACAACAAGATTACAAACATCCCAGAAGAAATTTCCCTGCTAAAGAAACTAAAGATTTTGAACGTCAACAACAATTTGATCACTCAAATTCCTGAGACCATCTATGAGCTCAAGGAACTGGAAAAGTTCAAAGCCAGGGATAATAAAATCAAAAAACTACCTCCGGAATTTGGGATTGAAATGAATCACCTCAATTTGTTGGATCTGAAAGGGAATCCACTGGCGATACCTCCATCAGCAGTGTGCCAGAAAGGCATTCAAGCCATCAAGCAGTACCAGGAAGCTAGGAAAGCTGAAGTTGAAGAGGCTCGTTCCATGCGCCTGGCCAAACTCAAAGCTGATGGTCGTGCAGAATCTCTGGCAAGCATCGACTTGAAAGAGGTCCAGTTTACAGCTTCCCCTAGCGTCAAACCAAAGAAGGAAGAGCCGTATTGCATTGATGGTATTCCAGCGTATAAAGTGATGAGCGATCCACGTGGTGTTGCCGTCATTATCAATAATCATCATTTCGCGAAAGATGAAAGTCGTCCTGGCGAAAGTAAGGAACTTCCAGACAGAGACGGCACGGAGCGTGATAAAGGTAAGTAGCAATTCTTAAACGTTGATTATATCATCATTACTTGGAAAATTTTACCATTCATTTACAAGACTTTCATCTAAAATTTAAGGTCCAGAATTTCCAAAATTTAAAATATCACTCCAGGAAAATTTCTCCGTCGATTTCATCACCCAAATAAGTCATCTACCTGTTTGCTAAGAAATGAAAATGTTTTGAGTTTAACCTTTTTGCCTGTTTCTAACATACAATTTTTTATTTCCTGTCATTTTATGACATTGTTGAATCTTATCATCATGATCTATATTTAGAAAGCAATATTTCAGGAATATTATAGTCAGACCAAGATAATTGTTTGTGATCGATACACACTCTGAGTAATACAAAGTGAAAAGAATAATACAAGTAATTTAATTTTTTTTTATTAACTCTTATCGTAAAGGTTTGTTCTCGAGTGACACTGATACAAATATTGTAGGAAATGTTCTTTATATAGAAATGCAATTATTATACATAGAGTCTCATACATATTCTGAAGAAATGCATTCATTATGAAATCCCAGCTGTGTTACCTAATCAACAGATTACATGCGTATATCCATGCATGTAATATGCTCTAGCAAAATTCAAATGATTCAAGAAAACAGCAGGTTACAAATCTTCCCTACTTTTCTTTCCCATTGAAATATTATGGTTTGTCTTCCATGGTGCCTGGAGGTAAATTCAACCACCTGTTGATTCATTGCAAGGTAGACGACATGAAATATGAAAGAAATTGTTAATGTTGAGTAAAGAAGAGGCTGTTGTTATTTCTTTTCAGAACCCTCATTTAAATCATGTACTTAGGGAAAACAAGATAATCATGAGTCATATCAATTATAATTGATATGATTAATCAAGGATATGCAAATTTTTATAGATAGAGTATAAATTTTTGTCAAAGTTAGATTTGGCTCATGGGAAGACCACAGACCAATTCAGCCAATCAGCGTCTAGATAATAGCAACTACCGGTATGTTGTTCATAGTAACAGTCAAATACACACTGAACCAGACACAGAGTAAAGTTTATGTAAACACACAATTCTGGTTACAAGTTGGAACAATGCCTCGTGGCATTCACCTTGGATTTACTTAATCCTAACAGCATATCACTGCACATGTTGAAAGTGTAATGAACTTCCAACACAACTGAACAAGACTATGCCCGTACTGAGCAACTGTACAAATGAATGTAATCCTAGGGGTTCAAGTTGCTTATAAAAGTTCTAGAGGACCCCCTGAGAAAGCTTCATTGCATTCATCAGAAAGATTAGACCCAGTCTTCAGGATGCGTGTCTGCACAGAATAGTAAAGAAAGATATTTCAAAATCTATTTCAGTACTTCTTCTCTTGATTAGGACAGCTATTCCAGATACTAATGTTTGTGAGATATGTCTGGGTGACTGATAATATAACGCCAGGCTCATAAAATCTAAGAATGTCCTGGCAAAGATACACAAACGTCAGGTAAAATAAACACAAGCTCAGTCGTGCAGAACAGTTCTGATTACAAAAGGTTTCTGATTAGATTTGCAGTTCTTTAAGAGCATTCTATCATTTATTTCATGGTTTGATGCGTTTTTAAAGTAAACAGAGAAATCAGGAATCGTTCTGGCCCAATTGATTATTTCATGAATTTTACCAGCAGATCAATCCTGTCTGAGGTTACAGATGCCATTTCTGAATAATAACATGAACAGTTTTCTATCGGAAAGAGTTTTTTGAAACCAGAAATCTAAAACATGACTTCCTTGTGTTAGGTTACTGTGTCTTTTTGCAAAAAATATTTAAACCGAGTAAATTTAGAATCTGTTGTACATTAATTTTAAATTTATTATGAAAAGATTGAAAATAAATTTTTAAGTGTGTGATATTATTAAAAGAGAAAATTATTCTAACAAGAATAGTTTCACAGTTTCGTACATTTTCTTCAGCAATAAAGAATAATCTTGTTCTAATTTCTATTTACTTCACCTTGTCATTGTCGTAAAACTTAGCACAGCCACATTACAATGCCTATACATCACCATATAAGATCCGATATCTTATTTTATTATTCTCTACAATGTTCAGAGAGCTATTAGACTATGTTTTACAACTTAGCATGGCTATTTCAGTGACCCATATTGAACAGCATACCAGTACACATCCTTCATTAGAAGTTCAACAATTGAAAAAATTGATAAAAATAACTTGGAAATGTTCTAACTTTGATAATTTGCCGGACAAGACTTGTGTTTTTATGCTGTAATGAAAGTCGGCGGTTTGTTACATCATTGTTCTCAAGTCATAGAAAGCATGCAAAATTACATCTGATGATTTCAGTAAAATAAAATGCTTTGGGGACAGGTATTTGGTCTCTCAAACTTTTAAAAACTTTTTTGGTCTATCAGTTATGGGGCCTATTGTGAAGCTCATGGAGTAACTCAAATTTTTACCGGCTTATTTTGGTGATCATTGAAAATTTAACTTTTCCCCATTGAGTTAGCTTAGGGATGGTGGCCATTTTAATTTTCAAGTGTTGATAGATATTGGGTAATTTGTTACCTGCTTTTGAATGATGACCCATGAGATTATTCTTGATTTGGAAAGGGAGTGATTTAAAGTTCTTTATGAAAAGTTTGATTAAATATTTTAAATTCAAGAGCACATACTAACTTTAATAGTCACATTTTGTAATTTCCAATTTTTGTCCTTATGTTGTAAGTCTTATTTTTCAAAAGAAACTGTTTTCGTTTGACAAGATACATGTATTTGCTATATCATTTATTCCAGAAGAGTCAAGATTCTCCATCGTGAAATGTGTCCTTAGAAATGAGTATCTTATACTCTTCCGTAGTTGGAAAGCCTATCATAAAAAAGCTTGGGAATGTATCATAGCTTGCCAGTATGTTCATTCAGTATGTTTGTGTCGTTGTAGTCAGCAGATTTTTTTTATAAATGCAGATATGCTGTTTTTACTGTGGTGTAACTGTGATACAGTGGTTGAACTTGAAAAGCATTGCAAGTTGACGTTGCAACTGACTGATTTGTACATATCTGTATAACATTCCAATGTTACCTCAAAGTTTCTTTTACTGCAATCCAATATTTAAGGGCCAGTAATGCAAACTTTTGATAATTTTTTCACTATTTTTTTAATGTGAACCATAATTCATTGTTCTACTCCCCAAAGCATGTTTATATACACAGTGTTCGCGGTGACTTTTTCCTCCTCGCGTACGGCATACACATTAGTCTGCTAAAATTGCGTAATGGCTGGATTTGAGTGCGTAATTTCACTTCCGCACTCAATTGATGAAAAAACTGACTGCAAAATACAATGTGCCGTTGAATAAACCTACACTACATATTCGGATTGTACGATGTAACATTATTTTAATGAAAACAGTTTAACGAACAACATGAACAATGTTGAAACGTAAAAGCGAACGGTATACATGCGACCGTCAAAACACATCGGGCAACCCAAAAGTTAGAGTTATGGCAGCTTATCCAGACACTTCTGCAGTGTTCAAAATTTATCGGGATTCCGACGAGCTCTACCGATGAATCATTTTTTTCACGGACTCGTAGAGCAAAGTTGAAAGAAAACAGATTTGTCTGCTTCGACGCCATGCTGCATGTGTGCTTGATCAAAATTTGGGAACAGCGAGACGCGATGATCGTGCACGGTTGGCATTTATATAATTTGTCGCAACATTTCTGTCAATCACTCACTTTGTGTCATAAGTTTCAGAAACTATCGCTCGCCTGAAAATTAGCAACGTAATTCATAGGCACAGCTGACATGATAACGTGCCTAACGTGATAACGTGTGGACTACGATGCCGATTTTTCAGACAACGCCCAGAGAGTCCGAAACTTTCCACACAAAATGAGTGATTGACAGAAATGTGTTGCAACAAATTTCGTATGGTTGTCGAATAAGCTCAGTCTTGGGGAGTGCTTTCGGTGTTATCCTTTGCGTATAGAAAACGCATAACAATGAAAAAAGTGCGTAGAGAGTCAATTTCAATGCGTAAATACGCACGATTTTTGCGTGAACGCGAACTCTGTTTATATACACAGTATTAAGCTTGTCAACTCTGCCCATACGTGTGTAAACTGCATTGATATTGTTGAAAAGTGACTTCTGGTCAGGACAAGAATTAAAATGTAAACAATAACAATGCATTTTACTCATATAGGCACTATTAAGTTAGCAGGCTAAATATTGTGGGTATTTCATCATTCTTTGGGGAGAAGAAAAAGAAGTTGCAGTTAATATACAAAGTAAAAACGAAGAAAAAATAGACTAAAGTTAGCATTACTGGCCCTTTAGATACTGTTTTATCGGTTACAATACCATCTTTCAACACCATAGTCTGACTGTTAATGCTGTAATGGTGTTGAAGGACTGTGGTCACAAATTGTCTTGTAGAAATGACCTCAAAAAAGGTCATGTTTAAGCAAGAGATCAGGTGATTGATTCAAATCAGACGATTTGCTAAACCCTTAATCATTGCCCATACACAGCAGAATCAAAAAGTAGAAATGTATTCGTTACAGCGCGACCTATGAAACACTGCACTGTCTTTTTCTCCCTGTCTAAACTGCACAACATAATCAATATCCAACAAAGATCCGTTGTCAGGTTTTTACAAGCAATCAATAGACTAATGAGAAAATGACTATGTTGTTACTTTATTGGCAGAAAATCTGTTCACAAGAGACTTGGCTGGAACTTTAAACTTGTTCAGAATCCTGGCTGACCCTCAGGCTGTGTGGTCAAAATCTTTTGTCCCTAGTTTTATGAAATTTTAATTAGCATTGACTGTCAGCTAGTTATGTGTGGTTAATTAAGCATCTGTAATTAAAACTGAAAGAAATCTGCAAGTTTGAAATCGATAGGTAAGTCACACTCTGGGTTGGCCATACCTTTGTTGTCAGGAATGCTGTGTTCTTGCACTGAGTTGAAAGAATGGTATGATATAATTTAAATAGAATGAAAAAACTAAAAACAAGATCAATATATATCAAATGTAGGACACAATGGTTTGGATCAAAGATTTTGGTCAACTTCAATATTAAAGAATGACAGACATTTCACAGTATTGTGCCAGTCAGTAAAGGTAGATTTAACTTTTTGGCAAACTTACTAACCTAAACAGAGGACCAGCTGTGACATTTTAGAGTCTTTCAACATACTGGTAATTATGACATTTGCAAACACTAAAGTGTAAACGAGAGAGAGTGTTTATATATCAAAAGATAGTAAGATTATATCTCACAGAGGGAGACATGCTGACATAGAAAGATACATACATGGGCAGATTGACAGGCAGACAAACTTAGAGACAGACAAGCTAGCAGACACTGAGGTAGACAGATAAAACAGACTGATAGATCCTGATGTACACAGAAATGACGCAGGTAAAAAGTGAACAATGGACTGTCTCAGAACAGAAAGACCAAGCAGAATGTTGAAAATTTCATCTTGAAAGGAAAAAAGAAAATTATTGGACTTGTAGGTTGTACTTGGTACTGTAACTTTGGAAATATAAACTATTCTTGAATTTACCAAGTCTACATGAGGATATATTCTATAAAATTACATGCATATCACATCACATCAGAATGAAAGGAAGCCAAATATTTCAATGTTACCATTTTGAACCATGAAGAGCAAGTTTAATACAAATTTATGCGTCTAAGTCATACCAACACAATCCACTGTATTGGCAATCAATCGGTAATTAAGTTAAACACTAGTTGCTTCAACATTATTCTGACAATAAAACGAGAACAGACAACTGAAAAATACTTTGAAAATACATAAAAGGTAACTGCCAATGGTGCTCTCAGTGTGTTGGTCTTGGCAGATATCCCGCTGTTTCTCCTATTCAGTTCTGTGTCATTGAAATGTTTGCAAACATGTGATACACACAAGCAGCCCTTTTATTTGCTCACCACATTTAACAAGTTCACCCCTAATTCCCAGTAGACAGGTCCACAGTCACCATTGACAGTAGCAGGGTTTGGGCCAAACCATTGCAATGAAAGGGACAAAACAGGGACACCTCAGTGAAACTTCGTAGATGCAATAGACTACCATCTATGATGTAATATCGTCATGCCTTCCTTGAATGGTGGCTCGCCATCTCCCTCAGAAATGCATTCAACTACAGTGAAATTTGAACGATAGACAACGCTATTGAATAGTTGTGTGCAGCAGAGAATGGAGGACAAAGTTGTTTTGTTCAGCCCAGTGATTGTTGTATAAAACCCTTGGCCATAGCTCCATTATTACATGGTGATAAAGCCAGTTTCAAATCAATAAACAAATTGAAAACACAAATCATAGCCCAGTTCTGCCAAATAGAAATTCACTATCATATTCACAATGTCCATGGTTACGTTTTGAAAAAACTTGACATTTTTGACAATTTAATCCTCTGGCAATCCACAATTTTTGAAAGTTCAAAGTTGAATTTCAATAACACACCCTCCATGGCTTATGTATAATAAATGCAGTGAAGTAAATCTGGTAATCCCTTAATCCAGGCAGCTTTTCACTAGCTTTATACATTGTATCCACCATTATCTGAGATTAACAGTCTCGTCTCAGGGCATATTGGAATCAATATTTTGCTCTTCTTCTCACATAATGAAGCAGATGAGTATTGTCATTATCGTTAGATGATTTGGTATCATTTGCTGTTGTTATGACAACGAGGTGGTTGTATGCAATAAAAGAATCAGGGTCAAGAGTTGATGTGTCATTTTTAACCCTTTCAGCACGAAAGTCAACTTTTGTCACCTTTAGAAAATATACTCCAGTCAATTTTTTTCAGATTTTTTTCAAAATTTTGATAACAAACTGTAGCCAATGAAATTTGATGTCCATTTGGTCCAAAATTATAAAAAAAATTACAGAAAATTCATAAAAATTGGTAAAAATGTTGCACTAAAATTTTGGTGGGAACAATTACAGCACTCAAAGAGTCATTAAAACTTGCAAGGAAGCTGTACGGTAACAGTTAGCTTTATCAATGTCAAAGAAACCAGAGAGAATGCAGTAAATTTTAAATAGGCTTAATATCGTACTGTAAATATGGAACATCATATCTTGCAGCATATGACTCCATAATATCAGCAAACTTTACTGTTGCTTCTGAAAATAAAGAATCGATATCTCATTAATGATCAAATTCATGACTTTGTGACAAAACGCTTTAACACACAGAATGAGTACACACGTTGTAAGCTTGTAATTGTTGCAGGGATTTCAGATCAATATGGTATCCATTTGTTTTTACCCCCTGCTGTGTTGTCACTATTGACTACTATGTCTGTTGGAATCTTGGCTAACGTTCCGAACGGCATTTCTCAAATTGATTCCTTTTCAAGATGCAGTTTTCACAGTCTGTGTGTCAATAACAAAAACTGATGTCAGATCTCAGTATTATGTTTGGGATATATTCCCTACAACATATGTCTATACATTTAAATAAATATTACACAGAAACAAGCAAATTGCAGTATCATATGATGTCGTCTCAATCCAGAACTGCCAAGATATTGATTTTGATGTATGTCAGCGGAAAAGATAAAGACATCATAGCAGATTTATGAGCAATAAAATTTGACAAGTTCCTTTTGACAAGCGCAATATCCACATTTGTGGCGTTGTATACTGGTATATCTTTTGATTTGTAAACCAGTTTTAGTTAATTTGACACGGTTGTGAATTCAGTATGAGAGTTAATATGTTATCGCTAGGCAACTGCTATGTTTCAGAGATAGTGAGGGAAGTTATAATGTTTAATAATGGAATTGTAGCTGTTATTATTACACGTATTGCCAACATGATTATTTTTTTATAATTGAGGAATGAAAGCTGTATAACCCTAATCTGTTATAATATCAAAATCAGACAAGTCAGGGTAGGTCAATGTTTTAGATTTTTCTCAATCAAGTGTCAAAATACAACTTGTTACCGAACACTGCTGCCAAGATCTCTACACCAACATACATTGGCATCTGCATATACCGCCATGCTGTAAAACATGTACTCACTATAAAAAGGAAAACAAATTCTTAAAAATAGAAAGCAAATATTCTTACATAACCATGAATCTTGAGCTCCCATGGCTAGCTTGAATGGTGTACAGTCTTGATTCTGACTGTAAATATTTGCTTTGTGCAATATCTCTTATAGTGGTTATTTGGAACGTTTTGAGATAATATCACTTGAAAATACAAAGATTAGATATTCTCATCTTAAACATAGTATGAGATATTTTATTTAATCCAATCCAGTTTTAATATTGGCAGCATTTAATTTATTGGATGTTGTTTACTTCTTTTTCTTCAAACAAGTTTTCAAAACCTCAATTTTTATCATCGCCATACATTTGTCATACCATGCCCCTAAAATCATTGCTGGGTATACCATGCCATAGTTTATTATCATCGTTATCATTGGGTTGTTTTCCAAAGGTCAGAGGTCACAGACACTGCCGGGAGAGCCTTGAGTGGTAGCCATGGCAACCACCTGTTGATTCTTTATGACTATGGACTGCTCGGTGAAGTCCATTATAACTGTAGTCATCGATCCAATTTCTAAAAATAGAATAGGTCAGGCATAGAACACTGTAAAAATTGTGTTAATTGTGTAACAGGGGATGTTACTGGTCCCTGTCATTCAGTGAAAATTTATCCTGTGTAATTTTTTTTCACAGATTGATTTGTGTCACTGCCGTCAAAATGAGAAATCGCTTCTGAAAGATTGACATATTTTCTTTAGTCTATCAGTCTTTCCACTTTTACATCAACAACTACATGTATTTTTGACACACCCATAATAATATTTTACCATCATTAATTTGCTCAATTACACTAATTACTCCCAATTACTCTAAATTACCCTCCCTATATTATTTTCTCTAAAAGGTCAATCACAGCTACATCTGTAGCCATATGAAATTCTTACTTTTATTGTTTGATGCAGACATCTAAATAGATAATTTCTCATTGAAAATAATAGCCATATTGACCATATCTAGATACATTGAGGTACATATATTCCCTGTGACAGAAATTTTTACATGTTCCAGAAATTTGAGCTTTAAAATTAATTTGAGCTTTAAATAATTTGAAGACATCTCTTTCAATACTTACTCACCCATGAAGGTAAAAATTACCTCCATGCCAGAACTTACAAGTTCAAAATTACACGATCCAATACACTAGAACATGTCTATACATATCATTACTTCAGTTTACAGTGACTCGGTACCGTACTATATGTTGTGAGTTCAAATCCGATTGAAAACCTATCGTATTTTGTAACCTGAGTCAGTGTCTGGCACCCTTGAAGCTCCATTTGTTGTGAGTCAAGCTAACACAAACACACAAACACCCAGAAACAGGATATATTTGTTTTAATATCAGTGTCTAAATCCAGTTCCTCAAAGGAACAGGGTTAACCCTGACTGCCAACCCTGATCAAAATTGTCACAAAGTACCGTTTGATGCATTTTAACATTCAATGGTTGTTAAAATTCCAAAGTTGCTACTTGTGCACCATAAAGCTGACTTTTCAGTGGATGAGAAACAACATTATTTCTCAGTCTTGTCCAAAGTAAGCGACTCACGTACACCCATAAACAAAGCTGATACATGCAAACTTAAAGTCTAGTCAGTGCATTAAAGTTTGTTTACTTTTAATGTAACTTACACCCTTCTTTCAATAAATCTTAAATCTGAAAGCTTCATTCTTACTTCACTCTTGAGTGCTCACGTACACACAGGTGTTTTATAGATTCACTGACTGTCGCCTCCTAGGCTAAAAAGGCATCATCAGTTTCAATTAGAGTAAACAGACACGTTTTACGGGGCAAAAAGACGACATTTTTAGGTCTGATCTCTGATCTAACTTTGCTGCTCCATTGTATTTTACTGTTATAACTCCACAGTAATAACTTAGATCATGACAATTTTGTTGCAAGTCACTGTGTAATTCTATGCATACACTGTGTGTGTATAGAGTGAGATATTTCACATCTTACCAACGGTCCTTCTAAACAGAAGAGGTCAAAGGTTAAGCTAAAGTGGCTATTGTATGGAGACACTCAGTCCAGTGGTAGGCTAGGATACCTTCAAGACTGAATGAACACCTTTATTATGCATTTTTATTTGCTATTCATAAACTTGTAGATGTAGGATTATATATCATAAGTAACCAAGAAGCGTCACATTGAACAAGGTAGAGAATATAGCTTCCTCGTTTAATATGGTTTGATATACGATGGACATGGTGCAACTGATATTCATGTGTTTGTGAAACAGATCAATGAAAAGCCAGAGCTCAGATTACAATACACCCTTTTGGTTAAAGTGGTACGGTCCATTCAATGTGTTCTCACAGTGGTAACCTTTTCTGTAGTGTCGATCACCACAGTCTTGTGTTGCCAAGATCTGTATCTTTAGGAATGCATTACTGCCTGTATAAACCATGCAATCGATTTTTCTGTCCATCACAAATTATATCTTTTTTTTTCGTATATATATTTTTGTTGTGATGGATGAAACACTTGACCTTTGACCTCAGACAGTCACTGAAACAAACTTTTGGCATTGTATAGCAGTATGTATAAACATCCATCTTTCACGAAAACAGTAAACTCATTTACATAAGTTAAAGATGCTATTTATCATCAGAAGAGAAATTTGCAACAAAAAACTGCAACGACTACCACAATGCCATTTTCTCATTCTTCTGTTGATTTAGAAATCAATCAATGTCATCAATACCAGCATATGCGCACGAATTTGTCACTTATTTTTTGACATTTGGTCTGATGTTTACCTTCCACAAAACAAAAAAGTCCATTAATCGATTTCTAATGACTTTACAACAGTAATATACACTGACTGTACACATTGTTAAATTATTGCTGTAGTTGCTGGGTTGAAAGTTTAGCAGCTTTTGATTATTTATTATGATATCAACAAATATAGAACAAGTAAACCAAATGTACTCGCTCTAAAAATAAAGGTTTCAAAGTGCTTGTTAAGGCAGAATGCACCTTGGTGACAGATATTTTGACTCAGAACTTTTTCAATTCTTTTGTGATATATCACTAGTTGGATGGGGGTTCATTTTAAATGTCTTGGTGTAAGGAAAAGTTTTGCCGTCTTAGTTTTTCAAAAATCGAAAATTTTATTTTTCTCCATAGAGTTAATGCAGGGAAGGCGGCCATTTTGAATTTCAAATATTAAAAAATCTTGGGTAATTTGTTTCTCTAGTATCAAAATTTGCACCAAGACCCCTGATTTTTATTCTTGATTTTGAAAGACGATGCTTGAAAGATTCCTTGAGGAAAGTTTGAGCAAAAGTTTAAATGTCACTTTTGAGGCACATACTACCTTAAGACTAACTATGACATATGACCCCTAGACACTGCGTACTGATACATAATGAGACAATTGCCAAGGTACAATGGGACACCGTTCGTGCAGTGTCTAGCGCCCTCTTTCCACATTTCACATTTCACCATAACATTTTTTATCTTCAACAATTTAACAACTCCAACAGAAAAAATCTCTGAATGTGAATTACTAACTAGACATGTCAAAAAGAAAAAACTCAGCTCAACTTTGTTTGAGAATTAACATCTACACTCTTCTTGATACACTCAGTAAAACTGGCTTTTCAATTAGCTGACTCAGTGTTCATGCAGAGAGATCTGCCTGATGTTTGAAACATGCTTTGAATTCAGGCTAAGCATCTTGCCATGAAAATATAAAGTTCAAACAGCAACTTTTCTATTTGAAAAGTAAGATAATGTACATGTAAATAGCTTGATGGCCAAAGAACAATAGTTAAATCATACAATCATTGCAATTTGCCTTTTAGATAATGCTTTGATACTATACTTCAGGATTTACTTGAAATCACAATAATTATTGGTGACTTTCAGCTTCATTGAGACTTAGGAACTGCCAGCCATACCCGTTACAACAGGAATCACATCTACTTTATATACGTTACTGTACTTTTTGAATATGTCCTTGATCTGGAACATTTTTATATAATTCTGATCTGTGAGTTTGAGTTTACAATCAACAATCGATACAGAATGATGTAAGACCTGCTGTGAAGAAGTGTTTTTCTATGATGCTAGCTGGTCTCGGACAAGCTATAAAACTCACTCATAATTTTTGAGATTTGAAGTAATCTTTTAGCATTTCAAGTGAATTTAAAATATCCCAGCCATATAAATGATACCTTTATGGTAATTTCTATAGTATGTATGATATGATGAGATTTAACAAAATCTTCTGATAGACAAATGATAGGATTTTTGAAATTATTTTACAGACTTTTGTGAATATACCTCCATTTAGACTTTCATATTATTGTATTGCACATTTTATTTTCACTTTATCGACATTTTTATTTCTGTTTGTATTTTTATCACAGAGAAACTTCAGTCCATTTTCTCAAAACTGAAGTTCGAAGTCAGAGTTTTGGAGGATCTAACTTCTGATGACTTAATGGGCGCACTTATACAAGTGAGTCAACAGGACCACAAGGCATATGACGCCTTTGTCTGCTGTATCCTTACACACGGCTCATTAGGTGCAGTGTACGGCAGTGATGGCATTGCAGTCAGAATCAGTGATGTCACCAGTACATTCACACCATCCAGATGCCCCACTCTGAGAGGAAAACCAAAGATGTTTTTCATCCAGGTAGATCACGCTCATACAAGACAACTTGCGATTTGCTACTGGTGCTGAGTGATATTCATTTATGTGTTGTCAACCTTTACCTGAGGATCTAAAGCTGCTCACCCCTAATTCAGTGTAAACAGGTCCACAATCATCACTGATAACATTAGGTTTTAAACTAAACCATGATAGTGCAAGGGTAAAAAGCCAATAGTAATTTGCTCATGATTGCAACTTTTTATCAAAGTTCCTCAGAGGCTGATGAGTAGTCATGGTCCATCATACAACGTGATATTTTAAAAGGCCAGTTGTAATTGGTTGATAGTACTACTAGCATTTTCATTGAAGTTTCTCAGAAGCCAATCAGAAATCAGGTCCTTAAAACATAAACCACCACCAATAATTTGTTAATACTAATATGTTGGTAACTTCATTGCTGTACTTTTTCCCACCAAAATTTTAGTGCTACATTTTAACAATATTTAGGAATTTTTCTGTAATTTTTTTATTTTTTTGGACCAAACAGACATCACATTTCATTGGTTACAGGTTTTCATCCAAATTTTGGCAAAAATCTGAAAAAATTTGACTAGGGTACATTTTATAAAGGTGACAAAAGTTCACATCAGCGCTCAAAGGGTTAATGCTACATGCACAGTTTTGTTGAACAGAAATAAAGCTCTGGTCTCAAGTATGAATAACTTTAACTGTTGCAAAGAAAGTCAAAACTTTCACACTGTTTTGTTGCCATGACATGTCTTCAGTTTCAGATATAGTAATTACAATTTTAACGTAAATATTGTCCTGATCACTGAAAGACGTAGACTTAGACGTAGTGCATCACACTCCTACCACCCAAAAGTTTCATCCATTGAGTATACATGGATTAACATATTATGCATACTTTTCAAGCAAATTGATAATTACACCTCTAATAGTAATGGATATTATCATTTTTGTAGTCGCATTTTATTTTACTACAAACTGTACAAATTTTATTTTCTGTGGCTATTTTCTTGTGACACTTGTCGAAGAAAAAAGTTAAATTTTCCATGGTTTGTATTCCCGGCATGTCAGAATGAGGAATCCCAGCAAGAAAGCGTTGAAGAAGATTCCGTGGAAGCTGTCAATATCGGCAACGTCATTCCAGACCAGGCTGACTTCCTTCTTGGATACGCCACTGTTCCTGGCTTTGTCTCATACCGCCATTCCACGCACGGTTCATGGTATGTCGGTGCCTTGGTGGAGACCCTTGAAAAGTACGGCGACAGACTCCACATCCTGGATGTTCTGACCATAGTGAATGACGCAGTCTCGCAGGAAAGCACTTCTTCTTACGTACAGGTCCCAGCACCACAGTACACGTTGAGGAAAAGGCTTTTCTTGAACAGAGAGTAGAGTTTCTCTCTGTGTGATCTGGTGTGCAGGCATTGAAGTCTGTTACATCAGAAAGGAGTTTACCAATATTTACGTGTGATACGTCCAGTAAATCATAATTTCCTTTACTATTACCACATACTGCTAAATTGAAATGTAAATTTCAGGGATAGTACTGTAGCTGTATGAAATCTGAGTTCACCATGATCAATTTTCATTAATCCTTGAAAAATTTGGTGAATTTTGTAATAGTTTTTGTTTATGGCATCTGCAAATGAATACATGTGTGCGTTGGTGTAAATTGATCCACACTTTGATTTGTAAGACTTGTTTGTGTCATTTCACAAAATACTTACACTTCTTAATTCTTATCATAGCTGAAAGTGAAAAATTTATCAGAAATTATTTTTGATGTACCATACATGTGTGTAAACCAAGAATGTGAATATTGTCTGAAATACATATATTTGTTGATTTGTCTGTTTATCATACAGACCAGGATCTGTATGTCTTTGATAAGGATTTATTTAACATTGTAAAGTTTGTACATTGTAGATTTCACAGTAAAGTCATTGTCAGTTTTTTGACCCAGGAATTCCTTATATCAATATTTCAACATCTTTTTGAAAATATCCAGCGTTTCAAAAAGGTGTCCATCTACAAAAGTAGATCTACATGTGTGTATTCTGTACATTAATGTGAAGATAGTTTGATAATTTTATTTGTACATATCAAAATTTGTAGATATTTGTAGATTTTCTGTAGCTCTTGTAGTCTTCAATCACAAAAAATATCAAGCATTGCAAGTAAATCTTGTGTGTATATGGCAACTCCATATGTATTAACTTTGTATAGGTCAAGGAAATCACCCCAAAAAAGTTTGTTTATTTTGAGAAAGTAGCATAACAATTATGTAGACCAAATTAGCTGTGATATTAGTAATATTTGTATAGCCTGATCCAGTTTGGTGAAAAGAATATTGCCTGAATTTTTTGTGATCTCTCAATCGCTGATACATGAATATGTTCTTGCACAAACCAATGAGAGATCAGAGAGCTAGCTGTCCCACCGATCAGGGCCAGGCTACATGACTATTGCCACAATAATCCAATTCCAAAGTGCCTTGTTTGTGTCCTCTGCCTCTCTCAGTTGAAGTTCAAAGCCATTGATGGCTGAAAACTTTTATTAGTATCATAAGTAACTCATAAATTTCAGTCTCGGATTTTTTAAATTTGATTTGATATAATTCCCTGGTTCCAGGTTCCTTCCACTGTGTTGGGATAAGGAACACCTTGCATATGATGTTATTTTGAAAATACCTCAGCTTGTACGTATGCAGACAGCAATCATTGCAGTGTTAGTATTTAGTGACTTAAACATTGTACTGCTGTCAAATTCTAAATCATCATGATATTGGCATATGACATATTTTTTAAAGTGGTATTATATCCTAGCAATGTTGGTTTTAAGAACATATTATGTTGTTTGTGGCGGTAAATGTATTGCAGTTTTTTTGGATAAATTACTAATGTCTCAATGTGAAATTCAATTATGCTTAGAATACAGATTTACCAGTAATATCATTTTAGGCATAGCGATTTCTCATTTTAATTGAGAGAAGTGTGTTTAATCATGTGTACATTACCGTATTAATTTCATGTACAGACTGTCTACTGATACGATTGGCTCAAAATGTGACAGATTTTCATACCTTGTGTTTTTTCCTCTAAGGCCCTCACTGACTTCATGAAAGTATATTATTTCAAGTGATATTGATGATAGAGTAACTTTTCTACATTTGCGTGAAAGAAGGAAGCAAGGAAAGTATGCATATTTTAGAAAAAATATTGTTTCTGTGGTACATAATGGTATGTGACACTTATCATTAGATTGTTATTCACATGATAATACAATCATGGCGATTGTGATTCCATCCAGGGTATTGTCTTAATTTTCCTCAATATTTTGGAATTTAGGTCCAAAGAGGTAACAGAAATGAACTGAAGTTCAAACCTTTACTTAAATCATGAACGTGGATTAACTTGAACAAGTTAAATCGAAATAAAGTGTACATTTGATTCTGTAGAAATCTAAGGAGTGACAATTTTTATGAACTTTAACGACTCATTCATGAATATTAAATTTCTGTAGTTTTTTTAAAGCTAATAGTGTATATGTGGTGACTCAATTCGATGTACATAATATGATTAGTTGTTCTAGTAAATTTCTATGAAATAAACGATTATTGTACTGTGTGTTTTGTCCCATATAATGAGTTCTAGAGAAAGAAGTCAGGAAGTTCAATTTTTTTTACTCTCAGTATGTGTCCTTAGGTTTGTACATGTAAGATCCGTCAATAGTCAGCCCGACCCTTGTAATTGAATTCTTGGCACTGGGTTGATATGCAAATTCCACATGATATGAAGCCTTTCGTAGCATGCTTATTTATCATTTAAAGGCTTGTGTTGGCACTGGATTGTCTCATCAGAAAATTTACCACAAGATTACACTTTCAATGGAAAACAAAAATCTATCACACCTTCATAATTCCCTTAAAGACTAGAACAAAAGCAATCCCAGGGATTGCAAACAGTGCCTTTAAGGTGGTATCCACCTAAAGGACAGGTATTTGAACTCTAAAACTTTACAGTGTTATTTTGGCGTATTACTTGTAGAGGCTCATTTTGAAGCTTATGGAGTAATTAAAGCTTCCAATTTCTTAGTTTTGTGAAAATTTGGAATTTTATTTCTCCTCAAAAAGTTAACACAGGGATGGCGGCCATTTTGAATTTCAAATAGGAGCAATTTGTATCTCTGTATTAGAGTTATAATTGTCCTCTCCTCTGCTAACTTCTTGAGTACTAGTGGAAGCAGTGGTAGAGAGGGAAACGCGTATGCTGTTATGTTCTCGTACGCGGTGCCAACATTTGTTCGGTGACCGTCAATTTTTATTCTTGATTTTGAAAAAAACGGTTGAAAGTTTGTTCAAGGAAAGTTTAAGCAAAATTTTAAGTCTTTCATTTTTCGAGATGCAAAATGCCTCCTATAAATGTGACATTGTATAGCTTCATTGGTTAAATCCTCTGCTGTGCTATCAGTTATGTTTATTATATTTTTTTTGGAATGCAGTTTCTCATAATACTCTGAAAATTATGTCACAGTAATTTTAATACAGCGTATAGTAAGTGCAATGCCCAGTATTATTGTTGACAGCTTAATTTTAGTCTACTAAATACTAACGCCGCCTATCATACACATGTGTTTACTTGCAAGGCTAATATGAATTTTCAACATACTTTAGGAAAATAGGCAGAAAATTTATATTTTTCTAGAACAAAAATGATAAAAATGTCACAAAAAGTTACGCAAATATTACCATTTCAGGAAATTGCATACAAGTGTTTTTTAATGGTAAAAATTGAAACAGATTTATCAGTTGGACAAGTAGGCTTGGTTATGGTCATTATGAAAAGTTTTGTCGTTTATCGTACTATTGTACAAACATTTAATGCCGATATCAGGACATGCAGTGTGGCTTCATGGACTTAATACAGGGAATTCCTTATTAAAATTCTAGAAGGTATACCGCAGGCCATAAGCCACATCTTAAAGGAGCCCTCAACCGTTTGTCGATACAATGCATGAAACTTTGTTAGATTTTTAATTAAAGTACACGTACATGCCTTGGTTGTTCTTTAATATCCGAGCATATCACAGTCAATACCTGAAAAAGGTCTGATGACAACGTACGGTGAAATATGACAGGGATTTGTCACTTGTACAGGAATTTCTCAATTCAAAATCGCGTTCTTATTGGACATTTAATCACCATAAGTGGCAATTTTAGACAGTCCATTGACAAAACAGGTTATTTGACGAGATCCGTGATCAAATAAAATTGAAAACCCGTGTGTATTTTTATTGCTACTCATAGTGGAACACCTGCCCCAGACAATGCTACCATAAGGACGATGTCATCGATTAGGATATCTCTGTCGGTAAAATCAAATTAAGAGTCGAGACACTTCCGCAAATCTATCACACTGTCAAGTGTTAGGATGTCAGTACTGACTTAGGAACGTTGAAACCTGGTCTGAGCAAAATATTCACATGGAATCGTCGTTTTAACAGTTTTTCTCTGATCTCATACATGTGACATGTTTAAAATTTTGTACTTTCCTGATTTGTAATTGTTCGTCAAAACATATTTGATGAATCTATTATTGGTTTAATCGGCTTAATGCTAACTTTGATGATTGTTTCTTTATTTTTATTTTATACATCCATTGCAATTACTTATTCTACTCTCCAAAAGAATATTGAAACACCCACTATTTAGCTTGTTAACTTAGCGTCTATATATGTAAAATGCATTGTTATTGTTTACATTTGAATTCTAGTCCGGACCAGAAGTCACTTTTAAACTATAACAAAGCAGTTTACACACGTATTGGCTAAGTTGACAAGCTGAATGCTGTGTATGTCAACATTCTTTGGGGAGTAGAACAAGGAATTATGGTTCACATTCAAAATAAAAATGGTGAAAATATTATCAAAAGTTGGCGTTACTGGCCCTTTAAATTAATCACAGGTTGAAAATTGTGCTCTATGAATTTTCAGTAAAGATTACAGTTTGTGAAACTTTTACACAGTACTATACATGATCCGAACAGTTTTCTATTTCTGTTACATGTGTTCTTTCCTTTCAACCACTTCACAGACCTCTCCAAATAGATTATAATTAGGCCTATATAGATATGAAAGGGCTTTCATTTTGCCAAAATGATAAAATTTACTGTTTTGAATATTGGCTCGCATATAGCGCTACATGTCTCATAAGGACAGTACTTTGGAAAATATGTATCTTACCTGTGCGGGTTTTTGATGTCGAAGGTTTTTCTTATATCTGACACATGAGGGCAGTGTGTACACAGAAAGATGTCATATGGTGTGATCTGGTACGACTCCGTCTACCAAATTTTCGTTCACTTTTCTTTCGTTACTTCATTTGTCTGCCTGTCTTTTTTTTTGGGGGGGGGGGATGTTTACGTACAATGTACATAGTTTAAAATTTGTTGACAATAAGTTACCAACAAATCCTATCTTGCCATGTGTTTTGTTGCTGTATTGCAGTTAACGTGAAGAAATAATGTTTCCATGAAAAAGTGGAAAGTAAGCTTACTTTCGATTTTTGTTAAATGGACGACAAGCACACACACAAAAAAACGAAAGTAGGGATTCCATGGAAACGAAACATCGTTGATTACATTATCGCATGTGTATTTATTACAGAGTCAAGAAACAGGATTCCGTTATTGTGAACCCGCTGCGAGCACTCTTTTAATGAGTTCAAATGTAGCTTTGCACCAAGCCCTTTATAATGGCATGGCGGGTTTTAATAAAACGAACAAACATACACAGATACTTTGAGTTCATTCTTGAATATTTGTCGTGCACAAGACAGACATTAAAAGATGAATACATATGAACACAAATGTGCAAAAAAAACAACTCGAAGACAACAAATAGGCATGCGTGATCTTTCGTACCCGCCCCCGAGGTGTATCACGTAGTCCGACACTTGCCGATGGAATGAAAGGCGCCATTATTGATCAGGCTAAGTAACATGCAAGAGTGCCTTTTGAGCAGAAACATCACATTTTTCAGAGAAGAGGGTATTTTTTGCCCCTAGACAAAAACAGTGCATAGTATCATATTTCTGTTCTATTCGTCTTTCCAAAGAAGCTGCTTAGATGCACGAAAAACTTGCATTGCAGTTATTATCACGGATAAAAGACGGGTTTAAAGGTGCATGAAGAATTCTACATAGCAATCTTACCGTCACGTTTTAACTAGATTTTTAGATTACCTCTGGGCATAGATTATCACTGCCAGCGATACATCTGTGCTCTCCTTTAGACTAAAGTGAAAGACATAAACTTTGGCTCAAACGTTCCACAACGAAGCTTTCAATCATTCTCTTAACAAAGCAAGAATAAGAATTTGGGGTCATCGTGCAAAGTTTGGTACTATGGAAACAAATTACCTTGACTTTACCGGGATTTGAAATTTAACATGACCGCATTGCCTCTGTGAACTCTAAGGGAAAATCAAAAGTTTTCATTTTCACAAAAAAGAAACTGTTGGAAATTTAAGTTTCTCCATGAGTTTCAAAATGAGCCGCCACAAGAAGTAGACTAAAAAAGAATTATAAAAGTTTTAGAGTCCGAATATTTGTCCCCGAGTTGCATTCTACCTTACAGCTCCATTAGTTGCGTACGTACTAAATTTTGACGAGTTCCCAAATGTTTTATTCCTATTCTTACTTCGCTAAAGAAAATGTCAATACTTATATTTATCGATAAAAGTGACAATATCGTTATTATTATTATTATTGTTATTATTAGACTTTATTTAAAGAGGGTAATCTGAGTTACAAAACAAATTGTAATTTACATCAGAGCCCTCTGTGAGCTCGAAAAAAAGTACATGCTTATAAACAGCAAATACAATGTACATGTAAATACAGCAAGTGTTCAAAAAAGGATGAGTAACATCTTCATTACAACAAAAAGAAATAAATTAATCTAAATCTGAACCCTCATTTGTAAACTTCGTCATAAGATAATCTCGCAACTTTACTTTGAAAGTGGCTAAAGTTGAGGTATTTCTAATCGCAGTGGGAATTGTATTCCAAGTACTTGCAGCACGAAAAGAGAAAGACTTTTGACCTGTGGTAGTCTTAAATTTTGGAACACACAAATTTCCATGACTGGCATTACGGGTGTTTTTTATTATTATTGGTGAGTTGGTGAGTTCTTTCTTCGACCTGCACAACTAAATTATTTAGAGATTCATTCGTTTGGATGTACATGAGTGCGTGATGCATTCGTCCATAGCATGGCAAGCACGCCCCCAGCGACTGTAACGGCAGCGGATGCTTGTAAGATGAGTATGCCATCATTTCACATATGAGAGTGTTTGCCCTAAGGTACCGAAAAGACCTTTTGTCTTGCCCTTAAGTTTGCGCCCCGTGTAGTCTTTCGTATTTAACAACCCAACTGACCGTTGGATGACCTTTTCAGATCAACCCAAATGGATACAACGCTCAGTAAAGATGGACGTAGTTGAAAAGTACTTTAAAGGAACTAATTAATTTCGTCGTTGCAGAGATTCAGAATTCCCGATAAAACACTTTCAGCTGTGTCGGCAAAAGTTGAAAGCGAGTGTTAAACCACGATGAATGACGGCATCTTGTGTCGGAAAGAAGCCATTATTGAAGGGGAATCACCACGCAAATGCAGCTCTACGCATTTTGGGTGAGAGGAGAGAGAGAGAGAGAGAGAGAGAGAGAGAGAGAGAGAGAGAGAGAGAGAGAGAGAGGGGGGACGTATGTGTGAGAGAGAAACAGAGAAACAGGAAAAGAGGGGAAGAGAGGGCGACAAACAGACAAGGAAGGGACAGAAGAAATCAACCAAGACAAAGACAGACAGAGTAAACAGCGACAAACATACGGACATGAAAAAAAGTTGAGGAGGTAGAGAGAGACAGGTATCGCATGAAAAGTGATGGAAAATGTTCAGTCCACGTTGGATAATGGAAAACTAAGAAAGGGGGGACACGGTGAAACTTATAACCCTTCGAAGAAAATGAAATGTTAAACTTATAAGTAGGACAAAGGGAATGAATAATGTAACATCTTGTTCAGAACAATCTCTTGTCAAAGAAATGGAAAAGTCAAAGGTTTGTTAGTATCAAAACAAGCGTATTACTATAAGCTTATTAACTGCAGATCTAGGTATAGCCTGGGTTGCTGTTCGGCACTTATAGTGTGTTTCATATGATAAGCTTATGCAGTTTTGGTCATGAGTATCTCTTCTAACATGATGGCTGGATACCCACTATTTTGAGAGGAGCAGAATAGCTCATATACGCAACCAAGCGACTATTTACATGCCTTTTTTTTTAATTTCCCGCAATACTCCTTGAATTGACCCTGCCTCTACATTTGCTTTCCTTCTGTGCGCAGCGCAACGCTGTAGTTGAGGGCGGGCTCTTACCGGCGGCGCCCCTTTCCATCGCAGGCCTGTGTCTACAGTAAACCAGCGAAGCAAGAAAGCGAGACGGCCAGCTGGGACTGTTGTGTAAAGGCGTCGCAGTTGCTTTTTCGGGTTATTTGTCCAGGTAATAAATTTTTAATTTTGCATTTGCCTAGCAACTACGAACAAGCAAAATGCGTGACAATATTTTTTATACCTCGGTCATGTCTTACCCCTTGGGACCTGTAACTCGGAGACGGCTCCACTATATGTGCGAACCAGAGTCGTCGCGAATTTTTAAGAGTCCCAGGAACTGTGGGTAATTAAACTCAGTGAATGATGTTGAGCGAAACCCAATGCGATTACAGTTGACCTACAACTTCCTTTCCCTGATTCTGACAGTTTGGAAGTGAGAAAATTCGACGACAAAATTTTGATGGGAATTCCTAAAACACCCCTTAACACGATAAATTGCTATTTCAGAAATAAATGACAGAAAGTTATACTATTGACAGGTTTTTTGGCTTGTTTCTTTAAAAACAAAAAAAGACCAAAACAAAATATGAACAGTGGATAAGTACGATACATAGCGTGTACGTATACACGGCGACTCTGCATACGGTAAGCTTAATCGTAGAGGAGATACATTGTTTAGTTCAGGGAAGCCCCTCATGCCCGAATTCGTGGACTCGTTTGATTTTTGGACCCCGGGTTTTGGACTACCCATCATGGTAGATTAGCATTGGTCTACATAATGTGGAAAGGGCTCAGATCAGTGTCATGAGTCTCAGCTGAAATTTGTTAGAATTTTTACATGCTCATTATTATTTTATTGGTATTGACATTACACCCGGAAGACTTTGACCGATCCAATTACATAAAATTAACCGTACTGGGATGTAGTAACACGATAAATCGCCGAGTAGGCCGACACATGGGCTTTCATAAAACTCATCATTGCTTGCAGAATACAAACATCAGAATAAATATGTGAGATCTATCCACACTGCTTTATTACTCCCCAACAAAG